>NC_136705.1:2819323-2961242 GCF_947650265.1 Symphodus melops | reverse complement strand
GCACCCACCATGCTTTGAATAGCACGCAGTATGGAAGCATCCCACGCACTGAAACACTCAAAAACACACCTCACACAGATTTGTCTCTCTCTGGAAAACGAGCAGATGTGCAGCCACCCACGTACGAACACGCCGACGCAATCGCACCGTTTCTCTTCTGTTACCCACACAAACACGTCCGTGGATGTTTCTCCTTCCTGACAAAGAGCTTTGTGAGAAGATAGCCCCCGATGTTTGAAAGGTCATTCTCTCGCCTGTAACTCTCTTTGTATCAGATGTTGTTCGCTCTGATGCGAGGTTTGAAAAGGGATTTCACTGACTTTTCACGCGTTTGGAAGCATCACCGGTGGGATGGATTAGAGAGCAAAGAAGGTCAGCGACTATAAAAAAAATACAAACTTTACACGCTTGATGAGTGAGGGGAAAGTGTTACTGGAAGCCAAGCACGAGGCCTTGGCACACAGGAGAGTGCTGGAACTCTTTCAAATATGTTGTTTGAGTAAAAGACGCCAGATATGAGAAGCAGTGCATCAAATCTGAACACAGCAGCATCCAAAACCATCCACACACTCTTTGATGCATTTTAACTTTCAGTTCCTCGCCAAACAGACAGGAGATGGGAATTCATTCATATTTGATCATTAACATGCAGTTTCCTGAAAGAAAAGCTTGTGTTTGCAGATGTTGCTGTTCTTTCTTTTTTTTTTTTTTTTTTTTTGATGGTCGGGAAAAACACTTTGAATCACAGCAACATAACTCAATTGTCATTTCGCACTGAAGTGGGTCTATGTCTTCAGCAGATACTGCCGTCATTCAGCAGCTTTACATGAAACTCATCGCAACAAGCGACAACTGATGCAAAAGGTGATGAAATGGCCTCAGTCCACGGCAGCTCTGCGCTCAGTAACAGGAAGTGACAGACCAAGGCTCAACACAGAAAACACAAGAAGTGATGTTTTTACTCACTGGAGCGGTGGCCGCGGCCTCCTCGTCGTAGTACTTTTTCCTCTCGTACTTGTCACGGATGAAGACTTCCACTGCTCTGAGTGTTGGAGTTAAGGGCTGAATTGCTGCACACAAATGTCCACTCTTTCATTAATTAAAACACTGTCGCTCACCCGTGGCTCTCCAGGTATGACACGGTTCTAATTGGTTTGAATGAGGACGTTGCACGCTTTAAAGGAGACATATGATTAAAAAACAAATCCACTTTGACAATGCTTTTGAATGTATATTTATATCATATATACAAATGTACAAAATATGAAACAAACCCATGCGGTCATTTGTTTGTGGTCTGCACACAGTAAGTCTTACAAAGCTCCATTTCAAACGTGCTCTCCTTGTGATGTCACAGTGGGATTCTGGTAAAAAAAATAATGCCGTGCTCTGACTGAATGACACAATATGTAGACGGTGCTATTGTCAACACACCATAATGGACACACACACACACACACACTGACTAAAACTAACAATGGAGACCTCCAACTAACACTCCCAAACCCACAGCACCATGACACCCAGCAGATCCCCGTTCACTTATCTCCCTCCTTCAGCAGCCACGCTTTTGTGTCAGTTTGAGTTGTAGATTGAAGACTGAAAAATGCTGACAATACACACACACACACACACACACACACACACAGATAGGCTGGAAGAAGCAGGCTGCTGGAGCTGCATGTGGAGCACACCACTTATTTAATGCAGTTGACCAGCAGCAGTATGCCACGATATGCAGCACAGCTCAAAGATGACGACTGATGATGTGCCAAAGATGGAACAACAAAACACCACATGGAGCAGAGAGGCTGATAAATGAACAAAGAGCTGACCTTTCACATGTCCAGTTCGCTCAGTGTTGTCTAGTTGTGATCAATACCATACAGCTGAGCTGGTTTCAGTTTCTTGTTGTACAGACAACATATAAACTCAAAAGGCATCCTACACATTTATGCTTTTCCAGTTCTTATTTTGTTTTTCCAGTTCTCTTTTTCTCAAGATATTTCATAACAGTGATCCTTCTAGAACAACAGAAATACAACTTTCCACAGTTAGGCTTGAGGTCTCGGGGTAACTGCAAAGATGAGGCTAAAAAAACAACTTTTTAAACAACAGTTTTGCATCAATAGTTCGACTGGTTAGATTCAAATGAGATGCGAGATGAAGTTAAAATAGAACCAATCACAGCAATACAGCAGCAAACTGCATGGACAGATCGGTTGCAGCTGAACGCTACAGCGTATCTAAAGTCAGATGTTCTGTGCTATTAGCAAAACTGTTTAGCAAAGTATGAGACAACAAAGGTATCCATCAGAAATAGGACGAAAACTATCAACTGAAAGCAACAGTTTGTTTACCTTTATAGCCACAAAATGTATTATCTTGTTGTTAGTCCTCCTACAAACAGCTGATCAAAACAAGTGTTTAACATTGTTTGTGTTTCTTTAACTTCTTCCCCAATGATCAACGTTTTTAAAATACCAACAGTACCAGTTTTGTCCACAGAGGGAGCCAAAAAAATCAAAATCACTCATAACTGCTTCAATACAGAAGATCCAACGAGTATTCATGCATGGTAGTCCATGACAGGATGAAATGACTTAAAGGAGACTAGCAGTCACTCTGACGATGCACAAACGTGCATCTCCAGCATCGACTGAAACCACAGCTAGATGTCAGGGAAGAGAGTTGTCTTTGTATATTTGGCCACGGCATCTCTGCTGTCTGCAAACCTCCTAACCACAACAACCTCACCGCTCCCTGTGAAACCCACTTACAGGAAAACTGAATAGAAGTTCCCCACAGCGTCGTTCATGTGAGTCACGGAGCAAGTGAAAGGATGTAAAACCGTCTGGTGCTGCAGTGGTGATAACCAGCAGGGAAAACATATTTCAATCTATAAATCAAACACGATGCATCAGGTCTGCCGTTAACCAATCATGTCAAATATATCTTCAGCTTTTGCACAACATAATGATTTAAAAGCTTCTTTTTTTATCATGAAGCAGCTAGACTAGAATTCATTCCTGGGCGTTTAGAAGATCTGAACTTACTCTCCTGATTTTGCTTCTCTGAAAGGAAAAATAAAAATGGTTTAGCTTTTTATATACTGTATATTTAGGAAGACATCTCTCACATCCTGAGGGCCGGACTTTGTCTTCTGCTTGACTGAAAAAGCCCCCAGCCCCCACAACGACTGATACGGTTGGTTGACTTTCAGGGCAATGCCGGCTTGGCCCCCACGGTTCAAGACTCAGCCAATCAGACGCTCACTGATGAGCTCTCCTACCAGCTACTGCTTTCCTTCCTTCCATGTAGGTTGAATAAATCCTTCTCGGAGGTTCTAATTTGTCTTGTTGGTGACCCCACCATGGGCTAACGCACGACTCCCAAGTTTGTGGAGACATGCAAAAACCCCTCTTCTACGGCAGGGACGTCAATTCCCCTGGAGCTTTGCTGCGCCTTCCCACCAAAATGAAGCTGGTTTAGGTGCTTGGGGTATTGTATTCGAACGCCTCCTGGGTGCTCTCCTTTGAATGATTTATGGGAGTGTCCAAACTGGAAAATACCCTGGGTGGATCCAGCACTTATCTGGCCTGGGGAAGCCTCCGGGTTCCCCTGGAGGAGCTGGAAAACGATACTTGGAGGCATAGTCATGAAACGCATTTGTCAGCGTGCTCACCGCGGCAAAACAGAGGACAGTGGAGCCAAAGTCAGATACTACTCAAGAATGGTCACAGTTTGTCTTTAGTGTTAAAATTAAAAACACACATTGAAATAAAACATCATAAATACACAGACTAATGTGAGAGTCTAAAACAAGACAGCAAACATGTCCTTGGAATAGCACTCCATTTTGTCATTTACATACATATGCAGAGTAAACAGCGGGGGCCAAAGTGGTGTGTGTCCATAAACACGGAACAACACGCATAAAAAATAAAAAACCTCACGCACATTCAGGCGCTCGCTCCTCTAATCCTGGGTTTGTTATCTGCTGTTTTCAGCCAGCGGCGCTGCTGTCAGAACGACTAATGGACTTCAAAAGAGTGAAGTATGATGACCACCCGCACAAATGGGCCTGCCAGATACAAGATAGGGTATTAGAGCAGCATTTCAAACATGGAGAGTATTTATTTCAGTCTGCTGGTGGAAATAGGAACATATGCTGCAGTGTTTACCACACAGCTGTCTCGTCGTGTACGCTGGAAAAGGGCAAACTAAGAAGTGGTGTAACGTCGCTGTGTGTACACACACACTGCCGGAGCTGTCCTGCTTGAATGTGAGGAGTGATGCTGACGAGGAGGAACCTGTCAGTTCGTTTTTAATGTTGGAAATTATTAGTGATCTCTGTAGAGAAAGTCGAGGTTGAGGACGCAGATTAGTTTAGATTAGTTTGCTGTTCTAATTTCTCTGCAGGAGACACTTCCCAAGCACTGCAGAAGTGCCCATGAGCAAGGCACAGAACCAACCCCCCCCCCCCCCGCAACAAGCTCTGGTGCGCTCCCTGCGCCAAACTGACATCTCTCCACTAATGCATAGCCACGAGTCCTGTTTGTGCATGTGTGAATTCTGAATTCCCCTCAAGGATTAATAAAGTATGTAAAATTAAATTTAAATTAAAAAGCGAGCGCAGCTACTTTAAATAACTGCATCACCTTGATTGAACGACAGTTCATTAAAAGATTAAAGTATCTAGAAGCAAATTTAATAGGATTCGTCTGCATCATTCCCTTCATTAAGACAGACAGATTGTTTTGTCTTTTATACACTTTAACGAATCACGTCGGCTTATTCGCACGCTGGAATAACTCGTTGCTCCGATAAGGAAATGATAGTTTTACACAAACGTAAAATGTGTCCGTCATATCAAGAGTAAATACAGATATGATACAAATCCTACATTAGTCCAGTCATTTTTAAAATGCTGATGCATCATAGGTGTGAATTGAAAAGAATAAATTAGCCAAATATATCAAATAATGTGTAAACAAGAGAGAAAACAGGAACGCCTCTGGTATCCCTCAAATCACCGCTACTTAAAAACTTACAGGGAAAAAAAAAAGAGTTAAAGGGCTAACAAAGATCCTCACTTTTAAGGGGATCAAACAAAAGGACTCGTTTTAATTCCTGAATCTTCTCGCCGTCCTGTCTCATCTGTGTGCATGTAACGTACCAATGGAGACGTGAGGAATGTTTATGCCAACCTATGGGGAGACAGCCAGCTTTTAAAATGATATGTAAACATAAATAGACATATGGGGACGAAGGGACCTTTTATGTAAATAAACACTGACATGTACGGTAACAGAGGGTGTTGAACAATATGTATGCTAACGATGTGCATGCAGTGAGAGAAGCACTTTATATGCTAGCAGTGAAGAATGGGCAGTTTGTACGCCGATGTGTCGTGACAGAGTTTCTATGTGAATAAATCTTGGCTTTGAAAGTCTGCTGTGGACAGAACATACAGTAGACAGTGTGAGGACAAACACACACACACACACACACACACAGTATATTTAGGAGGATACTGGTCCGTCTGTGGCCGTTTGAATCCTTCTGGTAGGTGGGCTTCATACAGCTGACGAGCCCTCCCGTTTCCCATGTCCACCATACTCTGCAAGAAAGAAGGGAGAGAAACATGAATGTGGTGTTGAACAGTCCATTTTGTTACGCTTGTTTGTTTCTTCAGATTTTGGGGTCTAAATGGTAAACTGAGAAACATGGATGTAGTCTCAGTGATGTCACCGCTTGGTTTCTAAAGTGCGGTTTTGAAGCCTCACGATGGTGGTCGCCTCCTCACAAACAGCTGTTACGCGCTCGCCTCGTAGTGACTTCAGTCTGCACCTAATTATGCTGATGTAAGCACAACTCTTAACCATGAAATAATATAAGCAGAGGTGTTATAACTACTGATTCACCACACGTAGAGTGTGTACCAAAAAAGTCAAGTAAGTGCCATTCCAAATAAACATGCCGAAACAATTTGAGCTCCAGGCTGCAAATCTGTTAATTCTACTGTTGAAATGGGCATTTGAAGGGGTCTAATGGGCAATCGGTTAGATCTGACATCATGTACAGAGGTCACTGCCATCCATTCTGCTAGACTGACCTGTGGCTCCTTTCCTGCATCCTTTCCTACTCTCCACCCTGATTCCCTACTTTATCCACTGTACCATCTAAATAAATGCAAAAGCTTAAATGTATTTTTTTATTGGGCATTACTTGGGTTTAAAGGAACTTCTGGGGCGTTTGGAGCCAGCCATAAGTGGACACAAGGAATTGCATTTTTTTTAATTTTTTTTAATTTTTTCAAACTCCACATTTACTTCATACTTTCAACATCCAAGGTTGCCACTTGCTCTTTCTTTCTTTTTGTATAAATTGAGTAGATTGCATGAGCTGGCAGCTGCAGAGTGGACCATTAAGGCAGGAACGTGATCACGGCAGACAGTCAGCCCACTTTCTTGTTGTTGCCTCTGACAGACGAGGCTGGAATGGAAAGTGTCTGACGACATAACAGAAAGGATCACTACCAGGATAGAGCGAGCTCTTTGTTGTGGTCGACCACAAACCTCGGTCTGTTGTTTGTCTTGCGTGTTAGCGTGTTGTACAGACATTGTGATGGAGCCGAACCAGAACAGTGAAAGAATGACTTAAAGAATATTTAAAGCATCTGCAGATCAGCAACTCCACTTTTTAGCAAAGTAAAGTCACAGTTCCTGTCAACAGTAATGTGAAGCGTCGAGGTGAGCAATGTAACTGCTGTTCATGCTGAGGCCTTTATCTTAAGGGGTCCTGTGTGCTGTGTAATTCAGTGGCAAAAACAAGCCCATAAAGTGGACGTGCTTTGGTTTGGAACATTTGTCCTGCACAGGTGTTAATGGCTGCAACCTCAGCGAGCGCCGGTTTAAACAGTCTACTTTCTAAACGTCTGTCAGAGGCTAAAACAAAAGTAGGGCCAAGGTTTCAAAAAAAATACAACACAAGCAAGGCCATTGGTAAAGTGCCTGAGAACATGTCAGACACGCACAGTGAGTTCTTTCAAACATCACATTTGTATTCATCTCAAATTGCTGGCTGAGTCCTTCCCACACACACACACACACACACACACACACACAGGCAAAGTGATAGACACACTGGTCGTATGTGTCTGGGCTAAATTAAGAGGAGGGTGATAAATGGGGTGATGATCGCAGGAGTGGAGGAGATGGAGTCGGAATAATCAGCCATCCCGAATTAATTAGTCATTGAAAACAGTGATTAACATTCAGAGTGAGAGCCTTTCTACTCACACTGCACACTGCCTTCAAGAGACACACACACAAAGCCAACAATTGGATGTATTAAAGACTGGATGATTAAATAAATTACTGGCATGCTCAGGTGAGTTTCACACACACACACACACACACACACACACACACACACACACACAAACACACAAATACAGTACTGCTTCACGGTGTGTAATTGAATCAATGTGACATGCTAGTTACCAACGAAACACATCCATACACAGAACAATTACACTTCTCTGGATTCCATTAACCTCTGTGTGTGTGTGTGTGTGTGTGTGTGTGTGTTCCTCCAATAGATCATTTAATGTCATGTTTGTGTTTCTTCACATACCTGATGAATGTAGAAGGAAGAAATGGTGGTTATTAGTTAACTTTTTGTGACGTGTGTTTCTGTCCTGCTTTCGTCCATCGTCTGTCAAACAGAGACACTCTCACTTTCTACAGGCCGGATCCAAGAGAAGTTCAAGTAATGTGAAGAACTGTACGAACCAATACTAAGGCTTTTATTATAGTGCTATCCTGCTGTGTGTGTTTGGGCCTTGTTTGTGTGTGTGTGTACCTGGATCTGCTCAGGGGTCCACTGGTCCAGGTTGACAGACTTGACTCTGGAGATGTGGACCCCCAGGTTGCGGTGGATGCCCGCACAGCGGATGCACATGAACACTCCGAGGTTCCATGACGCCCACCGAGGACCTGCAAGATCAACAAGAGAGAGAGAGAGTCATATGGTGGGAGTCTCACCCTCTTCCAACATAAACGCAAAAACAGAAAACAGAAAAGCGTCCCATCCACAGATTTCACCAACGGTTGGACTGTCGAGGGACTTCTGCACAGTCGACACACTCAGAGCTCAAGAAGCTTACACGAAGAGATACAATCAAAACAGCACAAACATCTCAAAACCTCAACGTGTGCTGATGAAACTACCTTGAAAAATAAAAATTGCACACAGCTCAATTTTAGGTTATTCCCCAACATTTTGAAGTAGTTCTTATCAAAAATCTCTTCAAGGTTAATCTCCAACAGCCCTTGAATGAGACTTAATGGATTCTACCGAGGACCGAGGCTCATCGATAGAAACTTTGACATCATCGTTTTTCCTCCATTTGAAGGAGAAACATCAAGTGAACTACATGTGAAGCGTTTTCAAAAACTGAATGTTCAAGTTGTGTTTAAAAGACGGTTGCATGTAATGTGATGTCGTCGGATTACTTCGTCTTCGTTTTCAGGTCTTTGTTTGTCATTTCGAAGGCTGAAGAATCCTAACATGTTGAAACTTGCAATAAGTACATCCAAACATCAAAGCTACAATCCAATGCATCTTGGTACCATTCCAAACTTTTGACAATAAATGGGTACCGTACCGAACTAAAGCAGAATGCTTGGTGGAAACGGGGCTTCTGATTCCTGTTGACACACTGTCTGAGAGGGAGAACTATCCCACAAGCAGCTGATATCACAGCTGGTCGGTCCAAACCAGGGACATTTCAATTTCTATAAATGTTTTCAACCTTCTGTTGAGTTGAACGGACTCGTCCATGTGTGGTGGGTTTAGACCGAGCCCCGAAGAGAGGACTCTTGCTCGCTTTGCAGAATTCCCAACCTTGCCTCCGAGCGCAATAAAACTCACTGAAATCTAAAATATGAGCAAACTAAAGACAAAATGTGAATTCTCTTTCAAATGGAAAGTAAGTTCAGGTAAAGAACTGCCAGTGGAAACCTTTGTCCAAACGCATCATGCACCATAAAGATGATTTTTCCAACCCTCCGTGGGGGTAAACAGGAGATGGCACTGGCACGACTGTGGATTCGATTTAATGGGAGAGTGGCTGCAGTCCCTCAGCTCCATCGTTGGCGCCTCCAGAGCACGAAGCTTACTATCTGTCACTTTGACGACTGAGAGCGACTTTGAACACAGCTCTGTGCAAAAGGATCGACTCTTCTTCATAATTGCGGTGCAGCAGGGACGGTTGGATGGCACGGTGTCTGCTGGGCCTGCCGGTCTCGGGTCGGAGCGTCGATGTGTTAATGCAGTGGCACTAATGCGCTAGACGGCCTAGAGGAGCATTAAGGCAGGGATGACTGAGTGTTAAGCCTAAACCGAGCAGCTCAGCCTTTGTAAGCTGGACTCGATCTGTATGGATTGGACTTCACTTTGGCTGCTCTTAGATAACCTCTTTCAGCACATTCTGCCAAACACATACAAACACTTTTCTTAGCTGAGCTCTTATCTAAAGTCAGATAACACTACTTTGAATGCAGAGGCTGGAGATTCATTTTTGATTCACGCAGATCATCCTGATGAAATGACATCTTCCTCAATAGTAAGTTATCATAATGGAATCTCTTTCTCAATTGGCTTCAGAGTTTCTTTTTTTTTTTTAATGTTGGTGGCAGAATCAATACAGGCTTCCGAGTATTTACAAAAGCGAACGTCTCACACACAAATTAAACTCTGAATATAAAGTGTGCTATTGTAGAAAGACATCTGCTTTCATCTGTGCCAGGCCAATCTCACTGTAGCCAGTACCCAGCATGCACTGGTGCTCTTTGATGCTCCGGAGATGACAACCGGTGAAATGCTTCAAAATAAGTGTCGAGTCCACGAGTAAGGGAGCGGGTTGGTCCACGCAGCCGGCGCGGCTGGCGAAGCAGCACGGATAATAAGTGAGACAAAACGGCCCGTAGGCGACGCAGTGAGCTCGTCTCTCTGTGGAGGAATTAAATCACAGCATTAATGAGTGCAACAGAGCGATCATACAACATTGAAGGCAGCGTGGAGCAACCAGTCAAAAACTGGTAATTACTTACTGGTTTCTCTGGAACAGCTGTGGAGTGACTGGAGCTGGAGGAAAAGCTAAATTAGTTTTGATTCAATGGCTTGCTTGATTGCTCAACTTTACAAAACGTTTGGTATTTAAGGACAGCTGAATGAACGTCAGTGTTACACTGTTGTATCTTTAGTTTAACTGAATGTGAAATGTAGAACTAAGAAACAGGAGCTAGTTATAGACACATGATGTAGGTGCAGACTCCAGAAGAAGATAGGCGTGCACACTCACGTGCCATAACAAGTCACAACGTTACCACCAGAAATAAATATAGACTGAACTTTAGCCTCCACAGTTAGCCTTCACAGTTAGCCTTCACAGTTTGCCTCCACAGTTAGCCTCCACAGTTAGGGGTTCATGTTGATGGAGTCAAATGGAGGAGGCATGAATTAGCCAATTGCCTTGGCCTGGCCCATCATAAACCTACCGGCAGATTTTTCAAAAAGCTTGAGGAGCAACTTCACCTGAAGCAGTTGGATCTTCAACTTGCTGACGGGCAAACGCCAGCGGCTGCAGGTTGGAAACTACAGCTCACCTCCGCCGTCAACACAGGACGCCAACAAGAGTGAGCTGAGCCCCTCGATGTGCATGTTAAACTTTCGCTGCATGATAAAAGCAGCGGTCTTAAAAGTGGAGGATGATTTACGAGTGCTGACCGGCTGCTTGGATAAGCAGTAACGTCGGTTCTGAAACATTAGCGTCTGCTCGTCTGTGCCTCATGTGGATAATTCAGTTTCAATAACACTTTTATGATGCTATTCATCTTTACACTCGCTCTGCATTGGAGTTTGGATAAAAATAGTTCTCTCAGTAGACATGAGCTCTGCAGTCTACGCACAGAACACAAAACACACCAGTGGTAATTTGCAGACTGCTGACCTGATTAAACACAAACGAGCTCTACTCACACACACCCACATGCACACCTTCGAGCACTTTCCAGGCAGGTAATTTGAGCACGTCCTGCAGAGAGCTTTACACATGCTCACACATGAGCCTGCCTGCCTGCCTGCAGAGAGGACACACACACACATGCCAACATACAAGCCAGTTTAAACTGGATTTGACTCACAAAGACATGCAGATGCAACATACAGTACTTCAATTTATTGTCTTATGTTGACTTTATAAGCCGAAACCAAAATGTCATATTTGGTTAATAAAACACTTATTACACTAAAACAATCACAGCAGGTCTGCTATGAAATACACATCTATAAAGCTTTGATGCTACTGGCACCTACTGTTGGATACAAGCAGCAACCTCAGCTGTTAAAAAAAATGAAGACAATGTGGAAGTGCAACATCCTGCAGTTCTTCTAGTGTCCACTTGAGGCAGGCTCCAGGAGCCCCAGAAATCACATCCACAAGACATTCAATCAACATGTTTAAGTACCAACAACATTACTGGTCTGATTGGTTATTGTCTTAATGGGCAAACACTGGACAGGCGTGTAGCTGACATGATTGACAGGTGGGCGTGGTGTAAACATTCGTCAGGAGGCTTAAAAACCCGCCTCAGCTCTCAGCCTGCCGTTAGCTTGACTCAAAGTTCGGCTGAGGCAGCATTTCCAGCTTTGAGGCTGAAAATGTTGAACCTCCGGCGCCCCCTGCAGGAACAGACGGCTGACGTCTGTCGGCCTTCATTCGTTAATATTTACAGACTGTGATTTAAGAGCAGAAATCTTATTTTCACAACATTGCATCATTAACATTGCAATTAATGTTTCACACGACTGCCCTGAAAGCGTTTCAATAAAAAATGATCATTCATCATTCATCCAAACTCTGCAGTGATTCGCACAGAGCGGTCAGGTGATCGATTTTGATCTGTAGGGACAGAAAACATGATATTGTGAGTTATAGTTTATATATTCGCCCTCCATGTTTGTTTATTTATTTATTTTATATTGAGCAGACTTTGGATTGTGTTGATGCTCCTTTGCAGTTCTGACCGACTGTTAAACAGGGCTGACAGTAATCAGTGTGACTCTTCTTCTCCTTGTTTGTTGACAGTTGAGGGTCACGACAATGACATGAGGATGAGTCGTCGACTGTCTTTTATTCTTTCACCTTTACAGGTAACACACTTCATTTTGACTGAATCGCCAGCTCAAGAATCAAATTCTTATCCGGAGGGGAAATGAAGGCATCACAACATCAGAAATTAGAGGCATTTGTAGACCACATTCCACCGAAATATACTGGCAAATACACCTTTTTCTACCGTCATGCATAAAAACAGAAACACGCTGAGACCAACACTGAGCGATATCCCAGCAGCCTGCAGACCCTCAGACAGACACGCACCCTGGAGGCTCCCTGAGTGACAGCAGAAAGAGGACAGCGACCGGCGGAGCATGAAATTAAAGCCCCAATTGTCAACCTGAGGACCCGACGGATGTGTGTACTGTGTGTGTGTGTGTGTGTAACTGTGGCGGCAGTAAGATGAGAAAAGCAGCCACACACGTCAGGTGAGGCTCTTCCACAGAGATGGACCTGTGACCCTGTTTAATCCTCGTGTAGACGCCGTGTTTAAACGGGAACGTCGGAGTGATTTAATCGACGTGAGCGAGGACAAACGTGAGAACACAGAGTTCAGTCTGAGCTCGTCCGCTGAAAGAAGCAGACTCTGTGAACTTTCACTGTGTCTGCTCTGACTTTTAATAAAACCCTGCAGGACTAATAATACTGTATTTGTTCTGAGCTGCATGCACACAGACATGTATGCACCACTCTACATGTGTCTGACTCTTTGGGTTTTATTTAGTCTCTAAGTCCTCCTGTAAAACATCTTGAACGCTCAGCATTACCAGAGCTCTGTTTTTAATAATGAACAGCTTGGCTCCTGGTAACCTGTTCATTCTTCCCTTTTCTTGTAAATGCAAGAATAAAAAAAAACACACCTACTTCTGTTGCTGCAGAAGCAGAAAAAAGAGCCCCTCCCTGTGCTGAAGGACTCCATCACCACATGAATACAGTGTCCTCTCAGTAAAGTGATGGAAAGCTGCCATAATCTTAGAGGTGGACAGTCACAGAGGTTGAGATGGGTGTTAAATAAAGCCCTGTGCTGCCCTCTGCTGGTTTGTTATTGTGATTCGGCGTCAGCAGCAGGAGGGGTTTCCTCTGGATCATTCCAGGAAGCCGAATAAAAAGTCAACACTCGGCGTTATTGTCTGTCCTTAAGCAAACGGAGGAACGCCGAGGTGTAGACAGAGTCTATGAGTCATGACAGATGGCGTGACATGAAGCCATTATCAGAGGTAATAAAGGCTGAAACAGCAACAGGAAGTGATAATAAAAGAACTGGTAGTTCATCATTTGTCATCCGCTGTGTTGTGTTTGCTACAGGATGATAGCCGAGCATCAGCAGGCCTGTCACACGCCATCTTCAGCATCTCTACGACCTGCTCAACTAATGCAGACAGCAACAATGAAGAAGGAAGAGTTGATGGATCAGGTGAAGGTATGACGCCATCTGCTGGTCATGGTGAGACGTGTGGATACACTTTAATCAAGATTTTAATCTTTTACTTTTAATTCTATTTACATTTTTACTTCAATTAAATTTAACTTGAATTATTTTTACTTGAAAATGTTTGAAGTTGTAATAATTTTTACATGTTTCTTTTCCTTCCTCTGTCCTGATGTTTGAGAGTGCTGCAGTGTTAAAGTCATTAACACCACCAAACACCGTGTGGACTTTAAACAGTCTGATTACAGAACAACAACACATCTACAGTCTGTGTGTGTGTGTGTGTGTGTGTGTGTGTGTGTGTGTGTGTGTGTGTGTGTGTGTGTGTGTGTGTGTGTGTGTGTGTGTGTGTGGCAGTGGAGCAGTACCAAGGACAGGTCGTCGAAGTACTGAGTGCCTGGAAGGCTCTCATCAAGAGACACACACACACACACACACACACACACACACACAGTGCCAGCCTGTGTGTGTGTGTGTGTGTGTGTGTGTGTGTGTGTGCACAGGAGAAAGGAGTGAGTGTGAAATAACAGCTAGGAGTCTCAGGTGAGTCACCGCACTGCAGTGGACACAAACACCGACACAGCAGTCACCTCAGGTGTTGAAGTGTCGAAGTGCAAAGATCTGCAGTTCCTCAAGTGTCCACATGAGGCAGGATCCAAAAGACCCAGAAGACCCAAACACACCTCGTATTAAAATGCAGAAATAAACATGTTCACAGCCTGGGACAAAAGAAATGGAAGTTATCAGGGCAGCTAGCGCCGCCTCATAGCGCCCGACTTTTCGGATGAGCTGTGTCTGTCTTTCCTGGAAGACGCCTGGGTTCACTGGCTGGTTTCATCTTGAGACTTACAAGGTGTTTTTTTTTACATCATCTTGATCATGTTTGGATAAAAATAACAGTGACAGAGCCTCCATGACTCAGAGGGCACGATTGTATGCTGCTGCTTCATGACCAACTGAAGCAAACCTGCCTCAGGCTTCACGCAGCAGCAGCACTGACTGGAACACCAATCAGTGCATGACACTGACATGGCCCTTTAGATCAACTACACAAATGCATATACTTTGATCATTCGGAGGCTCGGTGAGAATCAGCGCAGAGCGTCTGCTCACTCACACACAGCATGAGCTTGTAGGTGTGTTTCTGTGTGCTGCCTTTATTTCTTCAGGTGTCTTTATTGATGAGCAGACGTGTGACGTACGAAGCAGCAGTTTGGGTATTCTTCTTTGCTGTGTGTGTGTGTGTGTGTGTGTGTGTGTGTGTGTGTGTGTGTGAGAGATAGGATGTGGCGTAGAGTCCTTTGACTTGTAACGTCTATAATGGTCAAACACACTCCTGATTGGTGTCAAGTAGACTTGTGTATGTGAAGGGTTTTAGTGTACCGTAAATTCCGTACTATTGAGCGCACCTGGATATAAGCCGCACCGGCTAAAAATAAGTAAATAAATGTATTTGTACATATATAAGCCGCACTTGATTATAAGCCGCAGGTGTCCACGCTATAACAAGAGCTATTTACACAGACCTAGGCTACCGGTAACATCCGCAAATACTGTAGCGTCCGTACGGACGTTAAAGGACGACGAGAGCGTTCAAATAATAACTTAATAACCCGATCACTGTCGGCCGTGACCACGCCGTTTACAGCAGAGAGCAACACATAACTTGCCGTAACAATCCAACTCTCTCCCCCAGCGTTAACTCATACAGCCACTCCACACGTTCTCGCTGGTGCATTCACTGACTCTCCACATAATCGGAATTATGAACACATTATCAACTACTGACTTTACAACATGAACCGTTACAATACGAAGCCTAGCCGACGGTGTCTGTAACACGGCTGATGAAAAAGATGACCGTAATATATTTCACAAGAAAAAGTCCATCCATTCACTGCCTCAGAATGACTTCATTACTCACTTCCTCAGTCTCTGTTGTCGCTGTCAGTGTCATCTTAACGTGCAGCAGCTCTGTTAGCTTCTTTGACAGCCAGGTCGATCGCCTTTAACTTGAAAGCTGCATCATATGTATTTCTCCGTGTGTTTTCCATCATGAGGGTGCGTGCATGAAGCGCAAAATGACTGATATTAAGATCCGACGTGACGAAGTCAAATGTTTTTGCGGCAGAAGCTCATTGTCCCCCAAGAAAAATCCATGCATTAGCCGCACCGGAGTAGAAGCCGCAGTGCTCGAAGTGTGAGAAAAAAGTAGCGGCTTATAGTCCGGAATTTACGGTAATCACATTTTTCACAGAAAACCCAACATAACGTAACGCTAACGTCTGAATTGTATTCTAAAGGAATTATGGGTACAAACGATTAAAATCAGCTGTAAAACTTCAGAAAGATTTATGGACACAATGCTCTTACAGCGGCTGCAAAATCATTTCACATGACACTCCCATGTGAGTTGATTTATAAGGGCATAAATACCCTAAGAAATGTGCGCATGCCCTTAAAATCCTTGAACAAGGGGCAAAAAAAACAAAACAACCGAGGATACTGCTGTGTTAGAAACATATACCTACCAGGAGCCACAGCAGCCTTCAACCTGTCCCTCAAATGACCCCCACCAATGTTTCATAATGCACACCTGTAAGTGACAGGCCCACATCCAACTCTGCTGTTTCGGTTGATTTTGTTCCACATGTACCGAGTTGCATATCTAAATCCTGTCACACCCTGGACGAGGACAACAAAGATCAGTGTTCTTCGTGAGTTTAGTTTAGTTTGTCGACTGCTAGAATGAGGAACGAGGCCGTTTAAAGACTGAGTTGATGATTTTATCACAAATAAAAAAAAATAAAAAATCAAAGACAGGTCAGAAAGTGGAGAAAATGACCAGATGAAGACAATGACAACCATCAAAATCATCATCGTTACAAGAAGAGAAGCTTGAAATGTCTCTTCCTCACAGAGCAGCGTTCAGCGTGTATCATGTCGATTATTACAGCTGGGATTGTGCAAAGGGGAGACTTTAACATGTAATGACTTCATTATCAATTCATTAAACAAATAAGGACTGTTATTCTCTTTAAATTGCAAAACTGTTGATTTGAAGGTTTAACTTTGTTTACTTGATTTTCTGTACCTGCAGCTATAACACAAGAAACATGACATGTTGTTTAGATCAACATCAAGGAGAAGGATTTCCTTTTGGAGTTTTTTTTTGTAGTTCATCTCTAAAGAGATGCAGCATCAGAAGCCGGCAGAGGGAAATCATGATCAAACCTGCTGTGCTTGCAGAGGGAGGTCTGGCTCTACAGATTACACTTGTCAGATGGCAGCATAGACACAATGATGACGCAAAAGGATTTTAATCTCAGTCATAGGAAGCCCCGACACGAGCCGTTCAAACTCCACTCAAAAGACTGGGAATTTCACGTTTTCATACAAACACTCAGCAAGGTTAAAGATCCTGTACAATGTCTTAGATCTGTCCTGCAAAACATAATAAAATCCATCTGTCGTTTTAAAGTTAATGCCGCTGGTCTCTGGGAATTTTTAAAGCATGCAAATATTCAAAGTTTGCACTTTAATAGGATGCATTGCTTTTTGTCGTATTTGATGTGTGCCGAATTAAAGATCATTTTCTATTTATTCATAGGACACCTTCAATCCACCTGTCTTTCAGAGTGTGTAAAGGGCATGATTAAACTTTTAGATTTGTGAATGGAGTTTGGTGATGGTTCTCTTTAGGTGTTGGCTGCAGCTGCATCCAGACCTCCAGTCTCAGACAATCAGCGAGCAAACTACACCTCGACTGTAACGTCGCCTTCCGTCCCAGGAGAGACGCGTTTTCCGATCATTAATAATAAAACATTCAAGGACATGACATCGATACTGTCGGGCAAAGAGCTGCATCAAGCCTGCAGCTGTCGTGACACTAAACACGGAAACACAGGATGTTGCATTTCAAGATAAGAGCGCACAACCTTCGTTCAGTTAAAGATTTTCAAAGAACATTTCATGCAAGGCGAAGTACCAAATATACTTCCTTATAAGAGTGGTAAGAAAGACATCAAAAAACGTAGAATATGAAAAAATTGTAGAGAATCAATGTGATGCTTCTATTAAGAGTCAACTAAGTCCATGAAATTAAGATTTCATAAAATGATTTTATGTTTATACCATATACTTATACGGTCATTTTCTTGTTGTATATTCTGCCTTAAATGTCTTTATCTCTTTTGTCTATTTGTAATTAGGCCCATCTTTAGTTTATACACATGTTATTAATATTCTCAACCGTTCTTTCTTTCAAATATTATTATCTTAAAACATAGCTATTTTTTTGTGTAGTTGTTTCATATTCATTATGTTCCCATTATTTCACTGTGCTATTTTTACTTTCATCTGGTTTTATTAGCCGACAATGAGAAATATTGACTTTTCATCATTATTTCTTCAGATAAGGATTCTCACATGTAAAGCTTCCTTGGGGCCCTTTCAAGGTGCTTAACCACTTCAAAGTCCTAAAACAACGACAGTAGCTATTTGTAATATTTAATATTAACAAATTAAAAAAAAAAAAAAAAGGAAAACAAATCACAAGATTCTCATAGTAAATTGTTAACAACGATAAGGATAGCGATTTTATTTTGAAGGCTAAAAGCGGATGTTGAATATGTGTTGTTTGGGTTTGACAAATATCGCTCAATATCATATATTTAAGATAATTTATAAATGGACAATGATGTATTCGGTTGACATTGACCATCAAAAATTTTTTACAAAAATTAACAATTAATTTTAAAACGGATGACAGACTTCGGTTACCAGGCAACGAGGAATGTGAGCATAGCAACGCCTAAACTCCCTTCAAAATAACATGACGAGGCTAGCTTTAGCGAACCATTAGAGCTCTGCCAAGTCCCCACATCATGACGGTATCTGCCGGTAAACACATGTCAGACACGACTGTCGGGCTTACCTTTGGCCTCACAGTCAGCACAGTACTTGTTGTCGTCCTCCCTCAGCAGTTTAGACAGAATGGCCTGATGCTGCTCATTCAGTTTCTGGGCTTTTTCTCTCTCTGACCGCGTCGTCATCTCGCCACTGTTTACACTTTAAAGTCTTGTTTGTATGAAGCTGATAAATAAATAAAAAACACAGAGAGCTCAGCTTGTATTTAAAAAAGGTGGATCATTTCCCGTGAAGCTGCACTGTAGTCCACCTCTCCGATAGCTTGCAACCTGCTAACAAGGTAATATGGATCCAAGCAGCATCATCCCTGCTGCCTTCAGGAGCGTCGGAAATTACAAAACCGTGCATCACTCAGAATAAAGCTTTACATGCGAGGATCGTTTGGGCATAAAACAGCATACAGGAAGACAGCTAATATTTACAGCCTTTGTGCTTCATGCCTGCAATGATAAACAAACATAGCAGTTATGAATCATAATAAGGGTTTTGATTAGCACCAATAATATAACTTTAGTAACAAAATAAATAAATTATGCAGAATGCAATGTTTGTGTTATTCAGAAATTGTGTTAGGGTTAATGTTGGCCATCAGAGTGCACTGACTCCATGGTTATTGGGATGGTTTGATTTACACACGCCACACATTTAAATGGAATGACTCTGGTGTTTGATTCAGCTGAAGGGCAATCACTCTTCAACAATATGAACAGAATATAGTCTGATCTGAGCTACACACCTGGAAATCCACCAGTACTTCATGTATAGTTTACTTAGAGTGACATATCAATCACAGATGTCATGGCCCCCAGTGATGGAGTGTCACTGGACTGCCCCCCAGTGATGGCGGTCTTCATGCAGGAAATCCTGTCTCAACCTAACGACAGGTTGACACTTAACTTTCATCATTGTGCTGATCATGGGATGAGCTAATCAGACCTATTGCCTTTTTTTGAACCAGGCTTTGTTTTTTTATTTTCAATGTAGTGTGTGTGTGACTTCCTGTCATTCTGCAGCCAGCCTCAAGCAGACGTTCAATGAACAGCAGGATTTTTGCACTTCATCATTGTTTCATCGTTAACACTGATGGTTGCTGCTTAACTGAAATAAACGACAAACAAGAAAAAGAGAGTTTGGTTTCACACAAACAGATTCAGCTTTTTTTTTAATAGCTGATAAAATCTTCTTTTCTACTTGCAGGATCAGTATAAAGGTTAATCAATTGGTTGATTTGGTTCAATATATACAAACGTTTAAATTATAAACAAACAGTATTGAGGAAGCCTCTAAACTACAGATTGAGATGTAAACTGGAACAATAAATTAAGTGGCGTAGTGGTTTGTGTGCGCCCCATGTATGTAGGCTGAAGTTCTCTAGACGGGTGGCCTGGGTTTAAATCCCTCCTGTGGTTCTGCACGTCATTCCCTCTCCTTCATTTCTCACTCTATCTACTTTCCTCTCCAATTAAAGGCATTAAAATCCCCCAAAACAAAACCTTTAAAAGAGAAAAGAAGTTCTGCAAGTTCTCCCCCTACTGGCCATCACAATTATTACAGGTGAAAGACACTTGTTCATCTATTTTAAACTAAAAGATTATTTCTACCTCTTACAAAACTTTTGATGAATTCTTAAGACTTGCAAAAATCAGAATAAAAAGAAGGCTTTTCTTTTGGGTTGCGTGAAAAATCTATTTTATCACCTTTAATGTTGCCAGACAGCAGGACCAACAGCAAAGAGACAGCTGCAGTGTGAATCATTGACATGGCACAGGCAGAGAAGCAGCTATTTTCAAAGAAAAAAAACAACTAGAGACATTTCTAACAACAGGTTATCAGAAACACTGCTCGAAGAATTCATTAAAAAGTGTATTGTAACAATAAAAAATGTGATACTGAGAGAAAGTGTTAAAAGAGGAAAGTAAAAATTATACAAAAAGTTAAAACAATTACAAATAAATTACTATCAAATATATATTATATAGAACATGTAAAACATTATGTGTCATCAAATGTGATCATATCAGGATAAACAGCAAAAAAAAAAATAGCTCAAGGTTAACAGAGCAGTTAGCTTAGAAAAGTCACGTGTTAAATCTAAAAGGACAAGTCAGAAAACACACTTCCTTTTTTTTTTTAAAGCAGACACGGTCAACAACAAACACAGTGATCCAAAACCAAAGCAGCACCATTACGTCAGTATGAGCATCTTGGACATCACATGATAGCAACATGCATTTGATTAACTTTCACATACATGAAGTTCCTTCATCTCTGAGAGGTCCTCCCCCTCTCAAAACTCACGACACCAGTTGCTCCCCACGAATATTAAATAATAGATCTAATAATGAATAAATATGAACACAGCTTTCACGCACCAAAGTCAAACAATGACTCAGGGACATTCACTCAATATGGTTCAAACGAACTCCGAGATGCCATAACTGTAATACTTTCACATGCAGTTCTTCCACCACTAGAGGGCAGCACAGACTGACCCTGTCAGTCAAGAGAGGGGTTACCTCATGTTAACACTCTTAACAACACACTCTAAAATCAATTGCTGGATTGACGAAATAATGGCACACATTAGGAGGTGAACTCGTGGTGCATTTTGGTCCAGTGTTTGTAGTAAACATTGATTGAAGCTTTATTTTTGGGATGGATTTTCTGTGAGTGTTTAATCCTATACTACAGTAGCTGTTGACCTTTCTGACAACCATATCTATTCTTAAATAATTGGGAGATTGGAGTGTGTTTACAGAACTTGCAAACTAAATGCCAATTAACTGTAATTATGTGTTGTGACATTTTTCTCGTTTCAAACAAAGTACTCTTAATTATTCTAAAAGATTCCTTCTGGACTTAAAGTTCTGCAAAGAATAGACAAATTACTCACTGTTGTATGAAAACCTAACAGCTGGTTTTTAAGACATATGAAGCAACACCAAATCATTGCAAATGGCCGTTTCCAGTTCATCCTCAGTAAAGCCTCACTTAGCATAGTGTCATATGTTTTCTCTTGTTGGTTCATTGATGTAGGGAGGACATTAACAATAAATTAATTTACAGGTTTGTGGCTGAATGAGAATTGTGTCCAAGCACCACCCAAATTCATGTAGCCTACTTTGAGAAAATGCTAGCCTGCCCCCTGAGCAGGCACTTTTGGGGCGATGAATTAAAGTAGCTAGAACCTTTTTTATTGATTGGTCCCTTCAGTGAAAATGTGTCACATGTCCCTAACAAGCTCCTAAAGATTTCAATAATGGACCCACAGGATGTCATGTTAAAAGACTTTGGCAGCGATAGAAATATGCATGTGTTCTGCATTTATCCGTTTAGTTCACACAGGAATTTCTACTAACGTGAGCATCAGATTAGCTATAAACTAGTCTCTGTCTAAACGACACGACGGTTTAAGTTTAACAAGTATCAGATAAGAAGCGTTAGTTAGCAAACACTTCCTGATATCTGCATGTTTACATAACCATAGCTAGCTAACAAGCTAACAAAGTCCAAAACAAACTGCTTGTTTGTCAGCCTCCTTTTGAATTAACTAGCTTTCTTGGTCGGGTGCTAGTATTCAAAGTACTTCCACTTAAATGTAAAGGTCTTCTTCATGATTTATAGAAACATGATCATCACAGTGACCCCACAGTCATGTTTACTTGGGGGTAAACAGGATCATTTCCCACACTATAAACCACAGCAGCAATGCCTGAAAATGAACAGTGTTGGAAATGGTCCAATGTTCACAATGCTTCATCTTACTGGTCGTCACTGGTTAAACAGTCTGAAAAAAAAAGAGGCCAGTGTGTCATCTGAAGGGGTTAATGTTTGACATATTCTGCTGACCTGGGACAAAACTGTTCCCTTTAAACCTGGTTTGACTTTTAAAAAAAGAGAAATAACAGTTCCCATCCAGCCAAGACCATAAAACCAGAAAATCATACAGGCGTCACTTAGATGTGATTAATGACAGACACTCTCTAGCAGGTGTTAGAAGTGTAGAGTTTTAAGGATGTCACAAGTTGTTAGTGTTATGTTAATGTTGGTCGTTGTGTTTTCTGTCTGACTATCGAACAGAATCAATGCACTTAATGATGTCCTTATGTATAAAGTTATGGCTGTGAGGGTCTCGCACCGAATATGAGACAAAACTGAACTAAAACATTTATGGTTTTCCGAGCATTTTGCATCTTCTGGTACTTCTCAGCACACAATGCTTTTATAAAAAATGTCTAAATTAAGACTTTTTGCTTTCTTGAGGAAGTCCTATTAAATTAAGTATTCTCAAATCCAAATGTTTCGAACCTGCTTTAAAAGGCTTTATCAGGAAGTAGAGTAATTTTATCCCAAATTTTGTGGCCAAATTTCAAAAGGACAAGCAGCACCATACTATTACATTGGCACTTTGTTTTTCTTGACGAGTGAAACCATCAGTGACATTGTTATCGTAAATGGACTGTGAGTCAAAACGCTGAATCAGCAGCAACGTCAGAAGTGTCAAGAGGTCTTAAAGTCAGGGCTCAAGAGAAAAAGTCTCTCTGGCTTCACAGGACTGACTCGATAGCTTCTGGAGTGGCTCCTAAGGCTTTAGTTTGGTGCGTGACGAGCGGCGAGGTCTCCTCCTCAGCCTGGACGTTGGCCACTGCCTCCACCCGGACCTCAACCAGCTCCTCCTCTTGCTGCTGCTGCTCCGCCTGATTCTTCTTCATTTCCTGCTGGTTGATGTGATGGAGGATTCCTGCTCCAAGAGCGTCGCCCTCCACGTTCACCACAGTGGTGGTACGATCCCTGTTAGCGAAATGGACATAGATGAGACAGTAAGATCAGCTTATTTTTGAACAAACTTGGAAAGATTGATTAACGATATGTTTAAGTTCAACCTGAGCTAATGAGTGATCCTGTTTCACCTGCAACGAAGGATGAAGCTACATTGAAATAAGAAATCCTGATATGACTGAGGCACCGGTAGCATAGTGGTTAGAGCGTGACCTTTAGGCGGCCTGGGTTCGAATACGACCTGTGGCTTCTTTCCTGTATGTCTCTCTCTCAGCCATTTTTAAAAAAGGCATAAAAAGTGACCCAAAAAACTGATTTCATTGACAAAATTTCAAGTTAGTCAGAGTCCAGTTAAGTTGTATTTCCTTGTTGTACCTGATGCCATCATATTTTACTTTTACCCAGAGGTTACAAATTTTGTCTGCCGGGCGCCCTTTGGCAGATTATTTTCAAGTCCCCAACCCGCACCCCTCACCAAAAAAACAACAACATAAAACATGAACAATGAAAACAGACAGTCGTTCTCTTTGATAACATTATTATAGTATATTATATTCTTACACTCTGTCTCAAACATTGGCTTCAAAAATAACCTTTGACAACAAAACAAAACACTTTTTAAGAGGAAACACTGAAATGTGATACATGAAACAATCAAGTTTGAAATGTCTGATGTAGATTTATGTTTCGTCTCGCATTTACCTGGAAGTGTTCCCATAAATTCTCCATGCTTTGCCAGCAGTGAGAAGTGGCGTGTATAGTTTTTGTTAAGCCTGTCATTACTCTAAGCACCCACTAGGGGTGCTGCACTTCACTTTGGGAGTCACAGCCTTTCACCTAATCAGGTCCTGTGACTGAGCTGAAATATTTTATGAACTCGCTGCAGACACATTTATAGCATTAACACAGAACCTTGTATATTTCTTTTTGGTAGCATCTAAAACAGAAAGGGCTTAAAAATAGACAACTTCCTGCTTTTCTGACCGTCCTAGTGAAATATGTTAAGTCAGTTACTTTTAAAGAAATAAGTCAACACGAGGGTCGAGTTTCTTATCTTCAGAGGTCACACATGTTGGTTTAACAACGAGAGAATGTCTTTTCAAATACAGATGTGCACCACCTGTCTTATGAAACAGTCGTGTACTGTCAATTGTGATTTCAGACTTTTTCATGGTTAACCGGTTGCTGCGTGTGTTTCCCTGCACCCTCCCTTGTTGGCCGAACAGTTGGGAAACCCTGATCTTGTTTTTCTTTCTGTAATGTTGGCAGCCTCTGCAGATGTAGTCAGACATAACTGTGAGTGTGTTTTTAATGCAAGAGTCAGTGGGTTCACCGATGGCTTCACTTACACAATCCAGTCGACGGCCAGCATGAGGGACAAATCGTTGGTCGGCAGGCCGATGGCCTCCAGGATGATGGCAATGGTGATGATGCCGCCAGCCGGGATGCCTGCTGCTCCCACACTTGATGCTGTGGCTGTCACCCTAGAAATAATCACATGAATAATAAATCACTACTACTTGATCTGTATAAAATTAATCTGTGGCTGGATGGTTTTAGATGACGACAAGATTCGGAAACATTGAATAATATAATGAACTAACAGGATGGTGAAGATCTGTCCGGCGTTCAGCTCAACATTGTTAAGCTGGGCGATGAAGACAGCGGCGATGCACTGGAAAATGGCCGCCCCGTCCATGTTAACAGTGGCCCCGATAGGAAGGATGAAGCGGCTGATTCGTTTGTCCACACCGTTGTTCTCCTCAACACATTTTATCATCGAGGGAAGAGTCGCTGAACTGGTGAGGAAAACAACATTTTCTCTTAAAGGTCACATATTATTCTCTGTTTCAACCAGTTTTTTAAAAAAAAGCCTCAGAGCTCCCTAAAACATGTGTGTAAAGTTTCTTGACAAAAATCCACTCTGATCCTATATTATAGGATTACATTAAACCCTTTTATTTTCAGCCTTGCTCAGAACAGGCTGTTTCTGTGTCTGTAGCTTTAAATATGTAAATGAGCTGTGTCTGACCACGCCCCCTCTCTGGAAGGGCTCGGGTGTCTCGGTCTTTCTTGCTCGTCCTATTGTTTATGGTGAGAAAGCAGACTCAGAGGGCAGAACAAACACCTAGCTGTGGGAGTGTCACCCATCTGGGGGAGGGGTTAATGCCCTTTGTGATGTCATGAAGGGAAAATCTCCAATATGGCAACAAAAATGTTAAGTGTGGTGTTTCAGAAGGGAGTCACCAAACAAAATGGGATTTACCCAAAGTAGTCTAAATCTACTCACCACTATGAATGATGAGATTTTAATTAATCTAGGAAAAGAGATTTATCTCAGCATAGCAGGAATATGCTCAGTGTTGTTCATGGAAACCTGCCAGATTTGGACATTTTTTATATTCAAATTAAATAGTGGAACAAGCAAGAGGAAAGATCAGGTTGTCAAGGGTAAATCCCAATCCTTTGTTTGTTCAAAGAGAGGCACCGTTTTTCAAAGAAGGACATTATAAACATAATAACATCCATCTAACCTTTGAATTATTGACTTCTATCACGGAAATAGAAACTCATGTCGGCCTTTCACAGTAAGAGCTTCTCCTGTGACGTGATAAGAGTACCTGGAGCAGGTGGCGAAGGCGGTGGTAAAAGGCGTGATGAGTCCTGACAGGAAGCTGAAGGGGTTCTTGCGTGTGAAGCCGAAGTAGATTAGAGGCAGGACGATGCCTCCGTGGATTATATGGCCCAGGATTGAAGCAAATATGTATTTACCCAGACTGGTGACCAGAAGAACCACATCTTCCATTTCAACTATCTTGCTGCCAACCAAGAACATGATACCAAAAGGGATATACCTGCAAAGACACGCGATGTAAGAATTCACCAGAAACGTGTAAATTAGGAAAAAATGACCATGTCCCCTTTAACCTGATGTAACCTGAGGTTTGTCAAAGGTATCACCTTATCCAGTAAAAGGAGCTGCTGTCAAAGCCACAAAATTCCCCCTGCACTCACCACATGATCCAGGACACCAGCACCATGGTGGCCTCGTTGAAAGCGTTGAAGAAACGAATTAGCTCCTCCCCCTCGTCGCCCAGCTTCCTCAGAGCCACTCCAAACACCATGGCGAACAACACCAGACCCAGGATGTTCATGCCGTCTGGTTCTGTACCAATCGGCACCTACAAAAAAAAAAAAAAACACACAAGATGAGACTGAACTTAGCAAAGTGCTTAAGACAAACACATATTATCAAATGATTTCTCACTGAGGTCAACATTATTTCAAAACTGACTGCTTAGCTGCTAAGCTAAGTGACTCTTGGACAGAAACTCGGGGAAGAAGAAAAACTACGTTTGTCCTTGCAGCTGAGGCTGATGGGAGATTTAGTTTGTGTACTTTTGCAGGGCTTTGTCACAAAGTAATGTTTAAAACTTATCCCAAAATAACAGTTCATACTATACCTCAGGAAGAGTATGCAAAGTGTAGTGCTGGGAGAAGGGAGCCTATGTAAGAGGTTTCTACAGCTTACGTATAGGCTTAAAGCTGACTCTTGAATTTTTTTGATTTTAAACCAGGAAACTGTGTGATTGGCAGAAAATGCTGTTTAACGCCCTCTGCAGACTCATCCAAGGATTACTCCATCATACATTTACCTCATGATCTGAATCATTGCCCACGTTTAGTACGGTTAAACATAAGTGTAACACTATACTGTATGTGAGTTTTAAAATGGGGACTTATGTGGGGAGTGTGTAAACGTGGGTTCGTAGGTCTGAAGGCAGTCAGGGATTCATTGAACTGGATGACGGATAACGAATAAGGACAAGGACAAAGCCTCGGCTCAATCCCCGTCCATTGTACTGAGCGCTCCCACAGCTCCACAAGCTTCAGCCCCTGGCACTAAGGCGACTGTCCACCGTGAACCCACTACAGACAAATACCATGGACCAGTGCCAGGACCAGATCCCTCAACTGTTCTCTTAGAGCAGATCAGGGGCAGCAGGCCATGGCCACTGGGGAAAATGTGTCTACTATTAAATGTCCAGAAATAACTACATTAGCTCATATAGACAGCTGCGTTGGTAGAAGTCTGAAGAGCCTTTTGCTTCTATGTTAAACATTCTCATTCAACAGTTTGTGTTTCAGCCACTTCTTGCAATAGTTTAAAAATCTGCGGCCAGCAACTTTTCCAGACTGTGTTTGTTTCCCTGTTAAAACCAGCTCATTATCTCTGCAGCCCAATAGATATTTGGCAGGTCAAGCTGACCTGTCGCTTTGCCAACACTCAGAGCAAACTGAAAGCTTCCAATAACATAAAAAGAGGAACTATTTCATCAGGTTATACTTTAGTGTTTACGAGTCGTACAAAGCCAAACATTAAAATAATAATGACTCCCTGTTGCTCTTTGGAGCCCCTTGTCCAGAAACATTAAGGAATGTGATAAACAACATCAAAGGAGCCAATTACAATGAAAAATGCAAATGATGATGGTGCACATTTTGGGAGAGTCTTTTTTTTTCCCCAACCATAATGTTTACCAGCTGTGGCACAGGGTTTGTGTTGTGTGGGGCTGTGTCAGAAAAGCAGCAGAGTGAGGGGTTTCAGATGATCCTGTAAGTCTAAGGACCGCTCGTATTTCAAGATATTTTATATTTTTTCAGAGACTGGGTAATGTGTAAGGTCACTCAAAAAGAAGCAGCTTTCAGCAAAAATGACCAGTGAGGGATATTTGTGTTACATGATACATGTACAGGACAAGATCTCCAAAGAAATAAGACCGCTTTATCCACAGGGGGCAGCAAACCCCACAAACCTCAAGTTCCTCACAGTATTTTACAAGTGTATCATGTATGTGTGTGTTTATCATGTGTGTGACTGTACGTTCATACCTTTTGGTAGAGGGCTGTCCCATTGGTGTCGTTTCCAACAGCGACCATCTTGTAGTCAGTTGCATACTAGAACATAAAGGAAAGGAAAACATGCAGGTCATTCAGTCACATACTGACCAATGGGGCATTTTGTTAAGTGCATTCTATTAAAGAAACGTGACGTATGCGTGTCACACATCTCACTCATCAGGCGTAAAAAAGTCTAGAGTGTAGCAAGCTGAGGAAGAGATCGAAAAATCTTTTTTTTTTATAATCCAGAGATGGCTATTTTATCAGGGTATTTTTGAAGTCATTGACAAAAATCTGTTGTTTACTTTCAAGGACACAACAGCAGTCAGTGAACAGTGTGTAACGTTGGTACTGTTAGTCGGTTAGTATTTTGTTTAATTGTGACTCTGGCATGAGAAGTTTGTGGTTTCATCTTTTTTGTTGTCAGATACTTTTAAAACCTTTTTTTAAATCTCTCGGCCATTTTGAACCTAAAATATGTATCAAAGAATACAGTACTTGAATACTTGAATTTCCCTCGGGATCAATAAAGTATCTATCTAGTATAATGCAGAAATGTTTTTTTTATTAGTTTTTTTTTTGGGGGGGGGGGATCCTTTTTTATGAATTTTTCAAGAGATAGGACAGAATCAGATAAAGTGAGACAGAGGGTTCAGGCCTGTGGGTCCTTGAGGACCACAGCCTCCATTCATGGGGCACTTGCACGAACCACTCGGCCAACCCGGCACCCTCTCAAAGTTGGGAAGTTTTCTCTTAAATGTAAGTCCAGCACTTATACAATCCTTACCCTCCCTCCTCTCTCCTTTTCTAAAAGTCCATAGGATAAAGGCTCCCAGAATCTTGGCAGATTAATGGACTTTAAATAAGGTTGCAGCTTCTATAGAGATATAGATTTAACAAGGCAGCCGTCCCCACTATCGAAATCTTTCACCTCAGTGGTTTAAATGTTTGTTTTAATTTAAACCTAGAGCTGTCTGTCTTTTTGTGTAAACCCGCCCTCTCAACTGGTTTTTTTTTGGTTTAATCCAAAATTGGATCCTCTTCGGGGACGTGACCACAGCGTAGGCCAACTGAAGTGTGTGTGTGTGTGTGTGTGTGTGTGTTTGGGGGGCTGAACCCAATGACCTGTCTGTACTTCAAAACTCCATTTAGTCTTTTTAGTTTATAATTCACCAGCCTGGTTTTAGGAATTTAAGGGCTATTGGTTCCTTTATTGACACTCTCTCTCTCTCTCTCAGAGTCTCTGTGCACTCTGCCTCTTATCTGTGTGCGTGTGTCTTCATGCATAGTCATTTTGCATCCCTGCATCCCCAAATATTGAACTTTCCTGGCTTTTATTTCAGCCTTAACAGACACAATCATAATTCCAGGAAGTGGAGCGGGGCACGTTTAGGAGCAGCGAGGCGAGGTTGGTTGCTAGGCTGGCTGGAATGGAATGGTTTCTCCATGGAAACGGCCGGTTGCCCTGCCGATTGGAACAAGGAAAAAGAGGAGTTTGGGCGAGATGGGGAGAGCAGCGGCCTCTATTCTGAGCGTCTCCTCATTAAGAGGCACTTTGAGGCTCGCAGCGATTCTGCCAGGATTTACAGCCGCTTTAAATTAACATGGAATAGCACCCGCGTGGTCTGGGAAATAAAATCTGATTAAGTCCATACGAGACACTAATGGTAATTAAAAAAAAAAAAAGACACACAGATAAAAACAGGAAGTGGTGGAAAAGCATGTCTGGCACTTACAGAACGGAAAGCAGCAGCCACCAAGTTCGACGGGAATAAATTTCTGTGAAAGTAAAAGAAACAAAAGTTAGTCTTATCTTAACTGCTGTTTGATTTCATGTCACCGACCTGAAGTCTTTCAGAGCTGTGTGTCAAACCCATCAGGATCAGTCTGTCATCACGCACTCTGTGAACTCTGACTCTTTTCCAATACGTCCACAACTCCCTTCGTCCTCTACAGAGCAGTTAATCAGACACTGATCTACTGTCTGCTTCCATCGTTTCTTGAATCAATTCACAGAGGTCGTAACCTGGATTAGAACTTCCTGTTTTCACTTTAATCTGTATCTAACAGTCAAATTTAGAAGTTTTCCTTCATGCAACGGCCATAAAAATGATACGTGACACTGCAGTTTGGTCATTTTTACAGCTGTAGTACAGAAATGTGTTGCAGCCTTAATTCTTAATTAAAAATAATACATCAGCACAACGTTTACATTCTAACTATGTGGTCTTAAAAGTAACCAGCCCCTTGTATTTGCCCTTCCATTCATCCATTATTTATACACCAAAGGACTCATGGGTGAAAGAAGAACGCACACATGTAAAGCAGTGTACAAACAGCGCACTGAACGGCCCCTGCATGATATAATGAAAACCAAATCAAGTGGAATACTTTGCATGATGCACAGTTAAGAACAGCAGCAGCTGAACGTGCTACAAAAAAACACACGAATAGGAAGAATACTTCAGAACCAAATCAGTCATAAGGAATAAGAGACAGAAACCTTTGGTCAACTTGAAGGATTTATTAAAAACATGGTGCAACACAGGCCGTGAAAGCCTGTATTCATTGTTATCCTCAATAACAGCCATAAAACTATAAATCTTTCTTTTCATCAACACTGTAGAAACAGGTAATCTAAAAGGTTTTATTGATTTGTCTGCTCTATAATGATTAACAGATCATGTTACTTTCTGTTACAACTACTGTATATAAGAGAGGAACAATGGCCAGTGTGTTTTTCAACCATGACGTAGCAAAAGACAACAGGGTTGACTCCGGGTCACTTTTAACAAAGTGGGATACACGAGTCAAACATTTATGAAGACTCCCGTGACTGTGATTCAGTGTGCTTCGTCAGCATGTCTGAATGAGGTCGTTCCTGACGGTCACTTCACACAGAAGCCTCTATACCATCAGTGTGTGAACGTGTAGCTGTGACATGCAGTTTAAAAACGCTTTGAGTAGACCGAGGACGAGCTCAAGTCCAAAAAGCAAACAAGACCATCAGAAACAATATCGACGGATGCTCGACGCCCGCAGCGTGTAATCAGGAGAGTTCACATCGAGTGAGTCAGAGGGGGTGATGAGCTTTATTCACTATCTAGAACCTGCAGTCGGTGCATGACTACAGCTGCATGATGTTTGTTCTCTTGCGCCGGCGTTGCTCTTCTTATGTCATGTCTTGCGTTAGGACCGGGCTCGTCTTTGCTGTGAGGTTTCTTTATCCAATCATTCGTACAAAAACCTTTCCTTTACCGTGTTGTTCAGGCACCATGCTGCTTTATTTTCCCCGCTGTAGGAGCAGCACACAGAGATTAGTGGAAGCTTGCAGGTCTTTTCCGTGTATTAGCGTGTTTGTTGTAACTTTATCCTCTGGGGTTTCACTGGATTGTGCAAAGAAAATACAGACTTTGCTCACATTTATTCTCACAACCCCCAAACCACAGCCAAGCGCCTCAATCCGCAGCGTCACGGCCCCCCATGAACTCTGCCGTGAGTCCAAATCCCGCCTCAGCTGTCACGAACATCGGCTGCACTGCTCGTCACCATCCAGCAAACCATGACAGCGCCGCTTAAATCTTTTCTTCATGTCGTAACGACGTGGAGAAATGTTGAGTTTGGATGAATTCTTGCAGCCACACAAGATTTCATAAACTGACCAAATTTCCTCCCGTCACATGACAGAGGCGAGGATCTGGATTAAGCCTGAGAAACCAGAGCCGAGGGTAAGCATGCTTTTCCCACAGAGCCCCCCCCCCACCCCCCCACACACACCTCCTCCCAACTATGGAGCCCCCTCTCTGTGGACTTATTTATAAAGCTCTGTTACATAACAGCTTTCATTTCTAATTAATCACAGCTAAACATGAATGATTCTTTCAATTCAAGGCCTGAGATCGAGTCTGAGTTTCTTCGTTACTGGTGGCTCTTTGCCTCTCAACGTCTAAACGCTAATTGTTATTCAAAGCGTCTGACAGCTTAACAGAACGGATCCGTCTAGAAATACATGTTATCTTGATGTAGCGACTCTTTATTCAACCAGAAGCAGCGGTCACATCACTCTCTCTGAAGCCACCAGACTGCATTAATAAAAAGAGTTGTTTGACACAACCCTTGAGTTGCTGCTCTACATCTGCCTTCACCAGAATCTCTTTGTTTTCTGAGTTATGGTATAACTTGTTTTAAATGGTTATTGTTTGGCGAACGCAATATTTGTAGTAACGCGCAGAAACTGGACACTTCTCCTGAATTGGTAAAATAACTTCTGTCAATGGACTCCGGGAGCTTTGAAGAGAGTGATGATACAGCAGCTACTGGTCATGAAAATGACACCGTACTCTGTCACAGAAAGCTTCGTCTTACCCAGGATCCTTCCGATGACTTGGTCAAACACTCAGAATAACAACCTGAATCTGTCAGAAGCAAAAACAAGAACTTTAATCTGGCACCTTTGCAATAAAGGATTACCACGAGAGCTTCTGATAGAGGCTGAAACAAACTCAAGAAACTGATTCGCACCTTTATGTTATTCACAACCCCAAACTGCAAATCAAGCAGCATAGATGAAGAGAATTATCATTGAATTCACTGATGTATCTAAAAAGTCTTTAAAAAAGATTTGCTTCATCCTGGTGGTAAATGTTACTTTCATAGCAAACACAAAAGTAGCTTCATTCATTCGAAATATGACGTAAAGGTCACAAAAGCGACCCCGCCTCCACATCTACTAAAACGTTGTAATGTGAACCGTTGAATATGACCCGCCCTCCTGCCGATCACTCGTCTACAACAACAGCACGGATGGGTTTTGTTTGGTTTTGGAGGAACTCGCAGTGAACTGAAAGTGAGAATCTCACATGTCGGGGAATGTTTGGACGAAAACGATACGATGTCAGTGGCTATTTGTTCAAAGAAATCCAAATCACACAAAACAAAAGAACAAAGAAATGTATGATTCCTGTTAGAAAGAAGCCTTCAGCCCACCCCAGTGCATGCTGGTCCTTTACCTGTCGTCCTCACCTCAGGAGCTGTCAGTGTTACCAAACAAAACAATCATACAAAATATGCAAAAGATAAAAACATATCACACAAATAATGAGCAAAAGAAACATAATCGACGAAGCAAACATCGAGTCAGACAAACATAAATTAACATTAAATTTACATGAACAACGAATAATTACAAAAGTTTATAGAGAAAGAACAATATTAGGACTAAAAACAAAAAAAATATCAAAGTTTAACACTCTAACATGCCCTGAGCCAGTGTTGTGATGATACAAATCAAAAAACTCCATTACTGTTATCAGGAAACGATGTGGGATCAATACACGACGTCATTTAAAAAAAAAGTATGTTGACAAGGGTTTGTCCTTTTTCAAATTCACAGTTAACTGAAATCTTTAAAGCTCACATATTATCCTCCTTATGTTTCAGAGCTCCTCTTCAACATGTGTGTGAAGTGTGTTGTTGTAAATCCACTCTGATCCTGTATTTGATCACGTCTATAAACCCCTCTATTTCAGCCCTGCTCAGATCAGGCCGTTTCTGTGTCTGTAGCTTTAAATATGTAAATGAGCTGTGTGTCCTGCCGTGTTTTCAGCAGCTGGTCACCACAGCAAACATGAAGTGTGACTCTTTAGAGTAACAAGGCCGAGAAAGAAAAGCAGAGTGTCCACCTGCTCGGCTCATGATAAGAGAGAAGTGCTGACAGCAGCAGACGAACAGAGCTGCTGCGTTTATCCCTCCATCTCAAAATACACTCCTCCAGCAGCTGTCAGCTTTCCCTCCAACTGTGGGAACTTTTTATAGGCTCACTGTCGGCCTGCAAAGGCTTTTATACCTCCAGGAGAGGGTCTTTTTTAAACTTCATAAACATAATAGTCTGGTTAAATTGTATTGCTCCAATCAGCTCAGCAACAAGTCAGCACCTGTTAGCAGTCTGGAGGCACCCTGAGGTCTCTGTGGAGCCGCTTCAACATCTTCTACAACACATTTTTTCAGGTTTTTTTTTACCAAAACAAAAGAAAGTTTTTACTTGTGTGATATCGAGTTTGCTTCCAGGACAAACGCAGTGACAAAATGTGTTTCCTTTGTGATAAGATTACATGTATGCTGTCATTGGGTTAACTTTATCCAGACAAAGTTGAACTGAAATCCTCCTGGGAGAATCTCACCCAACAATGCAGTCCAAAGCGTGACCCCTAGAAGGAACTCAAGACTGTAGTAGATGTGTTTGTGCAGAATGACATACAGGTTTGTTTTGGTAAAAATCCTTATCGTTGTATCTTTTTGAAATGCTCAGCTATCCACTCACCTTGCAGCTCAAAATATGAAACATTTATCACTTGAGTGCAGCGACTATTTTTTAAAACATGGGGACTAAAACTCGACAAATTCAGTCCAAAAACTCCACATTCCTCTGCAGAGCTCCACCATGCAACTCCTCCCCTTTTATCTATTTCCACTGAGGAAGAAAAGCACGACTGAGTGGTACTTCAGCTGTGATCCTCAAACTCTGCACACAGAACTCAAGTTTTCCACAAGTGTTCGGATGCTTGAGTAAAACATGCCGGGGAGCCAAATTGACACAGGTTGATTATTCTTTTGTGCAGTTTTCACTTTCTCTGTGTTAATTTCAACATGAGACAGGTGTGAAAATATTACGATAAGATACACAATGCTGTCCCCTCTGAATTTAGGCTTGGACTCTAGCGGCCAACATAAAGCTGCCTCGACAACAGTAGTTAAACAGCATCTCTACTTCTTCACTTTTCAGTCAGAAGGTGGAATCATCTAATCCTCTGCACACACTGATGCTCAAATAACTACTGCAGAGGCGCTGCTTGTCCACAGGGCAAGGCAGGCAACTCCTTGGAGCCCGGGGCCGATATGGGGACAAACTTGAAACCACAGCAGGGGCTCAAAATGTGCAAAGTTTGCAGTGACACTTGGAAACCTCCACAAGTAGACCGTCAGACAGCACTCATGTATAGAACAGTAAATGACTGAATGTTGCTGTTCTTTATGCTTGTGTTTGGAAATAACAAGTTGGTCATTCTTTGTTATAATTATATATTGAACATAACACGAATAAGTCTATCGAAACAAATGTGACTTTTACATTTTGTATTTTGTAGTTGGTGGTTTTATGGGCTAACACAGCGGGGATGGGACCCTCTTTGACTGGTCCAGACCTTTAATATCAAATCAGTTATCACACATTTTAAGGTTTTTTTCCCCTCGTTCACTTGCAGGGATTTTTGTGACAGTCAATCAGTATCATAATAGCTTTGATTATAGTTTATGCACAAAGTAGGTCAAACCACAAAGAGCAAGTTGGGACTTGCTGAATAAATGAATGAGTGCCTCCTCAATTCTGTGTAATTTTGCGCGCGCTCCTCTCTTGGCTCCATGCGCCGAGCCGCTCATGTGTGCAACAAACCAGCGCGCCCAAGGCGAGCTGTGCCATTATTCTCCCCAGAACAACACAATATCACACCAGTCTGCTCACACTCAACAGTGACCTAAATATGGTGTTGTTAAAGGTTGAATAAAGTGTAGTTGCTACTTCGGTACCTGGCCAGATCCAAAAAGGAGTCCGCGGTCTCCTTGTTGTTGCTTACGCTCTCCAGTCCCAGGCTGTTGCTGTTCAGGGCTCCCGCGCCCACTCCGGGTTTGATGATGAAGGCAAGGGCCACCCCGATCCCCGAGGCGATCAGCGTGGTCACCAGAAAGTAGGCGACCGCGATGCCACCCAGCTTTCCCAGGGAGCGCGTGTCCAGGCTGGCGGCGCCGGATATGAGGCTGCAGACGACCAGAGGCAGGATGATCATCTTCAGCATCCGGAGGAGCATCTCTCCGGGAAAGGCGAAGTAAGTCATCTGCGCCTTGGTCAGGTTCATGTTGCGGACCATCATGCCGAGCCCGACGCCCACGAGCACCCCGGACACCGTCATGATCACCAGCAGGTTCTTCCTCAGAAACTCCATCAGCTTCTCTGTGAGACTCTTCTTCGCGTTTTTCTCCACCATCAGGTCGGTGGAAGCCGAGTTAGGCATGGCGTGGCCGTTGATCTCGCTCTTTTTCTCCATTATTCTTTCTTCAGAGCAGCGTGGGTAGCTGAGTCCGGCTCCAGGCAGCAGCGTGGGTTAGATAAACACACGCGCGCACACACACACACGCAGTGACACGCTCTGTGCTGACTGAAGGCTGGTCCGGTGTTAAAGCAGAGTGTAGAGCGGTGGGAGAGCCAATGGAGACGAAGCGACGACACAAAAAAAACCCGGCGGAACATGCGCAGAAAAGCTGGCACTCACTGCCAGAGCAAATGATGCAAGAGCACGGGAGATTGCCAGGGTCTCTGGCAATGTGGCAGACTTTCCTACTGAACTAAGTGAATACATTGATTAAAAGATCTGAAAGAAAGCACCACAAATATTATGATATTTTTATATCAATTTTCTTCCCATCACTTCTGGCTCCTTTAATTTTGAGTTAAAAATGGACAAAATAGGCAGAAGAATCCATAACAAAGGCGTAATTCTACTCGTTGAGAAATCTCATTTAGAGATTTTCTTGCAGCTATTTCCTTCAACAGAGAACACAAACACTTATGCAAGTTCTTGATCATTTTTTTCTTACGTTCATTTTGGCACACAAATGTTTTCGTCCAGTTTATAACACCCATCAACCTCTTTAAGAATATGCTTTCAAATCTAACAACTGCAGCTTTTTTCCAGCTTTTTTTTTTTTCAAAGCCTAAATAACTCAGATTGCAAGGATAACACAAATCATCACAAATAGCATTCTACTGTGGAGAAATGTCACCGAAGAAACTAACTAATCCAATCTGATTTATTCATGCCAATTTAGAAGAAGAGATGGAAAGCAGAGAGCTGTCAGCACCATGGCCAGCGCTCTGTGCCGCCTAGGGGGCGCTGTTACCCTTTGCTGGTGAACCTTTCAACATTTTTGCGGAAGCAGAACTGTAAAGAAAAATGCAGAATTGCATTAAAATAACGCAAAACATGAAGCTGAATGGTCCAATACATATTTATTGAATTTTCAATAAAGTATCTATCTATCTTATGGATGGATTTTCAAGGCAACAAACTGATCCGCAAGGCCAGTGACGGGTTGGGGGTGGAGCTGGACCCTTTCTCTCTCTCTCTCTCTCTCTCTCTCTCTCCCTCTCTCTCCCTCTCTCTCTCTCTCTCTCTCTCTCTCTCTCTCAAGCTGCCTGACATCATGAACAAAGCCTGTTTCACCCACTCCTACACGAGTATATTCAGTGCAAGACTGATATCCCGCCATGCACCACAAAACGCCACAGTAAGTCATTCCTGCCTGTGGTCATCAAACTGATGGCTCCTGTGTCTGACCCTGGACCTGTTCACACCGAGAGCTGTAAACTCCTCCATTATTTATGATTTAATATTGAACCTTTGACTCTGTTCATTAAGGCAGCGTGCTATACTGACACTATACTGTGGCACACTCTTGTAATATCTTAGTGTTGCTTATTTTCTTCAATTATGCACATTTGTACAAAGCTAATTTCTTTAATGAGTTGCGCTTTATACAGCGTTTACAGTGCACAGGGTACATAGCTGTATTTCTTCATTTCACATTGACACTCTTTATTTTATTCATATCTATTTATACGGCTACATTGTTTGCAAAACTTAAAGCCACAGTAACGATCCAACTTTCCCCCTGGGGATCAATCAGGTATTTCTGATGCTGATTTTGAGTGTGATTGCATAAATGTTATAAATGTATGGTACCCATTCACTGATGTGAAGCCTCGCTGCACCTCTGCTGTTCCACCACAAGATGGCGACATTATAAAGCAACAGAGTGTAAGAATGAAACCAGATAACAGAGGAAAGAATGCATAAGAATGATGAATAAACTTGTTCTTGTCCTCTGGTTTGAATCTGTCTTTTTTTATTTGTTTATTTTTTTGTGTGTCATACACATCTATCTATCTATCTATCTATCTATCTATCTATCCATCTATCTATCTATCCATCTATCTATCTATCCATAGTTCAGCCTTAATGTCTTTGTCTCGTTGTATTCTTTTTTTTTTTTTTAAACCAAGCAGCAACATCTTTTGTTTGAAATGAAGCCAACGTGGAATTGCAAGAAACTGCAGTTCCTTTAATGTCCACTTGAGGCAGGCTGCTAAAGACCCAGAAGTCACATACACACATTATAAAATGTCAATCACAGCAACCTTAAACATGTTTAGTCTGGTTAAAGAAATAATTTGGGTTGAATAGCTCATTTCTGTATTTGGACACACTGTTCAGGGGGGGATTTTTTTTTTTGTATTATTCGTACTTCTTCTGATTTCATGTCTACGTTTTATAGTGTCTAGTTGAAACCACGCTGTTAAATCTCTGACCAGGGAAATGAAAATTAAACTTGTATTTAGAATTACACAAATCAGGTTTAGTAAGGGGGAACACAAATCAACAAGGAGGCAGACTTTGATAGAACAATGCAACAAATGTGCAGCTTTCATTTCCTCTGTGGTGTGCAAAGTGTCACCATCCCAGGGAACACATTTAGTGCTGGTGTGCATAATCAGTGGATCAATCAATCATTCCTTTTATATTTGTACATTGTGTTCAACAACACAGTCCCTGATAGTTTGTACTGACTGGCTGTCAAGTCAGAGCGAGCGAGATTTCCTGTCTGGTTGAACTGACCAGCCACTGTCTTGATGAGCTGAGGCGAGCAGGAGGAAAATGTTTGAGGCCGTTGGATGAGAGCCAACTGATTGCTCGCTTTTTTCTTTGTAAAAATGCTCAACTTGACTTATTGTTGCATGTTTCTAGAGAGCGAAGCACTGCAGGGCCGAAGCGAGGCTGCAAGGTCTGTCTGCCTTTCCTTAGTTTTGGTAGCTGCGAGTAATTCAGCCACAAGCAGTGGACGCAGGGAAGCCTTAGACAAGCTATGATCCCAGGGTTGTGTTTGTCATGGTAACTGAAAAATCACAAGTCATGATGAATGTTACCTAATGAAACCACTTGATATATTTTACGCACCCCATGAACATCACCAAAATAAACGTAGAACAAAATGTCTCGTTGCCTGTGTTACCAACTGTTTGTGTTGTCCTCACTGACCTTAGCTCTGCTGTTGCTAAGTTGAGCTAAACTTTCCCTCCCTCCACCAATAGAAAAAAGATTGTCCCCCTTCCCCTCACAGCTGTGTGGCCTGAATGCTGGAAATAACCACGGGCCTGCGGATCAGGAGTCATGGCTGTTTAACAGTGGCAAATGTTGGCAGAGAGCCGCAGCGAACTGGAAGAAAGCAGCAAACAGAGAAAGACACAGACGGAGCTTTCTAATGGAGACATGTGGAGATGTTACCCAGCAGAGGCTCACAGTTCGCAGTGCAAAGACGAAAAACACACATCAAGGACCGACACTTTACTCAGAGTCTGATCTGATTTTATCAGTTTGTCAAGCCTGATACTATCAGAGTAAAGTGCATGTAGCTGACTTTAAAAAGAGCTTTGGTGAGGTTTTAAGAAATGTAAGCATCGATCGCTTTGAGTGGCTGCAGCCTGTGAGAGTTTAAAAACATGACCTAAAACCAGGTGGTCTTGGAAATAAAAAAAGTTTTAAAAGGTTCAGATGAGTCAATGATGGATTAGAACCGTGAAAGGAAGAATGTGCGACTTTTTGTTGCAGTCGATGTCGCCCTTCAGCATTAAACCAAAACAAAGTGCTATTCGAAAGGCTCCGCTCTCCTGCAGCGAAACTCCTCCCACCCCTCTCCACTCACGTTCACATAAAAACTCACCATAATGAAGATCCATTAAGCACAAGCTGTGGACACACTTTATGCTTTATTTAATGGCCTGTGGTCCACATTGTTGTAGTTAGCACACTTGCGTTAGCTCATAGCTTCACATTGCACATTGTCAGGTGTGAACACAAGTGGGGTTATATAGACCATGGATTAGTCCAACACATAAACAGAGGGGATATAAATTTAACTCAGCAAACTAAACAGCTAACAAACTTCGAAAAGTATCAACACAAAAAACCTGACAAATAAACGATCGACAAAGAAATGAATATACTTCAATAAAGAACTCAAAGTCACCAGAAAAATAGAGTTTCTTGTGGGATCCTGAGTCCCCCCTTCTCTGGTCCACACTGAAAGCAGCTCCCACTTCCTGTGGGCGGGGCTTAAACGGCCATCTTTGAATGACAGCCAGCCTTTTCTCCGACAATCTCAGCAAACAAAAGGAAAGTTAAGTATTACTAACAAATAAAAACCTTGTCAGCAAATGAATTGTGAGCGCCCAAATTATAAATTAACTGTCATGAAAGGAATAAAGTGTGATTTATGTAAACAAAGAAAATAGTGTGGAGTGAATTATTTGAAGGGCACGACAAGGTTGAGAATTAATCTGATAAATAAATGATTAAACATGACCACAAGGTGGCAGCAGCTGATGCAACCGCCACAGTGACATTCAAATAAGCAGTGAGTAGGCATGATATTTTTCTTTCCTCTAGTCCTTTATCAAGACAGCTTTATACACAAGGCCGGCCCGTCCATATAAACACAATGTAAACACAGTGCTAACAACAACACAGCCAGCGGGACTCACACTTCTCACTCATCGTAGACAGTCAGGACTCTGAGACGCATTTACAGAGGACAAACTTTTTTGTCTACGTGTCGAATGTTGCACACTGTTCCTTTAATGAAAATAATTCAATAATGTTGAAACAATTTAAAGAATTCACACTTTTCTTTTAATTAGTTTAGCCTTAAAATGAACGTTTTTAACACGTTTCAAAACCTTTATTAGCATGATGTATGAAGTGTTTCATCACTCATCATCATTTTGTCAGTTTTGGGGCTCCAAAGAAGATCTTGGTATGATTGCAGTGTTGTTATAAATACTGATACATCCCTCAGCCTGGAGACATTTCCTTCTAAATGATCTTACTGTGTGTCCTTCTAAAGGAGCCTTTTTGTTTCAAACACATCCATGAAGCTGTGAAAGGAATCGTACAATCTCCCGAGTTCCTCCTGCTGATCAGTTCTGAGAGGATTTCTTCATTGCGGTCCGTTTTTCTAGCTGCGGGGGAATTTAACAGCAAATTAAGGGCAACAATCACACATTCATGGAGCGTCATCTTGTGTATGTTTGGTGTGCGGACGCATGAGTGCAGCCTGTGTGTGGAAACAGAGCTGTGGATAATACAGAGGTAATGCACATTAAAGAGCTTAAAGCAGGATGTGAGTTTGCTCTCAAAGTCAAACATGCTGAACATTAAATAAGTGTTGCAAAAGTAAACATTTTGTGCCTCATGTGAAAATCTCAATCTGTATTAAGGACCTTTTATATGACGAGATATCGCCAATGGAGAAGTAAAAAAAACAACAACAAAAAAAACTGTTGTTACTCGCACGTCCACTTGAGGATGGCTGTAAAAAAAACAAGGACTCTCTGCTGGTCTCTTATAAAATAAAATACTTCTTTATACAGACGAAATCAACACGTTTTCAGCATGGCTCAAATAACAAGACTGGTCTAGACCAGGGGTGGGCAACATGCAGCCCCCATCAACCCTCAACGTGGCCCTCAGGTCAATATTTACATCAATTCAATTCAAACATGAAGAAAACGTGACACTATCTGCCATGAAATCATGAAAACCAGAAATGTGTTCATTGTAATGTTTGATCACTGGGATATGTTGAGTTATATTTGAGCTATTTGGCCCTCTTGCAGTGAGAGTTAAATGAACGTGGCTGTGACCAAAGCTGCCCATCCCTGCCCATCGTTTCTTCTCATTACTCATTTGTTTTGATAATAGGCTGAGGGTTTGGCATGAACTCGCACAGTCAGAGACGGACTAGGTGTGTTGTCGCTGTTTTCCAGGAGTGTCACGGCCCGCTTCAGCTCCAACTCTCAGCCTGGCACTCGGTTGACAGAAAGTTAGGTTGAGTCAGAATTTCAAACATGGTGACATCACTCAGACTGATGTCCTACTTCTGTTAGGTTAATGAGCTGAACCTTCGTGTTGAGACACATTGGAGGGCTCATGGTAGTTTATTTTTTCTTTTTGGACTGACCCGGCTGTAAGGAAAGCATGTGATCAAACTGAGCGCTCCCTTTGAGACAGACGCATGCTTTTCTTTTAGGATCGACTTTAAGAGAAAATGGACAGGTAACCTTTAGTCTTGACCAGCGCTCATGTTCATACAGTAGCTGAGACCAAAATAACATCTCATCCTAAATGTTCTTTTGCTAACTAAAAACACAAACTGAACAAACTCAAGCTAAATAAATAAATCAATATGAACGTTAAAGTGTTTACAAAAAGCCTGCAAACATTTCAATAAGAAGGAAAGACAAACACATCTGCTCTTTTTACAGTTTATTGTATCTATATGTATATATATCATAATATATATACATATATAAAACTACAAAAGTAAGACTGTTTCAAATTCATTGACAGCTGTCTGTTATCTCATATACTATGTGTATATATATATATATATACATATATATGTATACATATACTGTATATATATATATTATCTACAGTCCACATTTGTATCCCGTTACAGTGATCAGCTGACAGTTTCTCTCTGTTTGTGTTCTATTGCATAGAAAAAGGCACAGCTCAGAGGTCTGTGTAAAATACAGCCTTCTTAGAGGAAATCCGCCTCCGCTGCGGTCAGTCTTTCTCTGGGTTTCGAGCCGCAGCACACTCAGACAGCGCTAAAACAGATTCGGTATCAAACACTGATCAAAAAAGTCTCAGGAGCTCGACTGTTGTTCATACTATGTACATGACTTTTGGCATTGAAGCGTCTATGACAGGCTTTGGAGTTTGACATCTGAAGGTTGGAGACGGGTTTTTGAGTATTGCTGCATGTACTGTTTCGTCTTCAACTGGAAAATGAGGAACATAAAAGTAGAAAAATGTGTAAAAAGCCCGTGGCTGTCCACCCACAAAATAAATCGATAACAACAAAAGAATCAAACAAACGGATAAACAAGATAATATAATATCCTATGTATATAAAAAAAATGGCTTCCACCCATAAGTCCACACTCAGATACATTCCTACCTGAAGTACATTCCTACCAAACATTCTGTACACACATTTACAATCCAAATGTTCACTTCACATCAAAAAAAATAAATATATATATTTACACAGAAAAGGAAAACAATGTGAATAAATAACTTCATTGACCCCCCCAGAAAAAAACAACAAAAAAAACCAACCACTCCAAAATTCATCAAACATTTTGAAAGAAACGAGACGCAGTCGTCTGCAAACAGTTTGAGTCTGTGCTGCTCTCTGCTCGGCTGTGAGTCACTTCATTAACACTTGAGCTGGAATTTAATTGCAGGTTGGGGAAAAACTACTTATCGTCCATTAGAACAAGTTTGAACACGACACAGTAAAGTTAGTCGGACTGGATTCCAGATTACACATTCTGCTAAAAACACCGTTATCATAGCGTTCACCCGCAGCGGCGTGTTCGCAGACACGAGTGTGAGTTAGGTTTCTCTTTAGTTCTAACACTTTAACTTTAAAATTCTAGACCACTGCAGAGTCTTGTGCTGTTTTTTTGTTTTTTTTAAATCACATTGTGAAAAACTAAACTAACTAGACGTTCCTCTTTAGCTGTGTTCAAAATCTCTCTTTTTATTCCTGCAGGTACAAAATCAAGTGTCTGTGTCTCGACTCAAAACGTCCTCCGAGGTTAGCACACGGTGCAGATAATACCTCGCTTCAGCTTCACTTAGTTCTGTGTGTAAGGTGTGTGTAACCTGTGTGTAAGGTGTGTGTAAGGTGTGTGACCTGTGTGTAAGGTGTGTGTAAGGTGTGTGTAAGGTGTGTAACCTGTGTGTAACCTGTGTGTAAGGTGTGTAACCTGTGTGTAAGGTGTGTAACCTGTGTGTAACCTGTGTGTAAGGTGTGTGTAACCTGTGTGTAAGGTGTGTGTAAGGTGTGTGACCTGTGTGTAACCTGTGTGTAACCTGTGTGTAAGGTGTGTGTAACCTGTGTGTAAGGTGTGTGTAACCTGTGTGTAACCTGTGTGTAAGGTGTGTGTAACCTGTGTGTAAGGTGTGTGTAACCTGTGTGTAACCTGTGTGTAAGGTGTGTAACCTGTGTGTAACCTGTGTGTAAGGTGTGTGTAACCTGTGTGTAACCTGTGTGTAAGGTGTGTGTAACCTGTGTGTAAGGTGTGTGACCTGTGTGTAAGGTGTGTGTAACCTGTGTGTAAGGTGTGTGTAAGGTGTGTAACCTGTGTGTAAGGTGTGTAACCTGTGTGTAAGGTGTGTGTAACCGGTGTGTAAGGTGTGTAACCTGTGTGTAAGGTGTGTGACCTGTGTGTAAGGTTTGATAAGTGTTTGAAGCGTTTTGCCTTCTAGAAGTTCTTTACATACATTTGATCTGTTTATTTGTTGTATTTGTTGAGTGTTGGACTTTTATACTTTTAAATGATCAAACAGAAAAATCAACTCAATAGTTTTAAAAGGGGGGAAGGAAAGTAAACAGAGCAAATACGAGGTTCAGCTGAGGACACTGATAAACTGAGTATTCCTAATCTATTTAAAACTCTGTGTGTGTGTGTGTGTGTGTGTGTGTGTGTGTATGTGTGTGTGTGTGTGTGTGTGTGTGTGTGGTCCACTGGAAAGGAAACATAAAGACCTTACGTGTCCTCATGTGACCCCTATGTGACATGCTGCCATCACATTTTGTGTGTTTGAGCCAGGACGCACACACACAGTGTGCACAAGTGTTTGACAGTTTGCACCGACGCTGGATCAGCTCGACATGAAATCATTTTTAGGAAACATACTGAAACGTCCTGCCATCGCATGTGTTAAACACATGATGTGTGTGCATCTGGCCGTGTGGGTTCAAACACTGCGGCACAATGTGCAGAAGTAAGCAGAACCCCGAGAGGTGGCTGCTGCTTCAAACACACTGTGCTTGTGTCATGTCTCTGTTCTGTCAGAGCCAAACCAAAAAAAACAAGGAAAGTCTTCCAACATGTTGAGTGTTTCTACGCAGTCACGTTCGGTACCACAGGGACCGTCTGTGCAGTGTGTGTGAGCGGTTTTGTCTCGGGTCCGTTACAGTCGAGTCACACGGGTTTAGTGGCTAAAAGTCTCTGCTCAGGTTGAAGCTTTTAAATCATATCTGTCCCAACGAGGAGAGCGGAGTTAGGTGGTGACGGTGTTGCTGTTTAGCCGTGGGCGTAGCTCATTTGAATGTGCTGTTAAGTGAAGGGCGATAACCAGCGCGAGCCGCTGAGCTCATGTAAAACAGCATCCAGCACAGTTAGACTGAACGTGCTGCCAATGAGGAAGAGGACGAAAAAGAATCCCCCTGGACTGATGTCACAGACGCGATGTGTTCAGGAACAGACTTCCACCGCCGCCACAGAGTTAAGCACACGGTGTTTTACATAAGCTCCCATAGCGTTAATATAAAGCCAAGCAATAAAAACTAAAACTACGTGAGCCTCGCTTTACCCATAAAACAACACATCTGTAATAAGATAAAGATTAAATAATTATTTGATCATGAGAAATTACCTTCCTTATTCATAGATTATTAGATACAATAAATTAAAGAAACGTGGAGGCGCGACCTCTCGACAGGCTGTTAAAGTGAGAAAAATATATGGTAAAAAAAACAGGAATTGAACAAGTGGTCATTTTGAAAGGCACTCAACTGCTAAAAGCCTCGATTTCTGTGTGTGTGTGTGTGTGTGTGTGTGTGTGTGTGTATTTCTAAACCTGTGAGGACTAAATGTCGGCACGATAAAACACTGAGTGCAGGAAATCCTCCGACGTGAGGACGACGTGAAGGTCGTCATGTCTCACACTTAGAGTTTCTACATGATGGGGTTAAGGCTAAAATTCAGGTTGAGACTAGGATTAGATTAGGGAATGAACCAGTTAAAGTCCTCACAAGTATAGAAATACAAACGTTGTTGTCTTTTGCTTTCATTTACTTCATTTCCATACTTGGAAAGGCGAGCGCAGTGCATGCACAGTGTTGTGTAGTAGTATTTGTCATAGTAGTACTGAATGACATCACCATTGATGTTTACAATTACCGACCTTTGAAGAGAGTAAAAAAAGAAAAAGAAAAAACAAACCCTTAAAAACAGCGAGACACCCCCACATCGCTATCTGTTTCATTTCAGTCTGTTTTGGGGATTCATCAGTCCGTGTGCTGCTGAGGTGGGGGCATCCATGAGTCACGACCCCACCAACACCTCCATAATGTGGTCCAGTTCTGTCAGATCTATTTTGAAAGGCTGATTGGCTGACACTTGGGGGGCGGGGCCGCTATACGGGGACGACAAAGATTTGAGGAGGTCGTCCGCCGTCACCACTGATGACAGTTTGGTGAGGCCGCCGCCTGCTGCCACGCCCCCGGCCCCCGCTGTCGTACAGGGGTCAAAGTCATACATGGACGTGTCGATGTCGGCGAACAGGACGTCGTCCAGCGCCAAGTCTGAGAGGAACCCCGAGGGCGAGGAAGAGGAGGGAGGGGACGAGGGAGAGGAAGAAATGTCTACCAGGCCACTAGGGGGCAGTGTGGGCAGAGTGTCCATCGCTCGGAGCTCCACACAGCGGCCTTCCGCCAGCAAGACGCCAGCTGCCTCTAGTTTCGCACCCGTGGTCCTGCAGTCTCTGGGTGGGCCGGTGGGTGAGGGGGGGAGGGGCGCGAGGTGGGAGGGCGGGGTGAGTGGTGGCGTGGGAGTTGGGGAGGTAGTCACGGTCGTAGTATTAGCTGCTGCTGTCCTTGCTATGGCTGTGGGAGGACCCAACTCCATGTCACTCAGAGCGGAGGGGAAGCTGTCATTGGACGAGGCGAGCACAGGGACCCGGGGAGGGGCCTGGCTCAGAAGGGCCGAGGGTAAGGGTGGCGGCTGTGCTGGGGGAGGCGACAGAGGAGGAGTGGGAGGGGATGGAGCACAAAAGGCCGAGTCGACCCCATCCTCCTCCAGCAAAGAGGCCGGAGTGAGGCAGGCTTCCAGAGGGGCGGAGCCGAGCTCCACTCTGCTGGGGCCGAGCTGAGTCGTCTGGAAGTTGGGAGGCACCATTGGGTGGGGGGAAGGCGGGGGAGCGATGACGGGCATCAGCAGCGCAGACGGCTGGGATACCTGCGTCGTCCCAAAGGAAGGTGGCGCCTCGCGGAAGCCCTCGTCCATGGGGTCGTCCGGCGGCGGCGAGGGAGGGAAGAGCAGCGGCCGCAGGGAGCCCTCCTGCTTCAGCTCATCCTGGATGCGTCGCAGCATGTTGTTGATGAGGACGCGGCGCTCCAGGCTGGGCTCGCCGAGGGGCCGCTGGCTGTACAGCTTCATCAGGGAGATGTTGAAGATGGTCTGCCGCTGCAGGGTGTACGACACCTTGGACAGGCCTTCCGGACACAGGCCTAGTCCCCCTCCCGCCAACGGCGCCTCCAGCGTTTTGCCTTCCAGCGCCTCTTCATCCTCATCCAGCTTCCGCTTCGCGCCTTTACCGAACATAAATCTGGAAGACACGAAAACGCAACGACAAAAATGTCAGGAAAAGGTAAACAACATCACTTTGCACAGAGATGTAACCTGGGCTGGCAGCATCTTTTCTCCCTCATTAGGTTTAATCATTAAATAAAGCTGCGCTCGACTTTATTTACACCTCGAGGAGCGCTGGTTTAAAAGTCTCCTCGACAACAGAAACTTCAAAGACTCGAAGACGCCAGGTGACCGCCGGAGGTCCGTCGGTCTCTACTTCAAAACTCTCAATGTCGCTGGAGGCCGAGAGCTCCAAACCACAGCAGCTTGCAGGATTACCAACTCCACATGGTGAAAACAGATGGCACCACAAAGAGCCACACACACACACACGCACAGAAACTGCATGTTGCAGGATGTGTTCAATGCAGAAGAAACGGTCAGGACGACACTTTAAACCCTTTTCACATTCTGGGAGACTCACGAAAAAGTTTGAAACACTTTCTCCCAGATTTCACCTGAAACAGTTCAGAGATTTCAGGTTTGAAAATGCAGTCACAGGTTGGAGCTGGAACATGAGACTCTCATTGTCATATCACAGCTTCACGCACAGAAACACTGATACGCCGTGTGGTGGAGTTTGCAAACTGGCCTGCAGCTTAACGACGGTCCTCAAGAAGCTGCTTAAACGCAACAAGCTTACTGCAACAGGGGATTTAAAAAACACACACAGAGTGAAACCAGGAGCAGCTGCAGAGAGAGCCTCACCGCTGCAAACTGTGGCCCAGCAGCATGATCACACACACACACACACACACACACACACACTAAGTTATGTAATAGCAGCGTTCCCTGCTGAAGCAAAGGATCATAGGCCAGATTTAAAGCCCAACCTCCCCTCCCTCCTCCCTCCCCCCTCCTCCCTCCGCCCTCTCTCCTGCTACAGCACATTCAATGACTGATACCACTTTAAGGCAGCACACGTGTTTAACCCGTGTTGGTTTCATTCATACAAGACAGCTGTCCCCCGTCCTCACTGTCTGCAGCGTGGACGCTTTATTAGACACATTACACACAGCTTGGTCAGGTGAAACGTCTCACCTGGCTCCTCCTTTTCTCTCGGTTTGCTCGACGGGATTCAAACACACAACCTTCTGTTTTGTCTATCTATTTTAGCTGTTCAGGTTTAACACTGCACTGTGTTCATGTCAGGGTCTGCTACTAGAGCACACTGCATGGATGTAACCCACTATAGTGCAAATGAGGCTTTTTTTTTTTTAAAAGAAGAAAAACAGAAGTAAATATTATTAAAAACATTTCTTTGGACGAAGAAAACAGAAAAAATGAGGGAAGGAAATCCAGAGAGACTCGTGGAAACAAAGGCACAGTGTGTTTCCAGAAGATGGATTTAGTAATAGTGAACACATCTGTGAATCGGACCCTTCCTGATGGTGAAATGACGGGTGCTAAAGATGAGGCGTGGAAGGGAAACACAAAGACGGTGAAATGAACACGGCGAGAAAAATCAGAAAGAAAGACAGAAAACAGGCATCGCTGCAGTGTTTCTGACTCTAATCCAGGCTGACAGGCTCATACAGCACACACACACACACACACACACTGCGCACGCGTCTCCTCTCACACAGACACACACACACACACACAGGAAGTGAGCTGCAGGCCCAGTCACCACGACTGGTTGGTTGCCATGACAAACAGAGTCAGCTGGGAATTCACCCAAAGAGATGACAAAGACTGGGATGGGGGAGACGAGGAGGAGGAGGGGGGGAAGAGAGGGGGGGGGGGGCAGGAAGGAAGAGGAGGAAGATGGGGAGGAGGAGGAGGACGTAGAGGAGACGGTTGACAGATCACTCCCTCCCTCCCTCTACTGTTGAGGAGCCTTCGAGCAGGGCACAGGTGGTTTCCAGGCGTGCATGCTCACATCTGACTGTTGCTATGGAACGTCTCAGTGAGTCGAACACGTGAACGACATCACAGGTATTAAGGATTCTGATTGGAGGGGGGCAGTAGCAGGTGGGTTAGCGTGGCTATACTCCTCTGAGCGGGCGGCCCGGGTTCGAATCCAGTCAGCACGTCGCTCCTCTTTCTGTTCTGCCTGATTTCTGACTCTCGTCTCTTCATATAAAAAACAAAATCTTTGGCAGACGCTGATTCAGCGTCAGGTGAAGATCAAACTCATAGAACTGGATTCTCACAGGGTAAGAACTGGTTCTTGAGGCCTCGACGAGGAACATTAAGAATCGACTTTCAGCGCTTCGACAGTCGGGACTTTATTCCGTCGTCAGCCGGCGTTTCTGAATTCACTGCAGCAGCTTCTGGAGCGTCGAGGAAAAAACAGCGATCAGAAAACATCAGAAGGACAGAGAGTCAAAGAGAGCAGCAGAGTTTCAAAGCACTTTGTGATTGAGAGCTGAAGCAGCTGCGCATGTCTGACTCACTGACTCATGGCAGGGTGTTTAGACACACACACACACACACACACACAGAGAGCAGGGCTGACATACCAGAGGTGCCCCACCCCTTACATTCCTCTTCATTATCCTCCTCTTCCCTTTTCCTTCTCCTCTCTCACTCTTTTGCACCCCCCCCCCCGTGTGACGGCCCGTGATCCGGGTCTGGAGGTGAGCTGTGACTTCACGCGTCGCTCTTAACTGACAGCAAAGAAGTGTCTTAAAAGTCCCTCGTTTAGAAGCGCGGCCTGAAGGGAAATACAGCGAGATGAGAGGAGGAATCAACGAGCAGCTCTGAAGGTCACTAGTTGAAGCTCATAACAGATTTTTCTTTTTCTCAGATTGTCTTTAAAACATTTTTTTTTTCCTCCACTGGACAGCAAAGAGCAGAGGTCAGACAGCCTCTGCACAGGGAGCGAGTGTGTGTGTGTGTGTGTGTGTGTGTGTGTGTGTGCATCATGAGGAGCGTGCTCATCTGCAATATTGGGAATTTAATTTCTAACTTTGAAGCTCCATTTGATTTTCTCTCGTGGTCAGGATCCAGTGATGTTCTCACGTCGTGCTCTGCAGAGTCACCGTTCACTGATCCTCATGTCCTGTCTTAATCACCGCAGGGTAACTACTGTCTCCAACACTGTCTGAGTGGATAATCAATGACTCTGCACAGGACATGATCACTGAGTTTCTCCCCTTTTTGTGTGAAATCTACAAACAATCTCCAACAAAGAGCAAGTGATAAAAAAAACACACTGAAAGAATCAATGCATGGACAGTGTTATGCACCATCTTCATCAGTTCCTAATCAACCACGAAGAGTGAACTCTGCGATGAGACAGACGAAGCCGTCTGCTGGAGATTCATTTTCATAAAGTAAAAGGAAAAAAAATGAAATCTGATTTAAAGAATAAAAAAATAACGTTCACATTGATCGCAGATCACATTCAAAGTTTTATGATGCCTTCAGGGACATGGGCGCTGGTAGTACAATAGAGTATAATAGAAAACAAATAATAAAAAAATGAGTCGTAATTTGTATGAATTAAGAGAAAATGTTGGTGAGAAACGTTAAACGAGAGAGAGAGACACACACACACACACACACACACACACACACACACACACACACACATCAGACCATGTGGGCCGAACATATTATTCCAGGAGCTGGCTATAGTGTGTGTGCTATAGTGTGTGTGTGTGTGTGTGTGTGTGTGTGTGTGCTGTAGTGCAGTGCTATAGTGGATGGACTCTGCAGTGATATTATGATCCTGTAACCGGATACGCTGGTTTCCATGCCTGAGCTGCACTTCCACCCCTCCCCCTCACCTCCACGCCGGGCTATTTCAGGTTCCCTGGATGCACACAGTGTGGACACGGTCTGCACTCTGCACCGCTGCAGGTACTTGAATGTAGCACTCTGTTGTGTGTGTGTGTGTGTGTGTGTGTGTGTGTGTGTGTGTGTGTGTGTGTGTGTGTGTGTGTGTGTTCACTGCAGCAGGACATGCCTGCATGTGCATGGAGTCAGCATGCTCGCTCCAACCGCTCCGCCTCCTCGCTGCAATGCATCCAGAGCTGCACACGAGGACGACACTGCTCAACTCACTGCTCTGTGTGTGTGTGTGTGTGTGTGTGTGTGTGTGTGTGTGTGTGTGTGTGTGTGTGAAAGAGAGAGTGACACACACAATGAAGAGCTAGTAAACACATTCCAGACAAAACCCAGAGGAAGAGATAATGCATTGTAGTGCTTGCCTGACCAGACGCACAACGCTCAATAGCAGCTACGCTTCCACACACAACTTGAGATTTAGTTACACCCCGACGACGCTACTACGACTTCTGCTACGGCCGTGCTCGGGGACATTTTGAAAACGTGTCTCACAGTTTGACTTGATCAGCTATCCAGTCTCATCGGTGTGTTTCCACTTTAAAGTTCCACTCCCTCGTTTGCATGAGCCTGCAGTAAACCAGGCAAATTCTCTCAACAAGGAAAAAAACAAAACGCACGTTTGGATTTCCCCCCAAACACACCGGGACTGTCCTCACACCTGACTGAGGACGATGCATCAGTCGTTCCATCTTTGAAACATGTTCCTGTATGTTTGATAGCGATGATGTCACTCTGTTGTAGTGGAAACCATTTTCACTCGCTCTCCGACTGAGCGGACTCTGGATTTGAAGTGTCCCGCGTCCCCTCTGTGATCAGAAGGAAAACACTCGTTTCTAAAAGGAGTCGTTAAGAGTCCGAGTGAGTGACACGCCCCCCTGCACACGACATGACGAGTGTTCATTGACGCTTCTGGTCTTGATCCCTGCATGTCTCGCCGCTGTCTCGGCTGAACCAGAACACGCTCCATGTGGACAGACCCAAGGTCAATGAACCGAGTCAAAACACCGTCCTCTTCTTCTCGCCACACGTCTTCATGTATTGATACACGATCAACACGAACGCTAAAATGATATCCTGTGTTCATGAGCTCACCTGGACAGACACAGTGTGTGTAATAATGTCTTCACACGTCTGTCCCCGTCAGTAATAATGTCTTCACACGTCTGTAATAATGTCTTCACACGTCTGTCCCGTCAGTAATAATGTCTTCACACGTCTGTAATAATGTCTTCACACGTCTGTAATAATGTCTTCACGTCTGTCCCCGTCAGTAATAATGTCTTCACACGTCTGTCCCCCGTCAGTAATAATGTCTTCACACGTCTGTCCCGTCAGTAATAATGTCTTCACGCGTCTGTCCCCCGTCAGTAAAAATGTCTTCACACGTCTGTCCCCCGTCAGTAATAATGTCTTCACACGTCTGTCCCCCGTCAGTAAAAATGTCTTCACACGTCTGTCCCCCGTCAGTAATAATGTCTTCACACGTCTGTCCCCCGTCAGTAAAAATGTCTTCACGCGTCTGTCCCCCGTCAGCATTAATGTCTTCACACGTCTGTCCCGTCAGTAATAATGTCTTCACACGTCTGTCCCCCGTCAGTAATAATGTCTTCACACGTCTGTCCCCCGTCAGTAATAATGTCTTCACACGTCTGTCCCCCGTCAGTAATAATGTCTTCACGTGTCATAATTTCGATGTAAGATTGAACAGTGTAACGCAGATGTCTATTTCTGTGTTGGTCAAACGGGGCTTTTCAAATGTTAGCTGCAGTAATGTTTTAAAAACCATGAGCAAACTAAAAGACGTTTTTTAAAACCTTTATTTTGAAAGGGCAGAATATTCCGATAAGCGTTTCAGCGGAGCATCGAGGAAAAAAAGAACAGACGGTGGAGGAGAGCTCAAAAATAAACAAACAAGCCAATAATGTGCCCAGAAACAATGTCCATGTGTGAGCATGCAGCAGCCGTGTGTGTGTGTGTGTGTGTGTGTGTGTGTGTGTGTGTGTGTGTGTGTGTGCGTGCGTGCTCTCCCTCACACTGATCATAAACGCTCACATGACAGAGGTCAGCTGGGTATCAGACCGGGAATTCACTACCATCGCTTACGTAACGACGGACCTGGTTACAAAACAGTCGGGCTCTGACTGCGCAACACGAAGCATCACATTAATAAAGAGGCTCCTGTGTGTGTGTGTGTGTGTGTGTGTGTGTGTGTGTGTGTGTGTGTGTGTGTTACATATATGGAGGATTTTTGTGAATTCGTAGCTTCCATTGTTGTTTTTGTGGCTGATAAATGCTTTACGTTTTTTTTTCCGATCATGATTAAAGAGAGTTGTTGGGCACGCGTTGAGTGTGTGAAGTTGGTCATGGAGCCTCATCACACTTCCTGTAGGCTGAGATCAGGAGCAGCTGAGAGCTGCACCAATGAGGGAGGAGCTCAGAGACCGGACAGACCAACAGCGAGACCTACTTCCTCCCTGACTCATCCTGAAAGTGAAATCAGTGGACTGATTTACAGGTAGATGAAAGTCAAGCTCACTGACAGACACGGGACGAACAGCAGCACACACACACAGCGAGTGTGAATTTGATCTCTCGTGAAGCTAACCGTCGACTGAGTTTCAATCAGGAAGTAAAGGAGGGAACAGGTGAGGAACATAATGACTGTGAGTCAATCACATGAAACCGGACAGGCGTGAAGGCTCACTCCATTATGTTCCAGTCTGGGCCTTGTTGTGTTCATGCATATTTCTAAACAGCTCAAAGTGAAGACTGAAAAATCTTAAAAATAATAAATAAACCGAGGAATTCATCCGACACATTGTCTGACATTTATTTTATTTTTTTTAATAATCGATCATTTGTATTCATGTACGTTTTATGCTTTGTGGTCATGGACTGAAATATTTACTACTACTAAACATCTGACACGGAGCAGTCCTATACATGGTAAGTTTCAGGTTGATGTTGAAAGACTGAAGCTATTCTTAGCTTGAAATACCATAAATAAATAAACAATAAATAAAGCATCTTTGTCTGTACGCTGTCTTTCTGTAATGAGAAAAAAAACTTGAAGCTCTATAACAAAGAAAGGATCGTCTGATTCTGATCAAACGGCGTGAGGATGAGGAGTCGGACCTGCGGCCGCTTTAACGAGGACGATCAGACGCCGCACGTTGAACTCGGCTAAACTAGCAACCCCAAATAAGGACGCGCTGCAGCCCCTGTCGTCTGTGTCATGGCTGTGACCTGAAGCACTCTCCTGCACCCAGAAGCTGCTAAACTGTTGTTTTTGGTACCAGCTGGACCCTGACGTGTAAAGAAAAAAAAAAAGCTAAATGAGAAAACGCTTCATTTTGGGGACGTTAGTGAAGGAATCATCTGTCTGCAAAGTATTTACAGCACATGAGTTTAAAAAGCAGAGTGACACACTTTCAGTATAAGCAATCTATGTGCAACTTATACTCCTGGTCATTGTAACAAACTGACTCACTCCCTCTTACACACACACACACACACACACACACACACACACACTTAAGTCTATAAATAAAAGGCAGAAGAAGAGAGCAGATTTAGGTCAGCAGACGTGTCTACACGAGCGCTGCACTCTTTCCACCGAGCCTCTACAGGGAGAAAACACACAGCCTGACACTCCCACTGACGAAGCCTCAGAAGCTCCACAGATCCACCTCCATCCATAACGTCTGCTCACGCCGACTGCACAGAAGCATTCACCTTATTACTGCAGTCTTCGTCTTATTACTGCAGCATGCACTGTATCCGAGCAGCGCGAGAACACCTTCCTACAGCAGCACGGGCAGCTCCACTGCTGCCAGTGTCATCATTTTTTACTGCAGCCAGCTCCCCTATTACTTAAGTATAATCCTTATGAATGCAGTGTTACTGTGCTGGAGTCCTCCCTGCGTGCGCTATGATCCATATTACTGTTACTTCTTCAGGTTTTCACGTTCAGGAGGAGTGCTGCATCCATCCCTCACGGTTCTGCCCATGCAACACAGGTCCCAGCTGTCACAGCTGACGAAGCCCGCGGCAGCACATTTCACCATCCACGCCGTGTGAGAAGACGCGTGTCAACGATGGAGACGCTCTTCCACCCGATTGTTGAGAGCAGATTTGGATGAACTGCTCGTTGCTTAAAACTTATCCTAAACCCATCCCAGAGTGTGTTCAGTGTGGAGAGCGGTGTTGAGTCATCACTTCATCGCTCCTCAGAAGTCTTCAGATAAAATGAAAGTGCGACGTATTCTCTGGACTCTACCAGGAGTTCTGCCTCCACTCTGCTGAGGTTACAGCAGCGGTGTCACTGCGAGTCCGTTCAGAGGAGGATCAGCTGTGATCAAACAGGCCCGTGTGGTCTGAAGTGTGAGTGCTCGTCCAGACAGGAGGCTCGCTCTGAGGTGACCTCCATGCAGCTTGTGGGTCACAACGGAGTGAGGAGGAGGAGGAGGTGCTGGCCGTCATTATGAGAGCAGACTGCTGTGGTGCCCGTTATGAAACAGAGCCCCCACCACAACACACTGACTGACTGACTGACTGACTGAGACCACCCCCAAACACTGGAGACGACGGCGCCTCACAGCTACACTGCAAAAACACACTTTCATCTCCTCAGCAGAGTTTACACGTGTGGATGAAAACAGGACAAAACAAGTCGCTTTGGTGTGAAGAGAAAGTCCCCAGTATGTTTTTCTTTGGGCTGCAGGAACATGTCAACACACTGAAATATAACCACGAGGCCACTTTAAATACTGTATCTGTTCCCTATTACACACGACGAGGGCTCGGAAATGGTTTCGGTGTGAATTTAAAGTGTTTTGTGTTGCTGGTTGAGAGTGTGAGAACACATCCATGTTGTTGTTCGATCTTGACTCTCGGAAATTCTTGCATCTTTTTTGAAGCCGTTAGCGACGATACAAATAATGTTCATTAACTTCATAAGATGCATTAAAATACATATATATTTATATATAGCCTGTACACTGCAGGTTAAAGGCACTGTGACAAACACAGGTTGCAGATCACACTGTTCTGGTTGCATAACAAAAGTAAACATCTTTTTCTTCTCTGAATTTAGTCGGAAAGTTTTGTGCTCATTGTACTTTAAAAGCTTTCCTTAAATGTGACACATTACACATCTGAACACACTGGTTGACAGTGTGGTGTGGTTGTATGTGACATTATAAGCCCTGTGTCGTCACATGTTTTCCTGCCTACACAGACCCTTTAAAAGGTCGAAGTGTTGAAATATGTGCAGGTAACATTAGTCTGCACTTCAGGGAGTCATCTGACTTGTCATATTTCAAATGTAGGTCATTTCAAGTGTTTTGGAAATACTTCTTAAAGACGTAAATAAGCTCGCTGGTATTATTAGTTTATTATTCCTATTTATAGGAGGCGTGTGTGCTCATGGCTGAGTGTGTTTAGAGTTTTAAAAAACAAGTTCATCAGACTTTTCTCCGTGCTGATAAAGTGGAAAGTGTCGGCTTTGGAGACAGGAGGGATTTTTTTCCTGCATGCAGAGATGAAGAGGGTCGCTGAAGTCTACAGGCGGACATTTATCCATTTCAAACTTTTTTTTTTTTTTCAACGCAGACCCCCACTGCCCCAGAGCACTATCACTGAAACACCTCCAGGCTCCTCCACCGTGGCTATTACTCATTAGATATACATCACAGTGCCTTGGAGTAACCTTTATGAACTTCCTCGGTTTGCGTAACTCCAAAAACATTTAGAGGAATAAAAAAGAGCGTCGGTCTTACCACATCCAGGTCCGCCGGGCTTCGGAAGAGAAACATGGGGGGGGGATTTAAAACAGTCCTGTCGGCTAAGAGAAGAACAAGCCGTCCTCGCTCCGGGAGACTCTGACACACAATGGCGCTGATAGGAGGAGAAATCTGCCTCCGCGCACAGGAACGCAGCTGCGTTCACGGACCACTCGGAGAATATCTGCGAGGTAGGATGCACGTGTGCCAACAAACCCGCAATCCGTGCTATTTAAAGCAAACACCCGACAGGATAATCAAATGACACCCACATACATACATACGCATGGCTTAACATTAATAAACATGCAAGAAGCATTATCACAATTTAAGAGAGGGAGCTGTGGTGGATATCTCCCTTAAATAAAGAGCAGGGGTTATTCTAATTATAGGTTTAGTAGCTACAGAGGTTGGACTTAAAGAAGTCAGCAGGTAAGACGATGTTATGACTAGAGATCGTGTGCATCTTACATTAAATCAACCATTAACTTCGTTTTTAAGCTACAGAAAAAAGGTAGGCTCAAATGTTTATCTCATATAAACTATGTCAGAAATATTGCAGGCCACATACTTTTGTTTTTGATACCTTCTTCATCAAAAACAATACACGTTGGATCATTAGTTGTGTAAATACGACCTAATAACAGTCTATGGTATAAACACGTTTTTGTTACGGATGGGAAATTTCCGAGCAGCACTCGAAGGCAGCAGGAGAAGCTGAAACCGAGCAGCTGCCCCGGAGAAGTGGCGTCGTCAATTTTGCTCCGCCCACACACACACACACACACACACACACACACACACACACACACACACACACACACACACACACACACACACACACACACACACACACACACACACACACAGTTGACTCTCCCTCAGTAGAATATGAGCTAATTAAACATTTTGAATCTGTAGAGTAGAAACACGTTTAAAACTGTAACTGACTGAAAACCTTTTAACTTTGTGATGTGATGACAACTTAAATAACTTAAATTATTTTTTTATTTACACTAGAATCACATAAACGGTCAAGGGACTGATGGTGCTGATTGGCTGGTTATTTATGCCCGTGTGACCCGGCAGCAGATGGCAGAAAGTTGTCCAGTAAACTCAAACAAAACGCTCCATGCAGACAAAAACACCAGTGCAGTGGAGCATCCTGGGGCAGAAAATGGGCATCTCAGACCGTTTGTGCCCCTGATGCCCCCTGCTGCACACTCACCCAGTTGTGCACTGATACACCCACAGCCACAATACAAGTCCCGCTGTTTAGGCTCTCTGTGCTCAGGGCAGGCTTTGATCGACCTTCTGTCGCAAGTTTTTCCTTCTACTGGGTTTCTGTGTTTACAGCTCTAAAGTTGGCACAGAAACATTCAGTTTCTCCTCATTGTGGGGGCGCACGGTCTACAGCACCTTAGCTCTTCATGGTGCCATTGAACCCTCCAGAGAAAAGGCCAAAGCTGGGTACGATCGTTCTGATTGGATGGTGTCATTGGGTTGTTTGCAGCACTGAGACGAAGGGTTCATCTTAACTGGCGGAGCTGAACATCCACACTTGTTGCTGATGTGACGTTTTTAACTTCCTGTGGCCAATCGGTGACGAGCCTCGTTTAATTCAGTGTTCATCACATCTTCAATATACAAGTTAAACACAAGGTAGGCTAATTTAATGGTCGCCTGTTCTGTTGAGAGACGAGTGGTTAGTGAGAGCGTGATCACAAATCAAAGTCATCACACAGTAAAAGCTCCTCCTCATCCTTCACGCTATCCCATCTTTCCATACTCCATGACAACCGCATTTTACAAAGGACTTTACACCTACAGGGAGCCAGGTGTAAGATTTAGGTAATAACTGTTGCCCATGTTGGAACTTTTTTCAGCTGCTACAACACCTACAATTAAACAAACAACGGGGTGATGAATGTTTCAGGATCTTAAACGGGATTATAAAAAATAATTCTCCTGCTTGATTGAGGGGTTTTTTCTGGGGGGGGGGGGGTCGTCGTCCATATTTCTTTTTCTACTGAAATCACGTTTGATTACTCGAGTTTCTGTGAGATCTCGTGTCTGCAGGATCACCAGTGTGAAGCGGGTGTGCGGTCTCGCAGTCTGACGATTCGTGTAGTACTGAGAGTGTTCGGAGGATTCTCATGCGAGAAACTGATCGGACCTGTCGTCTCACACGCTCCTAGAATCGGTTAAGATTTGAGAATCGTCTGCTGTGTAGCCAGCCTTCGTCATCATCATCAGCTGAAGGTGATCAGACACGAAAACCTCCACCAGGAGATAAAAGGCTAAAGTGAGTGAGCTCGGTGTGTGCAGACAGCAGAGTGCATGAGAACTGTTGGTGAAACTATAATTCACTTTCATTGTTACTCTTGGCAACGAGGATTCTCAATAGGCCGGCATCATGCCGACAGTATAGGCTGAATGAAAGCTCAGCTGGAGTGCAGCGAACAGGCGTGCATGCATACGTAGGATCTGTGGTGAATGGGATCTTTTTTAGCCCTGCGTTCATCTCTCTGGACTCGGAGTTGACTCATGAATGCGGAGCAGCGAGGAGGGATGGCTCTAAATAAAGATTTCAGGTCAAAAACAGGAAATGGCTCAGTGAGCAGGGAGGGCAGGGCCATAGCAACACCAACTGGAGAGCTGCGCCCACAACATCCCTCCCTCCCTCCCTCTGTCTCTGCCTTCATCTATCTTTATTTATTTCTCCCTCGCTCTTCTTTTATTTCCCTCTCTGTGTAAAATCTGCCTGCTGCTCGTCTCTCTCGCCTTTTCGCTGCAGCTTTTTTCCTTCTTTTTCAGTCTCTGCCTCTTGTCCTTGCGTCTCTCCTTCTGCACCTTTCTTCTTCTTTTTCGTACGTTTGGGGTTTTTTTTTAAGGTCCGCAAAAATCAAAGCACAACTTTACGAGTTCATTTATGTTTTTAAATAATAATTATACTGAACAGAATCATCAGAATCTGCAAAATCGAAAGGTCGTGCTGCTCATCGTTAAAAAAAAAAAGAAAATGTTCAGTTCTACTACATGCTCTACTTATGTTCTTTTTGTCTGTGCATGTATCAGACTGTGTGTGTGTGTGTGTGTGTGTGTGTGTCACTATCAGTGTGATCCTGACTCATGGTGAGTTCACTGGTCCCACTCATCACTCCAGCTTTGTGCATGAGGCTACATGTTGCACGGCACGGCACCTTTGGGTGGTAACGCGCAGGACTACGACCGTCACCAGAATAAGTTTGGCGAGCGTCACGTTCCATTTTTTTTACTCGCCGTGACAACGTGAGGGGAATTTTATTTCATATCGTCAAGGTCCAAAAATTCACACAGACACAAGAGCAGAAAAATGCGAGGATGACACAGACACACACACACACACACACACACACACACACACACACACACACACACACACAGCTCAATCAACTGATTCATACACTCGTCTGTTTGTTGTTACTCATCAGTTTAATTTACGTCTCTGTTGTCATAAAGAAGTCACAGCTGTTTTTTTTTATTATAATAATTATTAAGTATCTCATGATGTCGCACTTCCTTGAAACCAGCTCACTGTTAGATGATCACAACACGTCCTGGGTTGGATGTCTGCAGAGTGTGTCGCCTCTTTCCTCTCATGGATTGTTATTATGTGTAAAGCCAGGTGAGCGATCAAACACATTTAACTCTAACTAACAGAATGATTAGAGCCCGACTGATATAATCAACCAGTTGATAATATCAGCTGATATTAGCATATCGGAATCCGTTAATTGTCTCGCAGATATGTAGATTTATTTACCCAGGACTGAAGATAGATCTAAGAAAGATAAATAAATCTGTATCTGATGTTTTTTTCTCCTTCATTTTAAAATCGGCCCCAAAAATTCCATATCGGTCGGGCCCTACTCATGATAACATCTGGTCCTGGCCTTACGGGGGGGGGGGGGGCACGGTCTGACTTGAACCCACAGGCACTGCAACAAAGACTACGGCCTCCGTCCACGTGGCAGACAAAATAACTGCTCGGCCATCTGACGGCCCCGTTAACTTTACTTTTAATGTCCTTGTTACCTTAATCCGGACAAATCTTCACTCCATCTGCATAACGCACACAACCAAAGCTCTTCCACTCTGCGTTTGGAAAACTGACTGAACACAATTTAATATTATTAAGGATCCACTATTTCCACTAACTTAATTTGATCAACATAACATGAAAATAAAAGGTGTAAAAACTAAATGATGGTAAACAAAAGTGATTTATTTAGTTTGTTTCTACTGAACCTCCTGAAGTGTTTCTGCTTCTGCTGATGTGTTTTCTTTAAAAATTTGAACGACAGCTCGATGAAGATTTTGAGTTTATTAGGAATATCTCAAACACTTATAGGTTTAACAATTCAACAGTCATTTTTTGTATTTCTTGACTGAAAACCACAAGTGGACAGAAGCCTTGTGGAGATAATGGAGGAGCAGAGTTGAAGGAAATGTGATCGTGTTCTTGCAACAAATTTGGCAGCGATAAACCCGACAGTAGGAGTGCATCATAACTTCGACGACTAAACATTTAAAACCAAACACGAGCTTTAATAAAAATGTAAAAAAAAAAAACACATCCCAGTTTGCAGCGAGGTGTGTGAAGAGGAGCAGAGATTCTGATGAAGACTATAAGACTTGGGTGTGGCACAGCAGCCCAACATGGGGAGAAAAAGAGGGAGACAGGGAGGGAGGGAAGGGGCTCAGCAGCTAAAGCACCCATCTGCTTTCTTTCCCATTCTCTCTCTCTCTCTCTTTGTCTCCACCTCCTCCTATTCTTCCTCTTTGTCTCTCCATACCTCTGCCTTCACTCCCCCCAAAAACACAGCCCCAACCCCCAGGACCCCCACTACTTGATCCAGCCCATCCAGTCCATGATGTGTGTGCTATTTCACTCATACACTGACACAGACAGCGTGAAGTAAAATCTCTCTAAACGTCTCCTTCACCACACACACACACACACACACACACACACACACACACACACACACACACACACACACACACACACATCTCGCCGTCTTCCTTCTGTTTCGTGGCGTTGAGACTTCAAACACTTGTTAAGTGACTCATGAGTTTCTAAAGAGGAAGTACAAGTTAAAAGGGATGCGAGCCGGCCTCCTGCAGCGCTGCCATTTTACTCAAATGTGTATCCGACATATCGTGACGCCGCCTCGGCTCACGTTGTGGATTTATGAATGATCTAAGAGTTTGCACTCGTCCTGCTGTGACGCTCAACGGCGGCTTTTCTGAATAATGTCATGTGGAAGTTATCATCGGGAGAGCAAACACTAATGAGAGGCTAAATACACTCAGACGAACGTTGGCTCTGCAGTGGTTTCCAGTGCTTTGCTCGTGACTGATATAAATGAACAGTCTGAAGGTCGATTAAACAGACAGGCTGTTCCCTAAGTGACGGGCTCTTTAAACATTAACTCTTCACAACATCTTCAGTCAAATCTGTTGAAAGTTAGTTCACAATACGAGTCTGACAGGAACCTTCTGACTCCTTTCATTGTCTTTTAATTTTATTACAGCAGAATCATGCACTCCAATTATAACTCATGTTATGGGGAGCTGATTCTACGATGGCCGAGAGTTTCAAGTGCGAAGCGACGGCTGAAATACTTACATTTAAAAAAATAAAATAAAACGTGAGGCGAGTTCAGAAAGGCTGCAGACGTCCTGCAAATGAAACAATCTGCTGGAAACGACCGTATTATCACGAAGGGCTTTTTAAATACGTACGTGGCACGGAGTCAAAAACACACACATAGCGCTTTCACACTCGCACAAAACTCCTGAAAGACTCCTGATGGGTTTTGGGGTGAGCTGGCTGCTCGGTAAATCACGACAGTAAGCGAGAGGACTGCAGCCTGGGGTCACATATGGTTGAATAAAGTTTGAGACTCTGAGAGTAAAAGAAGATGAGTTTTGGTTTTGGCCTTTTTTTTTTATGAGGCTAATAAACAACATGAGAATAAAAACCTACCCTGGTGTTAACCTTGAAAAGAAGATGAACATAACTAAAACGTGCTGTTGGTATTTTGCTATCATTTTTTTCCCTCAACCAACAGAACACTTGTGCTTTTGTGCACAGGCAGAAGAACTCAGGGAGGAAGGTTTCTAAAAATAGAAACTTAACTTTCATCTTGCAAGAAGAAGACTTACTGTGCTTTGAGTAAGAACATGGGCAACAGACACAGCCCGAGAAAGAGAGAGAGAGAGAGAGCGAGCGAGGGGGGGAGGTGTGTTTACTCACGACTGTGTGACGCCTCCAGTGTCAGGTGACTTACAGGAAAGAAGTTGTTGTTCTCTTTCTCGCTCTCTCTCTTTCTTTTGAGTCCTTTCGATTTCGTCTTGTTTCATAACTTGTGAAAAAAAAAAAAAGTCTCCGGTCACTGACTCCACTGGCATGTGGTTTTATCAGGACAAACTTGTCAGAAAAGTAGACGTCAAACACAAGCAGAAGGTAATGCATTGGGGTTGTCTTAGATTGTGAATTATTTGATTTGAAAATAAAAAAAACTACAAAGAAAAAAGTGTTAAAGGTGAGTTTGTTAGACAGTTGAGTCATAATGAGACACAGCCATCTGTAGTGTTGAGTACGACTGCTGTGTGTTTAGAAGGCCGAATACTCGAGGCTATGTGAAAAGCCTGTGTGTGTGTGTGTGTTTGTGTGTTCCTCCATTGCAAACTTGTGAGTGTGACACATTCTAGTGGGACGACTCACCAATAGTCCAGCAGTAGACAACAGATACCTCTGTCCACTGAGGAAGAACAAAAACACACCAAAGGCAGAAAATTCACCTCCAACAACTTTTTTTCATCACAGGTTTGCTCCCATCCAGGACGAGTATCAGCGACAGACACAAAGTATAGAAAAAGAATATCTTTTGAAACTTACTTTTCATTAATTTGGTTATGTAGAAATGATAAAGGTCACATATTCTCCTCCTTTTTTTAACCAGTTTAAATAAGCCTCACAACTCCCCTGAACATGCGTGTGAAGTGTGTTGTTGTAAATCCACTCTGATCCTGTATCTGATCATGTCTATAAACCCCTCTATTTCAGCCCTGCTCAGAACAGGCTGTTTCTGTGTCTGTAGCTTTAAATATGTAAATGAGCTGTGTCTGACCACACCCCCTCTCTGGAAGGGCTCGGGTGTACTCGCTGCTTTCTGGCTCAATGTCCTATTGTTTACGGAGAGAAGGCAGACTCAGAGGGCAGAACAAACACCTAGCTGTGGGAGTGTCACCCAACCTGGGGGAGGGGCTACTGCCCTTTGTGATGTCATGAAGGGAAAATCTCCAAATGGGCTGTTTGAGCACAAATCTTCTAAAAAAAAGTGGAGCAGCAAAAAAAAAAAAGTTAATTTACACAAAATTATCTAAAAATGCTTATGTGACATTCAAATGAGCATTCAGTAAAGTTTGTTTTAATTATTTTCTCCAGTCACTTGAATTAAATCGCTCAGCAAAGAGCCGGCCATACAGCTCAGACTGCATCACAGACAGCAGGACTCATCGTAGACGGTCATGACTCTAAGGGGTTATTTTCAGAGGATATGCTTAAATTCTGGTGTACTTATATGTTGCATATTCTGTCTTTAAGCCTTTAAGTCAGATTGTTGACAATAAAGTAGTTTTAATAATGAGGACAAAAAAAAAAAACCTAAACTGGAGAGTTTACGCTCAAAACGCACAATACTAAAAAAAGAAACCTCCTCTCATTATTCTTCATAATCTCTGGCACTTAAACTCCTCCGTACTATTCAGAGTAACCTGAATGATGGTGGAGGCGGTTGTTGCTGCTGTTGAGGAAGTAGTAGTAGTGTTAATAATACTGGTGCTGATGGTGTTACTCCAGTACAGGTGTACAGTCACAGCAGCAGAGAGTGTAATAATATCTCATTACACACACTCACTGTAGTGTCATTATACGTCTCTGTGCATTCATTCCCTCCTGCCTCTCTCTCTCTCTCTCTCTCTCTCTCTCTCTCTCGCTCTCTCTCTCTCTCCCTCTCGCCTCCAACAATCAATTCTGCAGCGTTTTCAAAAGTGCACTTCGAGTCAGACGGAGCTGCAGTGAAACTCTGTGCAGAGAGATCCTGTAGCTGAAAACAGGAAGGTCATTAATCATCCAGAGAAAGCGAGCCGACTCAAAAGTCACGGCACGAGGAAGCAGCCACAGCTCTTCAGCTTCAGAGACAAGCAGCCTACAAATACAGTTCAGCTGCTAATCTGTCTTTCTTTCCTCAGTTTGCCCCTCAGCCAGCAGTTCATTTCACTGACCCTCCTCTTCTTCTCTGCCCTCGACATCCACAGAGAGCCGTTTGCCCCTTTTGGTCCTGCTATTTTAACAACTATGTACAACAAAGCGGCAAACGATTTTAGCTAGGATAGATAAATTCATCTTTATAAATGGCTGATCACACAACATTGTTAAGCAAGCATGGAAACAGTTTTTAAGTTGACATTTTTATTGAAATATCTGAGCCTATTTTGAGTGCAAAAATAGTTTCTATAATAGTAAAAGCTTTTAAACCCCAACATGACCAGCTCAGTTTCACTCCCCATTATTGTCATTAAACACCATTTTCACAGATGCACTTCCCCTTTTTCATTTTTTCGAGTCCGCCTGTTTGTAAGTTGAGCGCTCCTAATAACAAAAAGAAAACGTGCCGTATTACAACATTATGTCCGAGAGGTAATCGTGCGGACGCTCCACCATACAGCGCGCTATAATCACAACATTTCTGGTAAACGTAAAATAAATAATAAAAATGTTAATGCGAAATGGGTCAAACTATAAAATCAAAAATACACGTCAGTTAAAAAGTTCTCACATTGTTTCTTTCCTCTACTGGATCGGGCTCGAACCCCAGGCCGCCCACTTGGAGGACTACAGCCTCCTCACCTAACCGCTGGACCATCTGCGCCCAAAGTGTTCACTTTTAACTTTTATTCAGTTAATTCCTGCCATAAAAAGTTGATATAACACACACACACACACACACACACACACACACACACAGAGCAGGATGTAAACACTGAACTCCTCATCCAGGTGAGTGTCTGCCTCAAAACAACACAAGAATCTGCCCTGCTGTCCGACACAGTTTAGCCATCTTTGACGTTTTATCTGTAAGGTAAATGTGTGTTTCTGTTAATGAGAGGGGCGGGAAGTCAATACTGAAGCTCCGCCAGACGACACAAATAATGATCCTAATACTCCATCTTTTTGTAATCCACCAGTGACAGATGGACGTGTGGAAGAAAGTCCAGTCAGTGCACCCTCGCCTAAATCCAGTGCACACTATAAGACAGGTATCACGAGTATCACGACAGAGACGGAGAAAACAGTCTGCATTATTAAAAATAATCAGAAACTCGGGCCTTTCTTTGGTCTTAATACCTGATGTGCACATGTTATATTGATACAGAGAAAAACAGGAATCTGATGAAAGTAATCCAGTTGCATTGGCAGTAATCCATTACTTCTTCTCTCTCTGCTGCTGCCCTCCTACGCCTGACCAGACTGGCTGAGTCAGCCCCGATGCTCTATCACGATTCAGCCTGACACGCTTTCCTTCCTTCACCCCCCCGAACAACACACACACACACACACACGCACACACACGCGCACACACACACACACACACACACACACACACACACACACACACACACACACACACACACACACACACACACACACACACTTTCCTTCATGAATCTCTTCATTCATTCGAAGCTGCTTTGAAAAGTTCTCACCTCCCTTTCTGTTTCATCTGTTTAGGATTGTTCCTATTATAGTGCTTTGCTTTCGCAATAAGTAATACAAACCCCCATGAAAACAGACGCGCACACACACACCTCTGCCTCCCTTCTCCCTTTCATTTCAGTCGTTCGACCCCCCCCCTCTCTCTCTCTCTCTCCCTCCCTCCCTCGCTGCTGGCTGCCTTCGGGGTAGCAGAAGGGAAGTGAATGGCTTCAGCCCTCCCAGCTGGTCCCATCACCCAGCAACCCAGAGCAAAACAAAAGAACACACACACACACACACACACACACACACACACACACAATCATGCACACACACACACACACACACACAGACACACACGCAAGTCTACCAACAGGCAGGGAATGTGCACACACACACACACAAACGGGTTCAGGAGATGCATGTTCTTAGACACATGCAGACACATATGCAGATGAATGCAAACACACACACACACACACACACACACACACACACACACACACACACACACACACACCCACCCACCTTTGCTCCCTCCAAACTCACATCCTTAAACACAGCCAGCCATCCAGCCGTCCCCCTGCAGTCTCCCACCCAGCATCCCTTCCTTCAGTCCCCCACCCATCACCCCACTCCTCCCCTCCACAGCACCCTTCTCCAGACACCCAGTCCTTTGTCCACACTCTGCTCCACAAAAAAAAACAACAACATGTGTTGGTCCAAAAAGAAGGCGACACAAAGCAGAGAGTAAATGATGCACTGTTTGTGTGTACACACACACACACACACACACACACACACACACATTAACATACACACTGAAAGACTGCAACAGATCAGCAAAACAGAGCTCAATTGTTATTTTAAAATATGTGAGCAGCCCTTTAGCCCAGCCCAGTTATTCGTGTTCTCCAAAGTTTTGAAGGATACGTCTGCAGGACGTCAGAATAACCGGGTCGAGGCAGAGAAGTCGTTTTATTGTGCTACAAAAATGCAACTCAACTGGAAACGATTGCTTGATCTACATATAGTAGAAAAAGTATAACCTTCGAAAATCAGCTCACAGAGAAACAAACAGAATCAGTAATCCAAATAAATCACAAAAAATCATTGTGTCAAAACACTATGGGGGGAGTGCTATACGCTTGATCAGGGGTCCAGGGGTCCAGGGGTCCAGGGGTCCACACATGCACTTTGCTAAGTCACAGTTGTTAGGCTGCACATGCCTCTTCCCCCGATTAGAAGGCCAAAGTCGTTCTGCCGCTGAGCCGCCATCGGAGGGAGTTAGAAGAGGCACAACAGGGACATGGAGGGACATCCTGCCTCAATGCATCCAGAATCTAGCACACTTTTTTTTGTAGAGCTTCCAGAAGAAAAAAAAACTCGATACTCGTCACTCGATAAAACACCAAAATGACAGAGTTGCACATTCAATTTCAAAGTACAAAGCGAGGGAGGTTAACGGCGGTGAGACTTTTTGGAGTCATTCTGTAAAAAGTTTCCGTCTCATGCACACCTGCAGACCCTCTGATATAAATGTCCCACATGTGTATCTCTGTGATGGGAGGTCATTTGTCTTCTCTGCTCTGTCCAGCTGCATGGTCACTTGTCTGGGATTGTATTTTTTTAATCCAACCAGCCACTAATAGGGCCGATTTATTCCACACTACATCACCTTTTTTTTCTCTCTGGGTCTTTTTTGTGCAGCAGCTTTGGTGCAATAAAAAAAAAAAATTCTGTATGAAATCAAAATGAAAGCAGTCAGAGCCGTGCAGCAACTGGAGAGTTAGAAAACACACAACCCACCAAATGTTTAGTTCAACTTTCTCCTCTGAAAACAAAGACCACGCGCCAAAATAAACCTGCAAGGAAAATTCTTTGCTTCCAAACTTCTTCAGCCGAAACTGCTCAAACAGACGAGCGGAGGGAAAGTGAAAAATGGTGCGAGTGGAAAACCTGAGAATGTGAGACACTGTGACGGAACAGCAAAGAAGATTATTAGACAGACGTCATCAGAATCTCACGGACACGTTTTGACCAAGACACTGTGTCGTGCTCAATTCCCATTTGTGATGATGTGCGTCTCAGTATGCATTGCTATCACGTGACCTCACACGCATCATCAGTCTCAGTGCCCACCTCTCTGTTTTAACCGCTTTTTATTTCTTAAATAAAAAGACATTTTTCGTTCAACTAGATGCAGATGCACTAACCGACGAGGAGACAAGAAAGGGTTCTTCTTCTTCAGAGTTTCATTTGAGAGAGAGAGAGAGAGAGAGTCGGTGAGTGATCAACGCTCTAGTTTTCGCAGTGTGTCCGTCTGCGCCACGATCCGTTGGCCTTCAACAACAAGTCAAATCTTTGAGAAGGATTTCTCTGATTGGCTGCTCAGTGGTTTCATTTACCTCCAGCTCTCGACACAGATTCAGGTAAAGCCTCTTGAGCCTGTCGCTGTAGTATCCACGCTGACAACGGCAGCACCATTTTCTACTTTTCATCAGACACCATACCTGATTAGTTGGCTACCTATAACACGAGTGGTGCTCGTTAGCGGGGTGAAAATGGTCTTCTCGTATCATAGCAACGGGCGACGGCTGCCTCATGCGCGTGCAGAACGTGCGTGCTGGTTGGCTGTCTGCTGTTAGTCTAGTGCAACTTTTTGGCCGCGACGTGAGGCGACGCCACATGTGGTCTTTGTCGGCAGTTTGCCGGGGCCTTCAGGCGCTCCACAGTCCCTCTGAGGGAACAATAGAAAAGATCACATCATATATCGTGTGAACTTAATGGAAATATTTTTTGCCTTTTTATGAACATTACTGCCTCGGAGCGCAGACTGACAGTGTTCCTCGTTCACGGAAGGTAACTGATGTTAGCTAATTAGCGCTCATTCATACCTTAATGATGAATTTCTTGCACTTCATTTCCTGCAGCATGAATGACCCATCCAACACATAAATCTGTTCTTCTGTGGACTTTCATCCTGCAGCAGTGTAAGGGCAAAGATCCTCCACGATGTGGATGGAAACCAAAGTCAAGTTCTGGCAGTGAACGTTTTTAGAGATTATAATGGTGTCTTGTGTGCTGTAGGAGGGTCGCTATGTCCGCTTGTCAGTGTCGCTTTGAAGAGGTGGAAAAATTAAAAAAAAAAAAAAAAAAAAAGAAAAGCCAGCGCTGCAGCTCACCAGTGTGTTCAAAGGTGGCCGCTTCTTTCCTAAACTTGTAACACCTTCTGAGCCCCCTTCTGGTCACGTGACTGAAAGCTTCGGCGTCAGATGTGTTCTGTGTCTATTCGCTGCTTTGCTTAAAGGGATACTTCACCCATTTACATGAAGCTGTGTATCATTAGAAACATGGTAGTAGTGTTGAATGGTCGTGAATCCAGCCCTCATTTTGCCCTGAGACGAGAAAAATGTTTTTTCTTTGCTTGAAAGTTTTCTTCATGTGATGCAAAAAGCGTCAAATTGCATCACATGAAGAAAACTTCCAGGCTTCATGTAAATGGGTGAAGTATCCCTTTAATTCCTGCACTAAAAAATGACTTTGCTTTTTGCACTGAATTCACCTTTTAGAGTTCAGGTCACAATTCACACCTTTATCAAATTAAGAAAATCAAACTTCTGTTAGCTGTTTTTTCTCCCCTTCAGCCTTGATTGTATTGATATCTTTAGTTGGCTCATGACTCGCAGGTTTGGTTGCTGCTGTGACACACAGATGACTTTGTCCTCATGAGGGAGTAATGCAACACGGAGCGGACCGTCGGGTGCTTTTCTGCTGCTTTGGCTCTGAAGCGTTACAGCGTGTGCATGACGAGCTGAGTGGAACATGGCACGGCTTGTGAACAGACACACACACATCACTTGCCTCCGCGCAAATCCTAAATTATGGCATTATACACATCATAATTCAGTCACAGGCCCAAACAGTAATCTCTCCAAATGCTAGCCTGCACCACTGACACAGATATCAGCCACTTGACTAGCTGCCAAGCTGACACAGCACTGTATGACAAAGTATATAATCATTAGACTATAATCATACTGTGGCTGGGAGCCAAAAATCCCAATGTGAGCTCCTGTTAACTCTCCATTAGCCTTTTAACAATTACCACGGCTGATTATTTTCAGTATGCATTAGCACAGCCCCCAATATGAAGACATGTTGGTAAAGGTTTACTATAAAAAAAACTGTAATTATGCAATACTGTGCAGGTCGCTGGGAGTTTATGATTTTCTTAATAAAGACGATGTACCCTGTTATAAACTGTAAATTATCAACACGCACGTTGCTTTGTTTGCTGTTTAAAGTAGAAAGAGACTTTGAACCTTCAGACGTCTTAGTGCACACCTCTCTGTACAACAGAGTTTACTGCAGAGCTCCACCTGCACACATCTGCAAGATGAAGAAGAAGAAAAGAGGAAATCTGAAGCACAAGGACGCACGATAACATCTGCTTGTCATCAGTATCTGTGGCTAAATGCTTTTTATATTTCATATCAAATATGGACGTCATCACATATGGATATTTCTGCAGATATTTCAGGCTGTTAAGACTACACTCAAAGCATGCACGCTTTTTATTATGGAGCCGGAGAAGAACAGGATTTCTGAGTTCGCTCGTGATACGTTGTCTGAAGGAATGATAATGACATTTTTAGCCAAACAAGACTTTTTAACTGCAGATTCTTTAATGATTTAGCAACAACATGACTCTGCAAAGACACTCAGAAAACTGTTTTCTTCAAAACAAAATGGCCTGGTCAGCCGTGACACTCTGCCACATGTGCAGAAGAAAGAAACAACATGCAAAGACACACAGTTGGATACATTTTGTGATATGATCAAAACGCTTCAGTAACACACTTGAGGATTCATTTTTAATTATCTTTATTAAAGTGATTTTAAGTTAATAAAATTGATCTTCATACTAAAAGTGTTGCTGGAGCTTTTTGACCTCTTCATGCCTTTTGTGCTGCAGTAGCACAAACATATTGTAAAAGCTTTAGCAAGAAGGAGGAACGTGATGGTCTGTGCAAATAGGTGTGAAAATATGTTCAGGTATCATCGAGGACACGAGCACAATCAGCTGTGAGGACACAAACGTAGAAGGATTTTAATGTTGTAATAAATATGATCCCGCTTTTTAAAACTTGATTGAAATGGGAAGCATCCGGCAGCCTTTTCCGGCTGTTAGTTGAGCGCTGACAGAGGAGGGAGGAAGAGTGTGTGGGAGGGGGTATTCCAACAGAGGACGTGATGTAACATGGACCACTGTACAGGTGGAGGAGCAACGAGTCACCGCGCCGAGGGAGGAAACGTGATAACGTCCCAAGCACCCAACATCTGTGTGTGTAAATGTGTGTGTGTGTGTGTGTGTGTGTGTGTGTGTGTGTGGAAGAAAAGCGAGACAGAGAGAGAGTGCAGCTTTGTTTTGGAGTCTACTCGGAGGATGTTTTTTTTCCTAATCATGCACCGCAGAGGTTGTGAACGCATTTATTACTAAAATAACCAAAGAGTATTTTCCAACTTTATTTTTTGCCACCCTTCTGTTGTGGTGCCAAGCATACAGATCCGACCCTATAGGCTGCAGCTAGACATGCTGCAGTCTGTCGATTGGTCCAGATATACTCGCAACTTCAGGTGCAACAATTAAGGAGAAACACAAAACGCACCATGACTACTCAAGGCTATTTGCACGTTTGTGTCAAAAACCAGTAGATTAATACTCTTCTATAATACGCTTCTGACATCTGATACGTGTGTGTGTGTGTGTGTGTGTGTGTGTGTTCTGCATGCACGCTACATGTGCATCAGATCTATACCCGTTTAGCGTTGTCTGCTCTGGATCTGTGCACGCAGCACAATACTTCCGCAGTCATCAGATCCTAAGTGCTCGGTGAGGAATATGGTAAACACAATGTAAGTGTGTGTGTGTGATGTTGTCATTAATCATGAGGATGATAATACGACACCTGTTCTCTCAGCTAAAACCTCAGCGGCTAATCCGTGTTGGAAATCATATTCAAACGAGCTTTTTAATAGTTCGACAAAAACTAAATAAATTATTGAAGAAATAAACGGCGGCTGTGCACGACGTCACAGATGTGTTCAATTAAAATCATTCAAACATCAAAGATATTTATGAACAAAGGAATGATCTGACAAAGCAATACCAACCTAATGTGAGCTTGTTACATCTGTATGTTTGATTTCTGCAAACAAATCTACATACAGGTACAAACTTTAAATCTAAATGTTGACTAATGTTAACTCCAAACACGTTTGGAGGTCAAGAATGAGCTCCTGTGATTCCTTCTATGAAGTTTAACGTCACATTTAAAGGTCCGTTTTTCCTGATTCTTAGAAGATCTCAAACATAGCGAAGAGTTGGACTCACAACTGTTTCACACGTTCAGGCATCAAGTCACAGATCCTGACAAACAGCACGGTTTAATGTGATACTTCCCCTCAGATTGACTTCCTCTCTGTAGTTCTATAGTAAAGATTGACGAGGAGACACACGCGAACGCAGCGGTCATGTCAGAAGGGACGGAGACGGACAGAGGCGAGAAAAAGGTGCTGCATGTGTGAACAGTGAAAAGGAGGTCAGCGCCTGAAGGGGCGGGGCGACGCCGGACCGCTCAAAGTAAAGGCACACACAATATGGAGCTGCACACACACACACACACACACACACACACACACACACTGGAAGTGATGGACCTAAATAAACGTGCATTTCTGATCTTTGCACCGTCGCTTCACCTTCTAAAAGAAAATGAGTGAGGAGCAAATTTTTGTGTTTGTAGTCAAAACCACACAAACGTGGAGACTCTGTCTCACTGAGCCTGCAACTCTGGGAAGGTTGGACTGTAAGTGGGGGATAAAAATCAAAGGAAATGGATTGAAGTTACTTGAAGTGAGTTATTTTTAAAGACTGGTCGCTGACGGGAGCCACTTTGTGTGTCCAGAACGACGTTAAAACCAAAACCAACACTGAAGAAACATGAGCTGCGCCTCTGTGAGCCCGGTCACACGACACATTTAAAAGCATTAGTCCTCATTTTGACCATCCAAGAAGTGAAAGATGCTCCTCTACCCGCGGGGCCTAATTAAGCAGCTCTAATAGAGCACGGACACACGGAGAGAGAGAGAGAGGTGGAGCGGAGGGTCAAGGGTCAGGTTCAAGAGAGAACCCTGCTGACACGGGTTGTTGAGGAGATACCTGTTCGCTGTCTGTGTAGAGCAGAGGAGCAACGCCAGTCCTATGAGGGATTATTGTGCGGTGATGCTATCATCACAACCGCTCTCTCCCACTGTCTATTTATAGTTCACAGAGCTTCCCTCTCTCTCTCTCTCCCTCTCTCTCTCTCTCTCTCTCTCTGTCAGACTCTCCAAGCTGAATGCCAAATGCATTTAAAGGAGAAGAATCCAGCAACACAAACCAGCACTTAGTGTTTCATATTTCGGAGATATACAACACCTGTCTACAACCGTACACAGCGCTGCCCCATGACACAGAAAATAGAAAACTTTCAGACACCGAAAATCATTCATTTTTATGATTTAATGACGTGATTGGCGGGCGCCATTCAAAGCAACTTCCAATGAAAGAGGATGACAGAGTTTAGTGTTGACGTTGGAGGGCGGTAGGAGTGGATGTGTTTCTGTGAAAGGACTCTCCGAGCTGCAGGCTCTTCCTCCCACAAAGACAGCAGCCTCATGATCAGGCAAACACACTGCATGTAATCACAGTTTCAGAAGCCGGCATGTGTTCAACCTGGGTTTTTTTTTTTATGTCTTCTAATTCCCAGCCGGGGGTGATTAAACTTCTATGACACAATCACACTGAAATGAGCCTCATTCTCACTCTGATTTATTACCGAGGTCATTGTCTGAGATATACGAGTTTTTAAAATCATGCTTGTTGTCTAATTCTTGGCCTTAATTTTTGCTCTTTTCCCAACATGGACTCGTTCAAATTACTAGAAAGTTTCACAAACAGCTGCCTTGACAAACGTGCGCCTCACTGAAGGAGACTTTCCCTGTGACGGTGAAGACGGAAACATGACTTATAAAAGCTGAATGCCATATCAACCACCGCCTGACGCCGAGCCACTGCACCATCCGACTGTGTCGTCCACACACACACACACACACGCTCCGACCTCCACCTCAGGACAACGTGAGGAATGCCAAGGAGAAATCCTCCCTGCATATGATCCCATGATATTCCTTTGAATAGTCCTGAAGAGCTGCTGCTGTGTTGACACATCAGCTCACCCTGACTTCACACAGAGCGTTGACTATCTGGATGTTTGCGTTCACACAGTTCATCCCAATGTAAATGTTATGAGTGTTTCAAAAAGTATGCTTTGAGTTGTCTTTGACGCGTTGCTGCCACGGCGACCTCGCCACCAAAATACAGTTGTAAGCAGTGCATATCGACCCTCTCGCCCAAATATGGTCACGCTGGCCTCCCCCCAAACAAAGGAGGTGAATTCAAAGATTCAAAAGCACAGTTCCCGACAAACTCACCACTTCAATCATGAATCAACAGGTGCGTCTCAAAGGGAGCTAAAAGCCCAATTTACTCAACCATGAGTCCAGATTTAATTTCAACAAAAATACTGAAAAGGCTGGACTTTATTCAACACCCCTGTCCATCCATAGAAAGAGCTTTGCTTTGTATTTACCAGTTTAAAACATGTGAACACACACACACACACACACACACACACACACAGGAGAATGAATCTTTCTGCCACTCGGACAGCAGAAATCTGAGCTCCAGGTCAGGAACACAGACGAACTATACAGCACCTTAATCTGGATTAGCTACTAAATTAGAAGCCTGGTTGATTGTGTAATCCCTTTGAAAATGTTCCATCAGGCCCCAAAGCCATTTGACAGCAGCGGATTCTTTCAGGCCAACGTGTGCCGGACGGACTGAAGCAGCATACCAAGTTATGCTAACGGAGTTTATTCTATGGATGAGACGGCCTGGCGGTTATGTCTCGCGTCCCATGTTCTCATCACAGCGACCGTGGGTTCGATTTAGGGCGACCACTCCTGAAATCCTCCTGATCTGGTTGTCCACATACTGTCTGCACCTCACAGCAGGAGACTATCCCTGTCAGATGGGAAGGGGGTGTTCTGAGGCAAGACCAAAGCAGCAACCCCCCATGTTGAAAAATGAAGCCAACGCATGATAGTAAAAAAGAAACTGCAGTTCATCAAGTGGCCACTCGAGGCCGGCGGCAGAAGCCTCACATACAGGTGAAATGATTATGTTTACAATCTGGTTCAAAACACAAAATGTGTCTGACGAGCTCATCTCTTTGTTGGCACACAATAAAATACATCCGATTTGATTTTATAAAGGGGAGGAGCTAATCATAACTAGATGTGTAGCTGATCAACGGGTGGGCGGGGTTTAGCTGCAGACCCGCCTCAGCTCCACCTCTTATCCTGTTGTTAGGTTGTCTGATGAATTATACCCACTTCATGATTTCATATATCTCTGTTGTGTTGCTCTTTTTTTTTGCTCTGTAATATTGAAGTAACCTGGAACAAGAGATGCAAAACTTTATATAACACACCTGAAAAAAAACACAGCTACATATTTGAAGTCACTCATATCCAGCTCACCAGACACGGAGAAAATTACAAACTGAATCTATAATTAATGTGGTTTTATTACATGAATACATGTGTGTAAATGACAGCCATGTACCCTGCATCATGATGAAGCATTATTAAACAATTACACTAGCAGGCGATATTGTTGACACCTAAGTGTTTTAGGTCTGATAAAAACGTTTCCTTTTAAAATGAAACTAAGAAACTACAAAATAAAATAAATCAATATTAAACATCTGTACAAGCATGAAGTCTTACACACACTTGAATGATTGGTAAAGTATCACGTGAGCATGAAACTGATCTTTTTAAAAAAAAAAAAAGGGTAATTATTTTTCAACTTGTGGAGTCCACGTGCGCTGATTCAAGCGCGTATACACACACACACACACACACACACACACACACACACACACACACACACACACACACACACACACACACACACACACACACACAGCTATAATTCACATAGTGTTGGGATAATAAGGGGAACAAAACAGAGAGCTGCGCCGGAGCAGAGCAGCAGATCAGCATGTGTGTGTGTGTGTGTGTGTGTGTGTGTGTGTGTGTGTGTGTGTGTGTGTGTGTGTGTGTGTGTGTGTGTCTGTCAGTGTACGAGCTGACGGACAGCTCGGTTATATAACACAGAAGCTCTGAGTGTCCCGTATCAAAATACAGTATGGACACTTTCTCCAACCCTGACAGTGTATGTTTTAAACTTTACAAAACATCATGTCAATAATCCCTCATCAAAGTAAAACACAAATCTATCTATCTATCTATCTATCTATCTATCTATCTATCTATCTATCTATCTATCTATCTATCTATCTAATCCTATGCAGGATTAATAATGATTTGAACTTTTACTCGTTTTAACACTAAAGTCATTTGAGCTGCACAACAAGGGTGCAAGTTGCATGACTACCAAAAGGCAACGCATCAATATTACAGTAAGCAACCAGTGTTGTCAGATTTCGGCCTGTGCTGTTTATCCGCCCTCATCAGATGACATGTGTTGCATCTGTTTGACGTTTTCTTCTGACGTGCACCAACCTTCAACAACAAGCACGCGCAAACAAACAAACAAACGATTATCCCGGGGCCAATAAGAGGACGCACAGTCCACGCGATGACCGGATTTCCACGCTGCGCTCTTTCCTCCTGTGGAAGCTGTGAGCGATGAACAGATCGCAGTGTAGTAGTGTGCATGCACATTTATGAACTTGCACACGTACAGTATGTGACCTTTGTGTGCACCTGACAGAGAGCTCGTTTTTTATGCGCTGAAGAAAGTAACAACGCTGCAATTACGCACACAGCTCCACGCGCAGGGGAGAGATGCTCGGAGGTGGAAACACAACTCAAAGCATCAGACACAAACAAACTATCACAGAGTTTAAGATGCACATTCAACACACTCTCACCCTCTATGGCAGATCCGTCCAGCACGGTGCTAAAGTCGACTGTCAATTAGAGAGAAATGACTTCTTCGCTCCTGTTCAGATCTCTGGTTTCTGTTTGATCCAAACACGGAGGAAACACGAACAGCTCCTGTCCATCGTGCCCAGTGTCACTGAACGCGGCCAATGCGAAGTCATGGAAGAGTGCAGAGTCTGGTGCTGCGTTCACGTGTCGTGGGACACGTTGTAAATATGACAACCTACTGTACTCTACCAGTGGGTGGGCCTCTAAAAAATGGAGGCTACTTACTCGAGGTGTTAATTACTGAATAAATTGATAAAATAATCCAGGCAGGTTATATGGTGAGTATCACTATGCAGGCCTTAAACAATGAAGGACCATTTAACTTCAAATGACTAAATAATAATTCAACTTTATTTGTGAGGGACAGTGTGCAATAAAAACATAAATGTAACCATTTGATGCACTGCACCAGAGTTAGCATTAGGCTAATTTACACCTGCGGTCCCTTTGGCAGGTAACAAAACAACATGTATAAAAGCAGGCACAAAGCCTGGTACGTCTTTATGTTGGTTTGATTGCATGACTTCAGTTATTGTGGGACTCTCTCTCTCTCTCTCTCTCTCTCTCTCTCTCTCTCCTCAGGATATTTGTCTGGTATGTGAAGTCGTTTGTTCCCACAGTCCCTAAACGCAGCAGTAGTGACAGACATGTCGTGCAGTGACTCCGAGCTGAGTCAGAGCCTCGTGTCCCGCCCACACCGGGGGGGGCGGCAGCCAATGGCGCTCGTGCGGAGGTGGGCACTGTAGGAGGACAGTCACGCAGACCCGTCACAGGTCTCAGCAGCGTGGGCTTTAAAGGGACGCTGACTCCCCATTTATGTGCGGAAATTACGCCGTATGTCCAAAAAAGGACATTGGGTGGGTACGTCATATTACGTCACACGAGAACACATTTTACTGTGACCAATTAATAAGATATTCAATAATCGTGTAGTATGATCTGATCATGCCTCAATTCATTTTTTTACCCGACGTTTTCAAAGGAATGATGCAAATCATCCAGACAGGCAGCCTAAAGAACAAAACACTTTTATGTATTTTATGTATGTCACAGGAACAAGTGTATTGAGATGACTGACCACATGAACATGCACTGTTTCAGCTTTCATGGAGGCATCTCAATATGCTGTATTACATTAACAAACTGTCTATTTAATTTATAATATAAATAATTTGTGCTCAACATTCCTGCACACCTTTCGTCCATATTCTGACTCATCTTGTATATTTGATTTAAATCCGATTCTGGTTCTGAAATTGGTAGAAATGATCGAGTTGTGCACAAGTGGCAGAGTTGAGGGTTTGGTGCCTTGCTCAAGGTCACTCATATAAAGTAGTCTGACACATCTCCAGCAACTAGACCCATTTTTATTCTCTGATCCATATCAGGACTTGAACCGGAAACCCTGCCAATCAAAGTCCCCGCAGACAGAGCTTCTGCACCACAGCTCAGTAGTGTTGTTATCAACGTGGGGTTAACGAGGCATCACTTTACATACGCCAAACTTTCCAGGACTCTACAGGTGAGCTGGTTGGCAGAAACTTCAGCAGGAATTGAAAATCAGCTGTATAAGAGTGTGAGCTTGTTATATTTTCAAAGGGAGAGATTTGGGTTTAAGTTCTGCTGATTCCCACCCGAATGCTCTCTGATTGGCTCATTATAATGAATATGATTCATTTTCTGCTCGTCTCTTAATTTTACCAGTCAGGTGTTGGCTTTTGTGAATGAGCTGCAACAGATCACAGGAAGTCTGCTGCCCTCTGCCTTCTGAAATCCCTCTCAGCAGGCTGCATGTCATGAGGAGCGGCACGACAACACAACCGTCTCACTTTGAGTAGTCAGAAGACAAAGTGCTACATATACCATTAGAAAGGTTCATGTGTCTCTTACTTCACAGTACACCATCAGATCTGCACATATTAAAGTCAACGGGTCATTTAAGGGTTCTTTCACTAAATTCTTCAGTATGCACAGAATCTGCTCTAACTCAGCTTTCCCTCCTCCAGCTTCCTGTGTCTGACATGCCTTGCCCTGCTCTGCCCCCTGCTGGTAGGAATCCTGTTTCTCTCGAGGAAAGGGCCACACTATTGGGAGTCTTTACTTCTCGTCAGGATGGAACAAGTCCTCAAACTCAACGTTTTGATGTTTAAATTATTCATCTGGTGGCAAAAAACTGCGATTTGATGTGAAGTGTTTCCTCCAAGAACACTTTGACATGTGACTGCAGATCAGAAACTGTCGCCCTTTATACATGATTACACCTTTTTACTTTCACATTGAATCCTTAAACTGTGTAACATTGGTGTCCCAGTGTTTTACATTTACATTTTATTACAGCATCGTGGGAAAATAAGAGACACAGCGTGTAAACGAGCAGCTCAAATACCCTTTTTTACCCTTTTGGTAGAAGCTGAATGTTTAACAGTGACTAAGATATTTCATGTTTGTGCCTCTGTTAGCACATCTGAAGCAGATCAACTGAGACCCTATAGGGTATTAAAGTCCTGTCTTTAACTTGTAATGGGTGAAAACGGGTTCTTGTAATGATTTCTTTGATTTCTTCTGTGGTGTGCATACATCGAATTACTAAACTATGCATTTCACTTGAGTGCATCGTTGTTTGGCAGCTGTGCAGCAGCTTTGTTGCCTATAGGTTCAAATCAAAGCTAAGGCCTTTCCTCCGCCCTCCTCCCACAGTCAAACACATAGTGCTCAGGTTAATTGGTGACTCCAAATTGCACAAAGGTGGTGGTTGGGTTTTTGAGTGTGACGGGTTCCCTGTCTATAAGTTTCAGCTCTATGATCGACTGGCAGCCTGTCCACAGTTTACCCCATCTCTCAGCCAATGACAGCTGGGATCAGCTTCCGCCCCTTTAACAGTCACATACTGTATTTATCGTTGTTCATTCTGGTCTCTCCTGCTCATGCTAATGAGGCCAAATTAGGAGCGACTGAGTGTCCGCACCATCCGTTTTCACATGTGCACAACAGCACTGTGTTAAATGTGCCTTTTTGCCGTATTGTCAGCATGCTGTGCATCGATAGTGACAGCTTGTCTGCGAGTTTGTTGAATGGAAGAGTCAGTTTAACAGCTTGTAAGATAATAGTGTGTGATCTCTAGGCTCCTTCCTTTACATGTAATGACTGAGTTCAATACTTTTTTATATCTTTTTCTCTTTTAGAAATCACGCTTAATGTTTTTCTGCTGGAAACTCCCACTATAATAATAATAATAATAATAATAATAATAATAATAATAATGAATTTGACAAGTTGCTTCAGTGATGTAGACCTTGTGACCTCTCAGAAATCTACCACATCCACTGCAGCTTGTCAGCCTCTGAATATCCTCAACTTCTCACAGGAAGAGTAGCAGCATATTAAAATGTGAAGGGTGACATGCTAAAGTTAGTTTGAGCCAAAAATCCCAAAACTTTCACTCTGCATCTCCAAACGTGTTCCTCTGATTTGATGTGATTGTTCTGCTCCTTACAGATTCAGTCCAAACGCAGAGTTTGGACGTGTTGGGGAGAAACTGAACTGTCCCATGATCAGATCATCACTTGTGTTGTGCTTGTACCCTTGATGTACGTCTGCTCAGTAAAGGTGTAAAAAGATTATCAGGTCAACCAACGATGATGGACTTGTCCACGTGGACAAACATACAAGTGTGAAGTATATATTCTTCTTTATGATGTCCACACTTTGGGAGAATAAAAAAACCCGGAAACGATTCTGATAGATAGATAATAGAGCCAAGAACTAAAATGAAAGTGTCCTATGAGCTCAAGAAGATCTGATCTGTAGGCCTAAATATGCACACCGAGCCGGGTGGACGGTTCCATCATTTTAAACACGCGAAATTAACAAGAAACGAGTCGGAAATCTGTCAGAAAATAACGTGACAATGTCTTTTTATAGCATAATAAAAAAAATGCATATGGTCTCTTCTGGACAAAGTTTAAAGTCATTTAATCGTCGTGCGTAAAAATGGTTCGCTCCGCGCGCAGCCTATAAGCGTCTCAAAGCTCATTAAGTCGTCACTTTATCTCGGACTCACAGCAAAGATGGACCACGGAGACCGCTACACCCCCTCATCCTACCGGAAGATTTTCGGGGATTCTTCCAGGTTTTCCGCCTCCTCCTACCGCATGAACAGCTCCTCTCCCCGGGGCTCACCGGGGATCCGGGCCGCGTCGTCCCGAAACAGCTCGACCTCCATGAGTCTGTTCAGGAGGGTCGGCCGCACTTCCACCTCCTTCTCCCCAATGACCGACTCCCTGGACCTGAGCCAGACCTCTGTGGCCAACAATGAACTCAAAGTCATCCGGACCAACGAGAAGGAGCAGCTGCAGGTGGGTGAGACATGATGGAGACAAATCATTCACGTGTGATGAACAAAATAACGATCATTTCAAATAACTAGGTCACAGAGCGTGTTTTCCATAAATAAAACCTCATATTATAGCCTTTATGTTCAGATATTATGCAGAATGTAATGTGCACAACCTGACCTGGGACGAAGCTTATAAATGGATTAAAAATAATCTTATATTAATTTGAAACCAAGACATCTACTCCATGAACAATCATGTCGAGAACACTTCTCAGCTGATCAGGTCCACATTTGTGTCTGACACGTTTATAACGCTGATGCCCCCTTTCCTTAAGTATCAGGACATGTTATAAATGAATTTATATAAAAACTACTGAGGTGTCACAAGGATGTCTTTCTTAATATTATGAGGCCTGATGAAGTCCTGTGTATCCCTAACATGAAAAATCAATCATCAGTTTGCAAACTTGCAAAAGGTGATGAAGACCTTGTAATGTGTCAGAGGCTTCAGTCGGTTATACAGTGTGAAGATTAATTGGAATCTCTTCTTCCTCCAACTTCAGATTTTATTATTTGATTTAGTTTGTGTCGTTTGGGATTAGGCTTCTCTGCCTATCCCTGTATTGCAAACTAGCTACGAATAAATGTGAATAAATGTAGCTGGAAGAGGCTCAGGCTGAAATACCTTCAGTTTTCTGTCTGTCCAGTGTGTTACTTGACACACAGGATTAATCAGACACCCACAAGAATGTGAAACACATTTAAAGTAATGCATTGGTAAATTAAAACGTGTGGATTTGAAAGTTAAGATGGTAAACTACACAGGAACTTTTGTAGGAAGCATTAAATAGGATTTTAATCGTAACATTTATCCTGTTGTCCAGGGTCTGAATGACCGCTTTGCCATGTTCATCGATAAAGTGCGTAACCTGGAGCAGCAGAACAAAGTGTTGGAGATGGAGCTGGTGACCCTGAGGCAGAAACATGGGGAGCCGTCCCGCATCACTCTTCTCTACCAGCAGGAGTTGAGAGACCTGAGGTCCGAGGTGGAGGAGCTGAACCGAGACAAGAACCACATTCTGATCGAGAGGAACAACATGGAGGACGAGCTGCAGGTAACGCCACCTGGAAGCATGAAAAGGAGAGTGTAGTTTCTCTTTACGTCACCTTCATTCTCGTTCGTTTACACGGGCTCCTTTTCTCACATATTGTGGCTTTTAAATGACCAGTACAAACGATAGCGTCTGCGTTTGCTCCAGTACATTGCGTAAGTAAGCTGCCTGCATAAGAGTCAACATAATCCTTGACGAAGGTCCAGCCTATTGAAGGACATCCTCTTCTGTCTGACAACTTTACTTCGACAGGCTTCTGTGTTTTTGTTGCTCTTTATTCTTGTTCCCCTCAAAGCCACCAGACTCCAAGAACAAAAACAATCATTTTACCTCGCAAATTAAAGAGTCACTGGTCCACTGCAGAATCCATCTGTTGGTTATTTTACGAGTGTGTTGTTGTTTCATAAAAATAAAAAAAGTTTGATTATTATTATAGAAACACAAAAATGGACCCTGGTGGCTTTGAAGAGACTGAACATCTGTTTCTAGGTTTAAAAAAAAAAACCAAATGAAAAATCTCTTTTCAAGGATGCTTTGTAGTTAGACAGCAACAGTTTCTGTCATTTGCAAACAGGCAGTTTAAGCGGAAGAGCCGTGGTGTGGTTCATATTCCCCCAAGGATTATGTTGCAGCACTTAGAGGTTTTTTTTGTGACTGTTAGCTGAAGAAATCCACTGGAGAAACTTTAAATAGTTCTTTACATTATTAGTCATATAGATCAACACACTGGAACTCACCTTTCACTCATCTCAGGTCTCATTCTGGTCCCTTTGTGTCATTTCAGAAGCTCGCAGCGAAGTATGACGAGGAGATGAGGAGCCGGGAGGAAGCTGAGCAGACTTTGAGGGCCTTCAGGAAGGACATAGATGACGCTGCAGCCGTCCGCCTGGACCTGGAGCGCCGCGTGGAGTCCCTGATGGATGAGATCTCCTTCCTGAGGAAAGTACACGATGAGGAAATCCAGGAGCTGAGCAGCTTGATGGAAGCGCAGCAGGTCTCTGTGGAGCTGGAGCTCGCCAAACCGGACCTGACCTCCGCTCTGAAGGAGATCCGTAACCAGTACGAGTCCATCGCCTCCAAAAACATGCAGTCAGCTGAGGATTGGTACAAGAGCAAGTTTGCCAGCCTGAGCGAGCAGGCCACCAGGAGCAACGAGGCCATGAGGGCGAGCAGGGAGGAGATCAGCGAGTTCAGGAGGCAGCTGCAGTCCAAGACTATCGAGATCGAGACCCTGAGGGGCGCCAACGAGTCTCTGGAGAGGCAGATCACAGAGATGGAGGATACGCACCACACTGAAGTCACATCCATGCAGGTTAGCATCTGTAGCTGACTGTGCTCTAAACCAGAGGGACTTATAGCGTCACGTAGTACAGCTTCCATTCCCGATGGTTTGTGGAACATGTTTGGAAATGTTTGGTTTGTCCTTCTGCAGGTTTTTTAGGAGTTAGAGTTGACCACATTTGGACAAGAGGGGGGAGCTTGAGAGCAGCCAGGGCTTAGCTTGGTTAACAAGGAGCAACTGGAAGTCAAAAGATATTATGACATTAACTGGGATGCTGATTTAGCCAGCCACAAAAGGCTTAAAACTAAATGTAGTGACCAAACAAATTAACAGCAGACTCATTTAGTGGAACCCAGTGTTGCACGAGGACGCTGTAGTAGAGACGTTTCCAACAAAACATCAGGATGCTTTAAAACACAAACAAACAAACAAAATGCTGGACTGAAGAAGACTTGAAACTCGCAGTTGAGACCACAAATCTGTGCCATCTTCCTGTCGATGGGATTATCTCTTGCATGGATATTTAGGGATGCTGGAGCGGCTTTTGTTGAGGTTGGCAGGAGGGAGTAGGACATACATCTTGAAACCTGTCTCGTAATTTATACTTAAAACTATTTTTGATTAAGAAGAGCAGAGACACGTGTCTACTTAATGAACTAATCCATAAAGGTAGTTACTACAAAACAGAAATGTGCTAATCCCTCTAATCTCTATGATATAACAATATCTTCAAAAGTTATTGAAAAAATTCAAGAGTTGGCCAAAACTGTAACATGCAATTAGCAGCAGGCAGACAGATTTATAAAAGGTCAAACTTCAGATGAACTGTTTAAATGTCTGTAGAGAAAGAGGAAGCCACCTTGCTGGCACTGCATGCAGGTCATGACTGCAGAATAATAGGATCTAAAGGGAGCGAAGTTCCTCCTAATTTATGTAACAACCTCCGCCTCAGTAATGCTGTTAGATAAGTAAGTGAACGCAGCAGGGAGTCCTCAACTTTAAGACGTCAAGGACTGAGCAAGCAAATGCAGAATATAGACGTCTCACACTTTAAGCAGTTACACTTATACTCTCATGTACCCAAACACCCCTAAGATGTTTTTATAATCACAACACCGGCACATTTAGAATCAATTAAGTCACAGACAGAAATAGTTTTAGTCAAAGACCGGGCATCTCACCAAGTCACTCAGACCAGTGCAAGCTTACTGTTGTGATTATTTCCCATTTCGCTCATAGTGGGAAGCAACAAGAAGAAGATGCACTGATGTGAGCAGTGGTTTGCATAATCTTCACCACTGAGCCTGGTTAGCATTATAAACTAGCAGGCTGCTAGCAAGAGATTTAAAAAAAATCAAACCTTCAGAGTGGAAAAAATATATATATATATATAAAAATATATATATATATATCCTCTTATTTAACCTCTTGTTTATCGTCTAACAATAAAAAACATTCTTCATTTTCATGTTTAATTTTTACTTTTACATCATAAGGAATCCTTTAGAAATAAAACTGAATTAATAGTAAAGAGATTTTCCAGATGAAATTATTTTTGATTTGTTGTCAGATTAAATGGTTCGTTAGTGGTGACTCAGTGAGTCTGGCTGAATCCATTCTTAGTTAACTGACCCTGCGTGACTATTAGATTAACCTTTGACCTGTTAAATCGGGTACAGGAAGGCGACCTGCTTTCATTGGCTTTTCAGAGACAGTAAAGCTGATCCCAGAAGGTTATTGTGTTCCTTCAAGGCAAAAAAGGAAATTGTAAAATCACCATTCATACCACAGAAGGCCTATTTAAATCACTCCAGACATGCTTCATGAATTTAATCCGCTGATCGTCCTGCTTTTGTCTTATTCCTCATGTGACAGGACACTATTGGCCACCTGGACACTGAGCTGAGGAACCTGAAGGGTGAGATGGCTCAGCACCTGAGAGAGTATCAGGACCTGCTCAACGTGAAGATGGCCCTGGACATAGAGATCGCTGCCTACAGGTGTTGACTGCGTGTGGTAATGTTTAAACCTGGGCCTTCATTTCTTCCTTACTGTGGTCCAAATGACGATCAGATACATTCAATTCTTGACAGGCTCAGATTGTTCTCTGAAGTGTCTGACAACATTAGAGAAGTTATCCCTTCAAAGATCGATCTATTTGTTCAGGAGAAAAAAACAGAAACAGCGACCAATATCCGCTGACAAACCCAGAACCATGCAGGACATGGGAGTTACTGTTCTCTCGTTGCCTGCGAGAGGGAAATTTGTTTCTTAGCCAGAAATCACAATGAGAACATAAGAAGACACTAAGAAGTTGTTGATTTTATGACTGGAGTCTGGTGGGTTTAAGAGGGCGGTGTCGCTTCTGCTTCCCAAAAAAAGGATCTTAGTCTTTAAGAAAAGATCTCAACTCTGACTGTAGGATCCTTTCTGTCATGTTGTTAGACATATAGAATAATGATGTAAAACTGACAGTGTGTGGGGAAATGAGCTCGTTAAAGTTCATGCCCAGCACCTTCAAACCTTTCTGCACACAGAACATACTCAGACCCGAATTTATGTTTCAAACAAAAGCATGAAATTTAAAAAAAAGCCCAGGTTTAAAAATACTGTTACTCTTCTTTAAAGACATGAATCATTACAAATCTTTAGCCCTGTGTGCCGTGTTCACCCTGTGTGTGCCCTCCCGTGTTTGTTTCCTTTCGGTCTAATAAGGAAACTTCTGGAAGGGGAGGAGACTCACTTTAACTCTGGGATGTCGTTTGGTGCTGCGACCTACAGTTACCAGCCTCGAGGCTCCATCGGCTCCTCCAGGAGCAGCCAGAGGGAGAAAGAAGGAGCCAAGAAGGAGAGCTTCAAGGAGAGCGGTGAGGATAAGGACGAGGCAGACATCAACTCCAACAACTGACGAGAGACAAACAGAGATTTAGAGGGGGAAAAAGAGGATATACTTGATATGTGTTATGAGTTAAGTAGCGACACTAATGCACATATTTCAGATTTAGAGCTGTAAGTCAGTGTTTTATGGTGGGAAGATTCTTCAGTGTAGTCGTAAATCTGTCAGATTTCCAGGTCTCTGCATGTTCCTGTAGATCTTTAGAGGACTCATTGTCTGAAGACTTAAAGAAATGTGCATTTACTTAAAATGAACTAACTTGAAAAACTTGACCAAAAGTACTGTAAACAAATATGTGACCAAATACTTAATGTTGCAGGGTTGAATTCTCATTCAGTGAGACTGAACTGAATTCTGGGTAAAAAGTGAGAAAAAAACAAAACAGAACATATTGAGCCTCCCCTCGCAGGATCAATAAAGTATATCTGAAATTCTCTTTAAAGAACAAAAAGTGTCGTGTTTACATTTTGTTAAAGGGACAATCATGACCACTTGTCATGTAAATGTGTAACCCACAATCACATTTTTTATTCCCGTGTCCCTGGGAGGAATATGGCACTTTTTAAATCCTGAAAGTAAAAAACACAAAAGCCCATAAACACTTGTATAAATACTAAACAGCACTTTAGACTCAACAGGCTCTCAGAGTCTTAAGCGAACGGAGCGAACTGATTTAGGCTTTAAGAGTCGGCATGTTTCTGTCTTTATTCTTTGCTGATGTAACTCCTGTCCTGTCATCGTGCCCCTCACACCTAACAAGCAAAGGGGCATCAAAGATGTCACTGAATCATTCCAACACCATCAGAAACGATCAGAAAAGTAAAGATTAATTTGCTTATTTTGTTAGCTGTTATTCTTGAGTGACGGTCGCTGGACAGTCAGTGTTAGTATCTGTGGGTTTAACAGTCTGTGGCGCTCATAGTTATTGTAAAAGAATTGCAATAAATCCAACTTTCTGTTGCATGACAGAGTTCGAGTGTGTGTTTCTGTGTATTAAACAGAACGTTTAGTGTTGGTTGTTGTCTCTGAGCTCAGACTGATATTAAAAGGTGGAGTGGACATGCTGTGAATCCCTTTAAGGGGCGGAGACCTTAAGTAGAATCAGACTCATTGGAGAATAGCCTGTGCAAACAAGTTTTGTAGAAAACATGAACAAAAGATAAAAACAGAGACTGAGTAAGAGTTTGTGTGCATACGTCTCTCGTATGGTGCAGGCCTTATTCCATGAACTCAATCACAGTTCAGCACTCGTGTAAATGTGGCTTGTTCCTTATATTTGAAGTTGAGAGCTCAGAGATGAACAGGAAACAGAATTGAATGATGAGAAATGTTATCTGTTGAGAATTTATTAATTTATTCTGACAAACCAACATATCAAAAGTATTTAAAAAAAAACAACCCAAAAAATCCCCAAACATCGACACCCAAATCTCTTTAAATGACAGCACGGTACAAAAGCTCATAGCTGTTAAATGAAATGTATACATTTAAACCAGAAGTGGGTTTTATTCCATAGAAACACACTAAAACCTTTACTAGTGGAAGCCTGTTTTGTGAGTCACAGTTTTTCTACTCAGAAATCACACTCACCCCCCTGAGAGCAATAAATAGAAAATGTAAAAATATAAGTCTCTGGTTTCTAACAAAGACGGTCTATGTTGAGTTAAAGCAGCGGTCCCATTCACGTGTGGATTTGAAGAAATAAATAAAGATGACCTGGCAGTCGGTTGAAGAACAAATGTCACGTGTTTGCAGACGTGTGTTTCCCTGAATTTAACATTTGGTGCTACAGAGAAGAGACGTTCATGATGACATCTTTCCTCTGCAGACTGCTCAATAAAGTTCAAGTTAAGACTTCCTGCAGCTTCTCTTGTTCATCAATGCACATGCAGAGACCTTCCTCTGCATCAACGGAGGGGTCGGTCACTCCATCTCCTCGGGAATTAAAAAGTATCTGACCCTCGTGTTGGGCGAGCTACTTGGGCTCAAAGGGCAGGACCAGGCCGAAGTGCAGCACCAGCAGGCCGTCCTGGATCACAGTGAAAGTGGGACAAAGTGGATCAGTTTAAAGTTCTCCTGGCCATCACAGCTATAACACATTATAACGTTTTTTTAAGGTGCTTACCTGCATGGCCTCGTCACCCAGAGAACTCAGGATGTCTTTGAGTGACTGGTGGTGATCCAGGAGGTGATTTCCACAAACCACTTCCACCTGCAGAGCCCAAAGAAACACATCACTGACTTTCAGGATTTTACCACAGGTGGGAAAGTTTTCAGGCCGACCTGAACTTTTCAAAATACTCGAGAGTCAAAGAGGGACGGACCATCAAACAATCTGGATACAGAAAATGAATAACAAATTCAGTTATTAGTTTGCATGTCAGAGTTGTCAAAAAGCTCGAGCAACACTCGTATAGATCAGACTTATGTTCATCAGTCGTCAACAAACGTGTTACAAGAATCATTTCAATAGGGAAGTTCAAATTTAGACAGACATCATATACAGCCACATCTAAATCAGCCAATGAGGAAGCTGCAACGGTGGGCCAGTTCTATCGGTTGGTTAGTCCAGTACTTGAAGGGAGGTCGGGTGAGTCCCAGTCCTACATCACAAATAGAGAATAATTGGACAGGTATGCATCACTGCATACTAGGAGAAGGTAGAAGGGTGAACAAGTCAAACGTGATTCTTCAAAGTGAGCTGTTAGAGCCGCCACATTGGAACCTGTGTTCAGTATCTCTCTGCCCTCTCTGGGTCGAGCAGAACTGAGACCAGGAAATGAACGTAAGCTGCTAATCCTCGTCCACGTGTTCCTAAATACCCGATACACTTACACCTCTGTGACTTTTCTGTCTGTGTGTGCCCCGGGGAAAGCAGGACAGTTGAACATGCGTAACCCTGAGCCTGCTCTCACAGCTCGGAGACAGACATGTGGTATCACTGCACTGATTATTTGATTACAAGCAGATTACGGTTCTTCTCACGCAGCGGCTCTATTTCCTTACACAAAGACTTCCTGCTGAGATTTGACCGCAGCAGTTCACCCTTCTATGTCACGCTCTGTTTGTAGCTGGAGAGCCGCGGTTGGCCACCCCTGGTATATGCCATTCAAAATGTGTTTTATAAGGGGACACTGGTGGCACAGCGGCAGTGCGCGCGTCCCCATGTATTGAGGCTCAGTCCTCACGCTGGCGGCCTGGGTTCGCGTCCGGCCTGTGGCTCCTTTCCCGCATGTCTCTCCCCACTCTCTCTCCCTGATTTCCGCCTCTATCCACTTTCCTCTATAATAAAGGCAAAAGGCCAAAAATAAATATAAATATTAAAAAATGTGTTTCATAAAGGAGTTTTCTTTACCAATAAACATATGTTCCTGCATTCTGATCAATTTCGCGCAATTTTGTCATTCCAATAATAACGTCCTCTGACTACACGAAGGCGCCTCCTCTCTGCCACGCCGCTCTGGTCAGGTTTCACGCCTACACTACTCCGTAATGCTGACCTCCCCTGCTGTCCAGCTAAAGCAGCAATCAGGATTTAGACTGGTCATTAGCGGGAGGCCTGGCAGACTCACCTGGCAGGTTGGGCTCAGCTCCATCATCCTCCTGATGAACAGCTTCACGTGGCGGATAGTGGCCTCGCCCGACACTTGAACGTACTTCCTCTCCAAAGACTAAACAGAGTGGATTAAAGCGAGTGTAAGTCCTTCTTCAGAATTATTTTGTTTGCGCTGAAGTTTAATCATTTCAGACGGACATTACCTTATAGTCACTGATGCCTTCTTCAGCCCTGAAAACATCACAAGACTCATCATACAGAAAACAAAATGCTTTGTTCTTTAGCAAATGTACAAAAGTGGCGCCATCTAGTGGCTTTTTTTTCCTTCCCCAATGCAACTGCATGATTATTTCCATCACTCCGAAATGTTCTTTACAAAAATATAAACCTCAATTACACGGCTGTAAGGACGGTTCAGTCAGCTCCCTACCCAACAAACTCCAGCACCAGAGACACGTCGAGCTCAGGAGGAATCGTAAACACAGCTTGGGGGAGGCTTTCTTCGTTCTGCCTCTTTGGGACAGCAGGCGATGGAGGAGAGGCCGACACTGCCGAGCAAGAAGGAAAAGTCAGAGAAGTGAAGAAATGAAACGCTGTAGTTTACGGCTTCCCAGTGTGATGACAGCTCGTTCTATTCACCTGGTTTTGGCACCTCCAGTCCTCTTGATTTGTAGAAGTTAACCATTTCACTCTTTTCCCCTGCGGTACAAAAATGTTAATTCAACTTGTGTGGACTCATAGAGTAGTGTACATAAACTTCACTGTGTACTTCACTTACGCTCTTCCAGGAAGGGAACCATTTTGAAAACAATATCCTGAAGCTGTCTGTCAGGTCTGTGTGAGAAGGAAAGAAATGCTGTTCAGGCTCACCAATGACCGCCTCATATTACCTCTGAAACACAGCAGACTTTCACTCATAAAGTCGACATCTTTTATCTCCATTTTTTGAATCAACATCCTCAACAGTGAACCCTTCTGACCATTAACAACGCACAAGAAACTCAATCCAATCCAGGTATCAGAGTGCGAGTTTTTCCCCTAAAAAGAATAACCCAAACATCATTTATAAAAAACACAAAACAGGTTGACGTCCAGCTCGGAGAGAGAGAGACGTACCTGACGTTGTAAAGCGGCTGCGTCGGATGGACTACGATGCTGCATGTCGGACACCTGTTGCTGTAGAAAAAGTGCTTCACGATGCACGTTTTGCAGACTTGGAAACATAAGAAAAAAACAACAATGTTAGACACAGTCAAGACTTTATTATTGTTATATTACTGCAAAGTTTAAGGTGACTTTGAATCCCACACACACAGAAACAAAAGAGCACTAAATTAACTATGTTCTCCCTCAGTGTGCTGGATTTCAAGATGTTTGTTTCTGCGGTTGGTGAGTGAGTAGTAATTGTATTGTGTGTTCTTTTACTGCTCTCCAAATCTAGGTTCAAAGTTCTGACATCCAGAAGCCTCCATGTTAATGTGAGACCCTCATACCCTCTGAAAGGACCCCAGGAGTCAATGCATGTTACTCACATGTGTGCAGGCACTCTGTGACGGTGCTCGCATCGATGAGGAAGCCACAACACAAAGCACAGCGGATATAAGGGTAGAACTGATTCAGGGGGAGTTTAGACTGTAGGGGGAAAAAACAAAAGCAAGTCAGCAGCTGCAGATTCTGAACAGAACAACACTTCTTGGGCTTTAAGTATGAGATGGGATATCATCTTTTCTGAACTAAATTGACGGTCCTGAGCCCCCTTCCCCATTTTGGCATTACTTCTACGTAATCACAAGACGACACATTATACTGCTCCTCGATGAGATCAGCAGACACAGCCAGTGGCCCATCATGCACTGATCAGGTCCCTCAAGTGACACCTGTCATCCAAAGCCACCTCTCCCATTCACCAGAGATGCATCCAATTCAAATGAGCTGAAATAAGTTTGGTTCATAATTGGGGTTGCTCAGTGTGGATGCAATACAGATAAACCAAGCACTTTGAGTTTAGTACAGCACCCATTTAATGGCGTTTTCCGTCCTGCTTTTTTTTTCTTCTGTTGGGGTACTGATCAGGCCCTTTAAGGGTCCATTGTTTGCTGTCCCTGTTCTCCTTCAATGTTTAACGTTGGGCTGATGTCACACTATTACATATTATCATCTGCCTTACACGCTGCTTACCAAAACTGTCCTGAAACGACGCGGACTGCTCCTTGGAAACGGGGTTAAAGGCGCCAACCTGTGTTTTAGCTTTTATATTAAAGTCTATTCAGGAGGGGCGGTTGATTCAGAGTCCAGGGACAGTCCAAGCTCAGTACTAATAATACTACATCAGGATACTTTATTGATCACAAGGGGTCCCAATTAAACAGTTAAACTATTTATTTCAACTTTACCAGCCTTCATTTCTTTCTGTAAACTCAATGACAGGATGTGACACGTCATGGTTTCATTCACTTTTACTAAATATCTAAAGTTAGGTGCCACTTTAAATCAAGGTTATATATTCATTATTAACTAGCTGCTTATTAGTCATAATTAAGAGTTCATTGGTATTGGTATCGATAAGCACTAATGTAGGACCTTATTGGGGGGGGGGGGGAATAGAGACTCCTGCTACTCACATTGGACTGAAAATAAAATATGTGGTCCCTTATTATCAGCGATGGAAAAAAAAAAGCCTCAACTTTAAATTTTTGTTTCAGAAGTGTCACGTGATGAAAGACCACGTGACATGATCGTCAGCGTGAGAAATTATTAAAACAATAAAAAATAAAACATATTGTAGTGCGTTTTGAACACGAACCTCGTCCTCTGAGTCGATATCTGAAATGTTTCCGGAGCCTTCTTGACTCCTGGGACCAAACGGAACAGTTGACATTTTCTACACCTGCTAATAAGTCTAAAAAAAAACCACACACACACCTGCTTATCTCTAATTACACCGAATTAAAAGCTGTCTTTCATCACACACACAATTGATCTGTAGATGTCGAAGTTGTGAGTTTATCGACGCTCGGCTAGTTTGATAATCTGTCCAACGGAAACCAACGTATGAAACAAACACGCGCGCGCACACAGGCTGGCTTCTGTTACTGTCACTTTAAACACAACTGCACGCGCTGTCACCAAATCAAAAACTACCATTCATAAATAATAACACAGCACTTTTAAAGTACTTTGTTTCCTTTTTCACAAACACACACGGAAGCGACTTTAATTTCCCTCTCTCGTGCATGCCCCAATGGAGCGGTTCACTTTCTTCTTTTTCTTCTGTGTTGTTTAATGGCGGTTGGCATCCATATATGTTACATTACCGCCACCTATGGGTAGATATAATGTATTACCCCTTAAAAAACATAACAATTACAAATCAAGCTTCCTTTTCCATTATTTAGGTTTTCTTTTTTTTTTTTAAACTGAGGTCCTCCTCTCCAAACTTTCTGATGTCCCTTTTTAGTTGCTCTCTTTCTCTGAAGTATTTTTTTGGCCGAAGAACTTGGTCTGCCGAATCCTCTACCTGGCAATGTCGACATGAACCTGTAAGGTTCTTCTTTAACTGATAGACCCACATATAGCATTTAATTTAATCCAATCTGATCTTCGTGTTCATATTGTTCTCCATTATTACAAAGACATATAATATAATATGAAATCATTATTTCTTCAAATGTGAGGCTGTGAAATTACTTCCAATATTTACCATTCAATACATTTCAAGAAAAACTGTGACATTGTTTAATTCACAATTAAAAAGTGAAACCATTGAGGTTATATTGAGCTGGAGAAGGTTGTTGTTCTCTGATGTTGCCAGCAGAGAGCGCTCAAAGCATAGAATACTAACAAATGTCATTTTGGATTTCTTGATCAGATTCTGATTTTCGTAAAGTACAACTTTAATTCTTGATTAGTTCCTCTATTATGGTGCTGTGATAATGACAGTAAAGGATATCATGTAAAATGTTTTCCATTATTGAAATGCTTGAGGGGTTTTTGCGTCCAGAGATTTTTGTGTTCAGTGAAATGTTTTTGCAGTTGTGACCTTCAGGGCCACCATAGAATGATACTGTCTTTATACGTACAAGCAACACAGAGCAACAGCTGCGTGGGAGTGAAGCCAAAAGATTTAGCTCTTTAAAGCTAGACTTGCAAAATCATTTACTTTTGAGTGATTGCTGTTAGATAGGATCCCCAGACAGCGTTTGGTCTGAGGTCTCAAGTCTGTCAGTCCTTGTGAACCCCTACTGGCATGGGGCTCCTGCTATAGCATGTAGACAAGCGTTGCCTCTGATTTAAAGGCATACATTCTCATTATGGCCTTACTTAGTAGACTATGTTGCTTTAGCTTCCACTTCCCAGTCATTCTTTATGCTTCATGTCTTTCCTCCTGAGATGAGACTTCAAGTGGACACCAGAGTCGTCCGCAGTGAACCAGGAGATGTGCTTGGAGCTCCTGCAGCTGCATGAGGAATTAAAAAGAGTAAAGGAAACAACAAATATTGCAGTACATGTTTGAAGCACAATTACATGTTTGAAATAGTTCGCAAAGAACAATGACATTTGGAAATATGCATCAGCACATTCAAAATTCCAGCGTTCAATATACAACCACAACAATGTGGGGAAAAACATATGTAGAAGCAGTTATGGCAATTATCTTAATTACAGTTTAAAGGAAGGACTTTAAATCATGTGATCTGGTGCACCAGGGAGGTTATTATAACCACTCAATGAATGGACCGCAGACAACAAATCATTCATATCATAGCAATGTTTCCCACAATTGCACAAGGCTCCATGAACTACAAGATGTATGACAGCGTAATAATAGATTTTTTTTTTTTAAGTGTGTTACAAGACAGTGCACTCGACAGCAGCTTGCATAATTGGATATATTTTGAGCAGCTAATAAATGAACAAAGAGCCATGAACATTTTATGATGTGAAGATTTACGACTGTAACCCTCAACCCCAGTTACACACAATGTTGTTAGATGTTGCAAGAACATGCACAGAAGAGTTTGGAAATCTGCTTTTAGATACAACCTCAGCAGCACTTTGGGGCAGCAGAGATATTCTGTAAGGACTGAATTTACACCGTGTTCTTTGCAGAGATCGGAAACCCATCACCCTTCAGCAATTAAGTTGTTTTATGCTTCGGATAATGAAACTCATCCACTCGGAGCTGTGGGCACTGGTTCATAGTCCTCGCTCTGTTTTTGTCATGAGACCCTCGTTCAGCTTTGCCCACATTAAGTGCTCCCCGGAGAGGTACATTTCTGGTCTATTGTTGTAATGGCGCTACCCTTGAAATTAGAAACATGTTTTGGCCATGCAAACAACCCTTTCAGGAGGATTTATTATTATCAGAGGCGCAGTTTGTCAATAGGCGAGGCAGGAAACTGCTTTGGGCCCTGCAGACCAGTATAGGACTGACACACTTTAAACCACATTAGTCGCTCAAAATGTGCACATTTTGCAACGACAGTAGGATTCCTCGTCTTCCTCTCCTTTGGCTTTCTCTTGTTGCTCTGATCACCTGGAAGACAAATAAGTGCCAGATTTATTTAGGATAATTGCTGGTTGGAGGGGCCCCCAATGAATCTTTCTCTGGTGATAAAAAAAACAACTTAACTTTAAAAATGAACAGATTTGACAATTTTTACGGGTTCTCTCAATTTTCTTGTAAATTCCCGATAATATCTGAAAAGAGAATGAGCTGTCTATACCATTTAACTGTCACACAGTTTCTCATTAGCTTCGACCATTTTCAAATTATTCCATTACTTGCCTGTGGTCTAATGAGCGGCCCTTCACATTATCTCTACATTTACAGAAACACATACAACAAAGCTGTCACAGAGTGAGCAGATGGAAATTCCCGTCCAAGTCATGACATCAGGATATGTGTTTGAAAGAAACAAACAAGTACGTGATGAGAGCTTTTCATAGACCCTGTCTCGTCTTGATCCATTTTAACACGCCAACTAAGCTGCATGACGCAAGACACACGGGATACACAATTTGATCTATTCCCAAAGATGTTCATTAAAAGTTAAAAAGAAGTCGATGTTTTCCCAGAAAAAGTGAACTCTCCCAAGAGTAAACATTTAACCAGAAGAAGTGTCTGCTGTCGGTAAGTAGTCATTATTCTGCAGAAACGACATGATTACACCAAGTGGAGGGAATGTTAAGAGGATAAAGAGGATATTTATGAATGTTTTTATCTATTCCTCACTGCAACACTCTTAAGTTAAATATACAGCACACAATCATAAACTAGTATCGGGTTTTACTGTTCTAGCACAACAATCACTTCTTGCCTCAAACCCTCCATGTCAAAAAGGAAAAAACAGCCTTTTAGCGGACAACAATTTGGGACATTTTTAGAGCCAGCAGCAGAGAAAGGATCTGCCTTACAGGTGGAAAGAAGGAACATTACATTATTAACATACATGAGAGGCAAAACCCCTTTGATTTTAATCTGTATACAACTACTACTTCTTGATGATTTATTGTATTGTGATCAAAGAATCAAACCAAGAATCTTTGTGTTGTGAAATCACACAATTAGTGAACATTACTGTTACTTAATCAAACTGTTGTCTATGTCGAGCTGAACCAATGACTAATATCTCAGTTTGATCAGATTTAAAAAAAAAAAAAAAAAGGAGTGAGTTACAGGATTTCTAATAAGTCACAGCAGACAAGCAGAATTATAAATGAATGGAGATAACCTTAAAAGGCTTCAACGGTTGAGTATCATCAGCATAAGGATGACCTCGGTTTTTTTAAAAAATTTCTTTAATTATTCAGCCCTTCAGCTTGAACATAAAAATAAAACGAGGAAAAGCATGGGGTCTCTTAAGTGCAGAGAAGGATAAATGCACAGAGAGTTACTTGACGCTTTAAAAAGTAATTATCTAATCATCTAATTCAACAATTAGGGGATGAACTTTAGTCACATGGCAACTAATTTAACAGCCTTCCTCAGATAATCTTCACAAGTTGTTTGGTAAGCATCAAGCTTGATAGCTGACTGATGTATGAATGAGCTGAGACCACCCAGGTTTGAATGACATTCAATAAAGTGTGCAGTGTTAGTTGTTTCATGCTGCTCCATCAGAGTACATAAAAAAAAAAAAATCAGATATAAAGGACGCATTGTGTAAGGAGGATGTCTGGACTTGGTTTTCCCCGACTAATATCAGGGTTTAAGTGTGTTCATAATGGAAACATGATCAGTCTTGCCAATGTCGATTCATAAAATGTACGCTCAACTCTCTCAACGACCTTTTGTTGAGTCCAAAAGTTATCTTTGCTGCAACTGTGTCTACGAAGACAAATCCTAAAGTCAATCTTATTAAACAACATTCAGGAATCTGCTCTTGGACAAACTTAAGTTGTTTGTAAAGTCTCCATATTTCTAACACCAGATATCATTTTTAAGACTCTACAGAGGGCTCTGTGTTTTGAAACAGCATTTTCAATGCTTAAACTATAAATAAGTGTAGAAGTTGTAATTGTCAAAATGTGCAAAGCATCCGTTGGAGTAGAATTCAGGGGACCATTTTTAAACCTTTTTAATTTACAGCTACTTTTTTTGGTAGAAGTGGCTTCTCCCATCTTGTGATAGTAAGATGGTAGAAGTGGCTAAATAAAGCTGCACTGATGCAGACATGCTAACATGCTTATATTATGCAGGTTCAACCTGACAGTTATTTAGTTAAACGCCATCCATTCTGGGTTACAGGAAGCCTCGTGGTTGGTCCAGACGCCCCCATGTACGAAGGCTATAATCCTCCAAGCAGGCTGCCGGGGTTTGAATTTGACCCGAGGCTCTTTTCTCACATTTCTGACTCTATCCACCGTCCTGTCTCTTGAATAAAGGTGAAAAAAACTTTTAAAAAACTCTGTTCATTCTTACACTAGAATCATTAACGTGAAGAAGTTTATTCTTCTGCTAGCATTTAACGAAAAATTAAATGCGCACTTTGATTTTAGCATTTAAACAAGTCCAGATTCATCTGAATGCATAAAAAAAGCTAACTTTATATTTATCAACGGAAGTTTTTATGCGAATGGAAATCTGTTGTATATGATGACAGTTTTCCGAAAATTACATTTAAAAAGCAATTTATTCAATCATGACCAGCAAACCCTTTAAACCAGTGGTGTCCAAACTTTTTTTCTTGCGGGCCAAAATTGTCACGTTAGAATCGCTCACGGGCCACAGGGTTTTTTTTTGTTTTTTTGTTTTTTTTTTAAATATTGGAAGGAACTTTTTGTATTTTGACCACTTCAAAAAATAATGTAAACATACAATAACTAATTGCAGTGGGAAACTGTTGTCTTCTAATTTTTTGGAAAGAATAGTCAGGCCTTTATAGGTCTCCCTCGCTAACATGAAAAAGAAAAAGAAGGAAATGTGCCATCTGATGAGGCCTGGGGCCAAAATCTTCTGATTCTTCGAACGAAGTCAAGGGCCACAAACAATCCACTCAAGGGCCACAAATGGCCCCCGGGCCGCACTTTGGACACCCCTGCTTTAAACCTATGCATCATCAGGTTTCTGACGATGAACAGCCTCCGTTAGCATGCTACCGTTTGCTTATTTAATACCACATTCAACCTCTGGGGACTCTCTGAACACGTGTTTACAGTGTAGTATTATTTTACTACCTGTAGAGGGCAGCAGAATTCCTCATAGCTTGCTGTAATTAAAACATGAACAAGAGTATCTTACTCTTGAATTCAGTTTTCTTATCAGTAGAGACATTATATATCACACACACTTCTTGTAAACTCATCAGCAAACCTTTAAAAAAAAGACTTAGAGCCAAAGGAACATATCAAAACACTGGTTATATTTTTCTTTTAAAGTCATAAATGTAATAAGCATTTACAATATGCACAGTACTCATGGTATATTACACAGTCCATACACAGAATGAAGTGAATGCAGCACCACGCTCTCTGAAGAAACCAGCTCAAACAGGCTCGTCGTATCAGTGCAGTGTTTCTATTTATATCACGACACCGCTGAGCAGGTCTTTGACTGGAGGAGCTTCGATTTCTGTCTGTTCTATCCCACTGGCAAAGATAACATCCAAGAATTTCACATGAAACGGTCAACTTGTTTTCACCATCACTGACACGATACCTTTTAAAGCCAAAACAGTTCACTTGATGCAGCCGGAAAAAACAACACATCTGTTATTTTATTGGTTGATTCAGTTAAAAATAACCACAGACTGTATATAAGAAGCGGACAAAACCTATCTTCTTTCCAATGGCCAGCAGGGGGCGACTCTACAAGTAGCATAAAGAAAACTAATTGTATGAAAGCAGATGAGAGACTGATCCTACTCGTCACTTGATGTATTAATATAGTAATTACTTTCCTACTGAGTGTTCGGTCTCACTCGCTAGTTTCAAGTGTCACAAGGTTTTAAATCATGGTCCCATTTAGAGTAAACAAAATAAACATTAAGGAGGCTTGAGGGCAAGTTAGGAAAGCAGGTATACAAAACCCATTAGTGTTTTTTTTAATAAGCGTCTCAATACAAACCACTGTGAGGAACTGACGCACATTGCTCACCGAGCTTGTGATAAACTAGCGGACAACCAAGACGGACGTTTTTGGTGAAGTGCAATAAAATGCAGTTCCTCTAGTGTCCACTTGAGGCTGGCTGTAAAAGTCAGGATTCACCCCCATTATTCACCAAATCATTCGTTACTCTAAACTGTGAGGCGTGAATTTCTTTGTGTGAGTCATCCGTTCTAACAACATTTAGGCTAAGAGCTGTTCATACATTTTCATAACCCGAGCCTGGTTTGTACAAACTAATGTGTGACATCACTGCGGCTACATCTATGTGGATAGCTTAGCCTTTAACTCCACTCTACGCTTCCAATGAGGTGAATTCTGATGGCTCTTAGAATGAAGGTGGGGAGACTAAAGACGTTCTCTCTGGGGGCTTTCTCCATCTCTTTATACACAGTCTATGGTTCAAGCTGCACAGACGTGTGATGCAGTTCAGATCCCATATGACTCATCCATCTTTCCATTCAGGGCTTCATTAGGTTTTGCAATACATTGGAGGATGGAGTAGGTGAGACAATGGAAGATTACAACTGAAATGCACCCCATTTATTCCTGTTAGTTTACAATAGTCCTGTTTGGTTTCAAGTCCTCTTTCCACACCTGAACATCTTCAGGGACAGTCTCTGCCTTTGCCTCAAATATGGGGCAACAATGAGCCGTAGGATGGCCTGGTATCTTCAAAGCCAGGGACTGGTGGTTGAATTTTCTTATTTCCAAGCCCCGGGCTCTAAAGTTGTAATGAAAGACACGTCTCACTTATTTGGGACGCTTTCTGCATGTCAGCTTGAACGGAAATAGGCCAGACTGAAGTTTGCCATGCAAACATTTGTCAGAGTCAGATCTGCTCCAGAGGCAGGAATAATGTTTGGTCACATCAGAAGTCTGTGCACCCTCCTCAACATGCTGAAGGACCCACAAAGCTGTTTGGGTGAAGCAGAAGTAAACAGTACCTTAAAGCTGTCAGATCAGGAACTCAAGCATTGTCCAAATAGCGGAGATTTCCAAATTCTGCATTGATGCCAACGATACAGTATAAAGTGGACGTGGTGACACAATTGTACATGTTAATTTTATCTTGATACAAAATGTGGTTACATGGTAATAAACCTTTTATCTCTCCAGATGTTTCTCCATAACAATAATGAAGTTATTGGGTTGAAGCTGACCACATTTTCCCTGCAGGCTAAAGAAAAAAAAAAAACAAACATGTGCAAAAAGTCGTATTTGAAGGATTGTGAAGGAGCCCTTTGTGGTCCAGGATTGAATCATTCATTATTGTATGCGTAGCCTAAAAACAAGGAACGTCAGCGTACTAAGCATAAGAATCTTTGAGTTAAGTCTCTCTTTAACGCACTTTTTGATTTCTTTGTGTGACTTGTGGAGGGCTGTACGTATATTGAATTGATTTCCTGCTTTGCATGTTCCCAGTGTTCAGCCAATCAAATCAAAAAAGTAGATCCAGCAAAAGCAACAAAAAAAACAACTCCTAAAACCTGTTAAAAAACGTTTAAAATCTGTCACGATAAGTCAATAATGTCTGGATTTGAAGAAGAATGAGCTGAGATATGTTGTTGGCCTTTTAGAAGACGTGCAACTTTAAGGCACTTGTGCACTAAAGCTTTAAGGAGGAGTCAACCCTCCCTGACTCCAATCTGTTTCATACATGTTGAAATGTAATAAGTAGAGGAATCAAACTTTTTCAAAACTGCTCCAAATGATCCCCTGACCCAATAATCCCTTTAACGTCTGCCACCTAATCAATGAGGGAAAATGGAAATGATCAAAGTGAGAGAACGAGAGATATTTCAAACTTCAAGCAGTCGGTATGTCGCCCTGTTTAAAGCCGCCAGACTCCATTGACAAAATAAGTCAATATGGTATATGGTTTTGGCTTCCAACTAGCCATTTACAACACCTAGGAAAAAAATAAATAGAATAAAAACGAGGCAGCAGTATGCAAGCAACATCTGCCTCCTTCTAGGTAAAAGTACTTTTCTTGTCTGTGACAGAAACAGTAATTTAACCGGACAAATCTCCAATGTTGCTGATCGAGCTGCCACAGTCAGTAAGTGGATTCTTGTCAAACACATACTGCGTTGACTTCCAGCTAACCATCTAAAGCACAGAAGTAAAAATAATAAAACAGCTACAGATCGAACTGAACAAGGTAGCAGTGATAAAGCATCGTCTGTGTTCTGCAATGTAAAATTATTCTTTTTGTCCAAGAAGTCTGGTGGCTTTGAAGAGTGCAATGAAACCTGTTTCTGTTTCTAAATTAAAAATCTAAAGAGGTTTGTTTTCATAAAAGTCTTTTTTTATGTTGTCAATCGCTTCAAATAACACTTTCAGTCCGTCACTTAAAAAAAAGAAGAAAAAAAAAGCAACTCAAGTGGTTGTGCTTCTGCCGGACTTATCAAAACTTTACGACCTTGACACACTGGAAAAAAAAAGTGCAATTAACAAGCAGGTTTCCCTTTAAGCATATGGCTGTGTGCAGAATTTTGAAGGCATTATCAGTTGCATGAATCTACTGTCTTGAACGCCGATGATGGATTGAAAATGAGTCATCAACTCCACTCCACTGTTACAAACTTGCCAAGTCGGTCTTCAGGTTGCACTTCAGGTTCAACTCAGTCAGTGGTACGATATCTCCTCTCAGAGCAGCTCTGCTTCCTAGAATGTTTGCATTACTAAAACTTCAGTCTTTTGTCGGGTCGATGAAACAGAATACTCCATAGAGGCAGGAGTCAAATGTCCAGAGAGAGCCGGAGTTGGTGCTGGACAGGCGTCCCCCTCTCAGACCTCCAGGAGACTCTGTGGCCGCTCAGGTGCTTGTGGGGGGTCGGGCTGGAGGCGACATATGGGCTTGTTGCACATCGGGCACACACTGCGGATCTCTAACCACTTTAGCAGACACCTGAGGAAAGCAGGGACAAATTAAAGTGTTTCATTATTTTGAAGAAAGAGAAAAAAAACACTGATGTCAGCAGGGGGGGGGGGGTCTGTGGAGAAACTTAAAACAGAAGTTAGAGAAAGTCAAACTGGTCTTAAAGCATGGTCTTCAATGCCACACCTTTCGCTGCAGGGCGAAACAAGGTCTCAGTTGCAGAAAGCATTCTCATGTTCATACATGTTGAGAGGAATCTGATCTACATTTTCTGCACAGCTCACTGTAGCTCAATCTCTCTCTCTCTCTCTCTCTCTGAAATTCACTTTTTCTCCGTCTGCTCGAGTTGTGCACTCGCAGGCAGGAGTCAATCATGCAGGGGAATTTATGAGTCATTCCTCTGGGCTGGTTAGTCAACATTTTGGCCCATAACGAAGTCAAAATATGAAGTCATCAAAACCAGAACGATGTTCTTTAAGCTTTTAAAAAGTGAGATATTCTGAGCCTCTGACCGCAGACTGTCAGACACAGCGGCTGTTCTCGAACATAATGAATCAATCCATCATGTGTTTGAGTAAACAACTTAACAAATCTGTTAAATAAGGAATCAAAGTCTGATCTCATAAAAGGTGGAGTCAGTAGCGTTCACGGTTCACTCTGGGCCGCTCCTCCTGGGCTCATAGCCTCCAGAAGTGCACGCTCACCGCCGGACTCCGTGAGAGTTTACTGCTTGTACCTACTCTGCACGCCTGCACAAGCTAATAGCCGGTGTTGGCTCCTCGTCCGCGGGTAAATGCCAAATGAAGTTTCACCCTCGTTCTGGAAAGAGCCTAATCTGCTCGGCGTTTTGTCTCACTTTATTTACTCTTTTTCTTTTTGTCCGCATCCGTTATTTTGGCTGGTCTGAATGGCGTCCATTCCTAAACTCTACCTGCGCTCTGTAATTCAAACAGCCCAGCTCTCGCAAAGAGTCAACCAAAATGAAACATGAAGACATGAACATCCAGCAGACACACACACACACACACACACACACACACACACACACACGGAGGCCCCGAGGACAAAGCGTTAAAAAAGGCTTCCTAAAACACATTTAAAGAATGATGACAAAAGATGTTGACAACAAAACAAGGAGGAGAACGGTATATAAACAGGGACCTCTGCATCGTCACAGACAGATGAATACGAACATGAACAACTTACTTCTTGTGGAAGGCGTGCGAGCACGGACACACGCCGAGCTCGTCCCTGCTGCGAAACTCTTCTAAACACACCGCACACGTTTGCTGAAACAATCAAACACAAGCCCGTCACCTTCACTGTTTTCACTTGAGACGGATAAAAGGATGACTCCTCGATGTGCAATATTTAAAACCAGAACAGTAATAAAGCCATGCAGTTGCTGTCTGATGCCTTTTTTTTTTAAATTCTAAGTATTTTAGTAAAAGAATCATTTATTTTTTCTGCATTTGAAACCACTGCAGTGTATTCTATGTCATCACACAGCTAGCAGTAGATGTTACTTTAAACTTACACCCAGCAGGCTGAGCTTCTTCCCCGCTCCTTTTAAAACAACCTGTTGACAAGAAAAGATTCATCTCATTGAGCATGTCAGATCACAACAGGAAGTCAACACCTGGATATGGTTTGAACATATTACCTCATTGTATCCGTACTGTTCTCTTGAACCTTGTCGCCTGAGTCTGTGAAGCAGAAAAGAAAAAAAAAGTTAATCAAGCTGTAATTGAAGTCATAAAAATGGTCGGGTCTTCCAGCTGGCTCCAGATCTGTCTTCTTTGGGACAGGTCCTGTCACGCTGAATGACAGCAACCTGAGATTAAACCTGAGATCAGCTGAGATTAAAACAGCTCAGGAATGCACAAAATGTCAGCGTCAAGTAAGAGCCTGTGAAAGTACGCACAGCACGAGCAGATACGTCCGACCTTTTCAGAACGTGCCGTCGTGTGAGATCTCCGGATTCAAAATGTGAACCGTTCATGGGGATGGAGTTTGGGATTTATACATTCATGTTGTTTGTTTGGGTCAGAAATCCGAAGTCTGCAGCTCTGTTGACTGCGGGATTGAGCCCAAATTTAAAAACACACAGCTGAGATAAGATTTTCTGTTCCAACAGAGGGTGAAATCACAGTCTGCTGATTTTTTTAAGACTGCACGACAGGAGAATCGTCTCGGGTGGAAAGTGGGACCAGGGCCACAGCGGAGGAAGAGACCTTACTGGGCTTGAAATAAATGTATAGTTTGTTGTTTTCATTGAAGACCTAACTCATGAGTCAAATAAGTGTTCAACACCATCCGTTATCTTTGTGTCCTGTCACGGCGGGATGGAGCCGATCCCAGCTGTCATTGGGTGAGAGGCGGGTACACCCCGGACTGTCAATCACACTCACACCTGCGAGCAATTTAGAGTCACCTATTGACCTGAGGAGAGCGTCTTTGGACTGTGGGAGTATTCGGAGGGGAACCCACACATGCATGGGGAGAAACATGCTAAGTCCATACACTGTCTCGTCTTGAGTTGTTTGGATGGATAATCATTGCTGAAGAGTCGCTTACAATCCGTCCTGACTTTCCAGATGATAGTTTTGTTTGCCATCACTAAATACTTCTACAAACACATCCCTCTGTCCTTTTTGTTTTCCCTTAGTTAAATATATATTCTATAAGATAAATAGTCAAACAGGTTTTTCCAGAAACTGGAGGCCAAACACTGACATAACTGTGAGCTGTCTGCATGAGCCTGAAGCAGCGTTCACTTAAACCTTCGACATTTGTCAACATGGGAGACAACAGGCCGTGAGATTCAGGCTCTCGCTCTCTGCATCGACGGACCGCTGAATCAATGAGCATGATCCTTTCGAGTTTCAAATCTGTGTCCATTAAGAGCTCAGAATATTTCTCAAACCACAGGAAATGTAAGCTGCTACAACCAATACTTTGTGTTCACGTAAAACCTGACATCAAAAATAAATCATTTGAAAAGGAGATTGAAATCAATTATTAGCTTGGGTCGGTTGATGCATCTGTTTGCAACCATGCCGAGAAAAATGATGCCAACTGGATTCCTGCTAACCAATCAGAACACTCCCTCAAAGAGTTAAATCTTCAAACACTGACATTTAATTTCGGGTACAGTTGATTGTTTTTGTCCATAGATTCTGATATCTTGAAAGAGAGCATTGTAACCTGGTCAAACCCCAGGACCCATCACCAAGTCCACCGTGAAAAACATCGACCGAACCGTCCGATATTTTTCAACCAATCAGGCGGTACAAACCATGCTGGGTAGCATCGCCACTGTGTTCAAAATGCTGCAGAAAGGATAAAAACACAAGACGATGTTTGTCTTTTGTCTTTTATCAAGTAGAGAGTGCTGCAGAGTCAGGCAGATCGACAGGAACAAGTATTTCATGCTCACATGGCGGTAAGGCAGAGCGAAAATGTTCAAAGAGTAAACCAGGCGTTCATCGCTGAGATCCAACAATTAAAACTAAATGTTTATAAAATGTTTGAAGTATATTCCACTTAGGTCTGGCTTGAGTTGTACGTTGTTGCTGGACTAACTTTTTTTTAAATTTATTTTTTATTTTATTTTATTTTATCTGCTTATTTATCTTTTGTTTTGTGAAGAAAAAGTAAATGTCAGACAAGGCTGTTGCTGAAACATGTGAAATTTGACACGATGTAACCCTTATTCATGTAACTGTGATAATTTACTAATTTCTGTTATGTATTTGTCTGACTAAAACATCAACAAAAAAAAACAAAAAAAAAGAAATATATTCCACTTATGAAGTCTGAGATGAGAAAGTGAAGAAAAGCGCTTGTGGTATGTGCTGCAGGTTACGAGCTAATGATCTGTGTGACACTTGCAGAAGCGATTACAAATGACTAAGTGTTTTTTTTTTTTTGAGTGAGCACCAGACTATTCCACCAATATGAGCATGATAGATAGATATCTATCTATCTATCATGCTCATACTGGTGGAATAGTCTGGTGCTTAAGCATAGCGCCAGCTCAGGTGCGTCTTTGTACCTGAAAAGGTAGCAGCAGAAGAGGAGGCTGAGCATGAGTATGAAGAGTCCGATGCCCAGGACGATGATGTAGACGTTGAGCGGGAGGTGGAAGAGCTCTTCAGACGACATGTTGCAGTATGGGCCGATGTTCTGCAATCCAAGGTTACACAGACACCCTGAGAGGACGACACACACGAACAAACATTTAACCAGCTAAAGCAACAAGATTTCACTCGCAGGAGGAAAACACACACGTTATATATAAAGATATATGAAGGCTGCAGCATGTGCAAGAAGGACGTACTGTTGGACAGTGAAACACCTCTTGGGTAGCATTTGAGCCTTTTCGTGCCATCGATTACATTTGCAAATATGAATGCAAACACGGTTGCAGTGCATGATGCAGTACTTACTGTACCTCCCACAGGCTATGAAGTCCTAACAATGGAGGCATTACGTACAACAAGTAGTCAAACTGCATCATGTCATTAATAACTTCAGAAAGTGAGCGCTCCTGCCTCTGAACAATTTGTCACTTTTATCCTCGAACAAAGAACAAGGCTCTCTGTTGATGCAATGCAAACACACACACACATGTGTAGTCAAATGTCTCTGCAAGTATATTAACATTTAATTATTTATTATTATTTTTTTTTTAATATGCATAGTTTCAGAAAACAAAGCCACAGTCAGTGAACTGTGACGTTAGGAATGCAGTTTACATCATGGGGGACATTTAGAAAGTCAAAGAATAAATCAACCAGCCTGCGTTCAAAGAGAATGAAGTTTGGTTTGCATGTGGCATCTCAAGAATTTGAATCCATTCAAAATGATTTCAAGACGTACCCACATCATAATTGCTGGGGTTGATGTTGGTTTACATTGTTTTCTTGGATTGTAGGACGAGTGTTTCTATTTTTATTTTTTTTTTACCTTGACTTCAATGGAAGCTCCCACGTAAGCTTTCCATTTGAAGACGTGATAGGCTGATGAGTGAGCGCGACAGGAAATCAGGAAGATTCAACAGAAGCGAGCCGGCCTCTGTGATGATACCCTGACAGCAGTCAGAAGCAGGCGGGTTTCTAACTGGTCTGGTTGTGTTTTCTGCTCGCCACCCACTCGTCTGTTGTTACTGTGAACATGTCTGTTACGTGTAGCGTTCAGAAAACTGTAAACACGGTCTTAAACGTGTCCGATTCTGTTTCCCATCCTGGCACATCCTTTTTATGTCAAGTCTCGCCGTCGGAGGCCCCCCAACCAGTCTGACAGGGACAACGTCATGCTGTAAGCCACATGCATGAAAGGGGCATGCTGTTTTTTTTTAGTTGTGCATGTGCACTTTCTTTAAGTCTTTCAATACAGAAATCTTCATATCTAACTCTTTATCCAATTTTTGAGATTTTGAGATTATTAATCCTTCGGGGTAAATTCTGGTTTTTACAGTCTGTTCTTGAGAGACATGCTTTTCACACACAGTCCTGACTTACACTCACGCACACGCAGGAGCTGTGGACATGCATTAGTGGAGAGATAGCAGAGCAGTGCCTTGCTTAAGGGAACCCCAGCAGTACTTGGGAAATGACCTGGCACCTCTATAGCAACCAGGACCATTTAGTGCCCGATACTTTGGTCCGCACCTGGACTTGAACAGGCGACCCTCCGGTTCATCGTTATCGCACCTGCAGCAGAACCAAACTGCAGCCTGAGCAAGCGAGCGTCTCAGGAGTCAAACATTTAGCATAATCAGAGCGCTGATGCTAATGTCACGCTACATGTGTAGGGTGTGTAAATAAGAAAGTGTTTACCAACAAATCTCCTGGGACAACTTTACAATACGTCAATCATTTGATGAATAATTCATTTAGATTTTGAGCCCTGTAGTTTTATAAACACAGCAGCTCTGTTTGTTTTCCTGTAAGCACAATTGAACGACATAATAAGTTGTCTCCAGAGAGATCGTGAAGCGTGTCTGAATGTGAGCATTGTCGTCTCACTGGAAAGCCTTTCACTGTCAGCGGAGCGTCTGGTACTGCGCACAGTAATGGCCTTTCACTGTAAGCGCTCACTGGATATTTTGTGTTAGCAGAGGGTATAATATCCCATCATGTGTGACTCCATCAGGCGATCCTGTCCTTCTCTTTGTCCACCTCTCACTGCACGGTGTGTCTCTGGGTAGAATAGATGTGTGTGTGTGTGTGTGTGTAGGGCCTCTGCTCCGCGCTGCATCTGTGATCGTCGTGCTTTAGATTTCAATGTAACACTGCTTTCATTGTGGGGATTCTTGAGCTGCAGAAAGGGTCTGAACTTGTGGTCAAAAAAAAAAACTCAAGAGAAGCAAAGAGAGCCCTGCAGAACTAAAAAAACAAAACACTTTTGTCTTCTTTATGGAGGATATATTTGAACTGCAATACTAGAATGAAAGTCTACAATTTTTCTGGGCTGATAAAAAACTCACAGAACGTGCTTTAGTTATTCATGTGAAAGGGAAACTCTTCTTATTGGAGTCCCATCCAGCTCTTGGTCCTGTTCGAATGCACTTACTGTAAGTAGCTTTGGACAAAAGCTCTTTAGCCAGTTCGATGAAATGTAAGGTAGAAATATTTCATCCAAAACAATCAGGAAGAAACTCAGACAAGAAACAAACTTCATCAAAGACTAGTTCTGCCACCGCTCTCAAACCTGCAGAGCGCTTTCATGTGAACTTTTACAAGCAGTTCTGCGTCACACAGGAATTTGTTCCACTTGCTTCTTTGCCAACATTGTCTAGTTTTTTTTTTTTCAAATGTTTAAGCTCAAGTAAAAGGAAATGTTTAAGCGTGATGGTTGAAAATTAAATGAAAGCCTTAAAATGCACAAGTGACTTATTCGCTTATGATCTCGTCAGTGGGTCAAATGATTCTTTTGGTTGACTTCCTGGTTGAAGAGTCATTGTTTAATGGGGTATAGGGGAGTGCAGACGTGAGTTTGAAAGTGGAGGTGGAGCGCTGGTTAGCTACTGTAGGGGTGAAGGAGGAGGCAGCATGTAATCTTAGCACATTGTGAGTAAATCATTGATAGTGGAGCGCTAAAAGGTGGACCGTTGTTCAAAGGAAGTCTGGACAAGACTATAACTGACGGCTGTTGGAGAGAACAAAAGCAGCTTCTGGCTTCACACGTTTTTGTTGTAAAATGATCAAACGGGTCAATCGTAAAAAGTGATGATTCACTTTTGGAATACATTTATGTCAGGGTCATAAAACATAAAAAAAGTTTACATAAAACCCTTCAAAAGTTTTTAAAAAATACATTTCCCTGCATTTATCCCAGATACTCAACAGAGATTTTAGCTTTATGTCTAGATGTTGGAGTTTTCACACATGCCCAACACTCCACACACGAAAAGCTAATTTTCAGGGTGAGCTTCAGGTGTGAATGCTCATTTTTTTTTAACTCAATTTTAATCAGACGCTTGTATCACACGGCCACCGAACAACCCCTTCGATCTTCTTGCACGTCACGAAACTGCTTCATCATGTTCTCTTTTTGCGATCGATTTTCTTCTGTCGTTGATACTGTGAATTCGACCAATCACACAGAGCATTGATATAAAGGCAAAAACTGTAATGACAGCATCGGAATCACAGACTCCGTCAGTAAACATTCTCTCAATGACTTTACGTCTTATATCAATATTTCAAGTTTTCTTTAATTAAACACAGTGGCCATTTTGTAACCGTTGGATCAATTTGGACAAAAGTCAACGATAAAGCAGGCTATGTTGTCATTGAACTTTCAATAACTGAGTGTCTGCTTCAAACCGACACAAGAATCTGTTCTGCTAATTGTTTATGTGTTTGTGTTCCAGTTATCAGAATGAATCTGCGGTTCAGGGTGTTTGACTTCACTCTTGTACAATGAAAGGAGACAGAGATGTGTTGTCCATATTTATCTCGTCAGAGAAATCCAAATAAACAAGATAGAAGGCAAAATTTAAACATTTTGCTTTTACCTTCTTTTTTTTTTAAATTTAACTTTGTAATTTTGTATTTTAACATGTATTTTTTATTTGACACTTCATTCTTTTGTTGACACATTTTTATCTTTGATTAAGTTTTAGTATAGCTGCACTGTCGTTCATTTACTGCTCTGTGTGCCTTTAGACAAATAACGTTTTTTTAATTGAATTGGAAAAAAATGAAGGCTTCAAAACAGTATAGTGCACAATCCAGTGGTTGGCATAAACAAGGCCTTATTCAGTCTACGATCCTGAAGAACAAACAAAGACGTGCAACAAACTCACCGTTACACCATTGGACAGGATGCATGAAATGTGCAGATGTCTTTGGCAGCACAAAGTCTTTGGGGGTTGTGACCTCTCTGATATGGCAAGGTCTTTGTTTCCTCAAAAGAACAACTTCGACCAATCCTTCTTAACTTTCAAGATTCAGAGAGTCGGCAGAGTTGATGTTGCACTGACTTAAATCCACATGGTCTGATAAGTAGAAGCAGTCCTGGTTGGAGACTCTTTGAGAAGACGTCACTCACTCACCCAGATTGGTATCTGAACAGTGACACCTCAGTTTGCAGTGATGATGAAGCACCAAACCATGTCAACAACATCCATGGCTGGGTTTTAAACTCCCGAACGTGTCAGAGAAAGGATTGCTCTTGTGTTATGTCCACAGGCAGACAAAGACAAAGAGTCTTGGAGATGAAGGTATGAGCCTTTAAAAGACAACAATGTCACTGACAGTTTGAGGTTATATACTCCAAAGTCCATCCATTTCTCTGTTCGTAGCTCTGGATGAGCACAGTTTCTGTTTTTATGTTGTTGTTGTTTTTTCTTTATCTACGTTTCAAAACAATGTCTCTTTGTTTTCTCGTCCTCTCTCCTCTTCTCTCAGGTCTCCACGTTGCTGTCCTCCTTCTCTGGCTGCGAAATCTTGCCGTAGCCAATTATGAGGAGGAGACAAAGGGAAAAACATGGATGGATTTCCCGGCAGCCTAAAAGCCAAACAGACAGCCAGGCAGTCCGTAAGAAGGCAGCCTCAGTGTTCCTGTGTGAAGTCTCATGTGTCCCTGTGCCTTCCTTCCTCCTTCCTCCGAACAAAGGACATAACACACTGACACAATGTGTCACCTCTTCTCCTGAATTTTCTGTCTATTTTCTCTGTCTCTCTTACACACACACACACACACACTCTCTCTCTCTCTCTCTCTGTCTCCACTTCTCGTCTGTGGCTCAGTTTGTAAACAGATCTCTGCTCATGTGATTCAACGTCCGCATCACAGCTCTGCTTTCACCGCCCCCTCCTTCCTCCATCCTCCGCCTCCTCCCTCCCTCCCTCCTTTTCTCTCCCCAGCTTGTCCTCCCTTTACCTCTCGCCCCCTCTGGATTTCACACAGACATGCGCGCACACACGCACACACACACACACACACACACACACACACACACACACACACACACACACACCTCCTTCCTTTGCAGCTGCAAGCTATTATTGAAGTGGCAGAGAGGCAGATGTGGAAACAGACTGTGATAATGACAGTTATGACAGTTACAAGGAAGTGTGTGTGTTCGTGTGATATTTGAAGAATAAATCAATAACAAAATTAACGAACGGAACTGATTAAAAAAAAAGGATTTTTAATCAAATGGAACAATAAACATTCCCAGATCCACAGACCCTCAGGAGACCCCAAAAATACAAGTTCACCCTGTTGAAAATGTGTTTGTTCTAATATGATCAGCTGTTAAATGATGAACAATTGTAATTAATCTTTACAATTTAATCACATTTAAATTGCATGTTAAAAATTCAAAAAAACTGTTAGGCGTTTATTTTGAACGTTTATTTGAAAAGACTTTACTTACTGTTTGAATTCAACCCAGCTTTTATTTTGAAAATACGGTAAGGACCTTCAGTTTGATCAAAGGTTACAACGTTAACCGGACACAAGAATTAAAGTCAAACAGCTGAAAAGAAGAGTATACCGAAGGTCAACGTGTGATGTCATCAGGTGGTCATGACTTTGGACTCGTCAGCTGAGCTGTCTGAGAGTTTGTTTAAGTGACATGAGACATGTCCATGATGTACATCACTGAGACTACAGGGAGACATGGAGGATGTGTCTTCAGGGACAAAATAACATCATTTAAAAACATGATTGCATTCATTTTAGACGTTAATTATTTGTGATTGTTGTTTAAACTGGAACCTAAATGGTTTAAAGGACAGACCTGTCTCTTCTACAGGGGTCCTGAATCAAAAAATTAAAAAAAAACTTTCATGAATAATTGAGTCTGTAGATCAATATTGATATTCCTGTAATGAAAACGTTACTTTGATACAGCCAATTAAAAGAGTGATCTGAAAATGATGGGAGGCCTCAAAGAAAACCACATGTATCAGTTTCTCTAATAAAGATGGTCAGCATGCACTTTGGGTCGTTTGTGTTAGCAGAGGGTATACAACAAAGCAAACAGAGCAAACAACAAAAAAATCCCAAACTTTTGGTTTGTGTCGGTTTTCTCTCCCTCTGCGGATGAGCTGGTCCTCCGTATCTTCGCTGATCTTGTCCTGGTCATTTGTTAGTAATGCTTATTCCAGGAAAAAAAAAAAAAAGTTCCTTCTTTTAACAGTCCAATGATTCATCCAGTGAGAATCTTTGCAAGTGAAAATGCAAAAATGCAACTTTCCCAGCAGAGTGCAGACACTCCCTTCATCTGACACCAACCCTGCAGTGGAGATGTCAGACATGTAAATAATTACAAGATGCAATCTGCAGTCTGGTCCCTTATGGACTTTTTTTTTTGTTGTTGTTGCTTTTATTGGTTGTAAAAACTAAAAACACATCAGTATTAATTTCACTGTGTTTTGTACCCAGTCAGAATCCCCTCACAGGAGCTTTAATCCAAAGTATATGTATTTCCTGTTTCCATGGCAGAGTAATAGGCTAATGTTCACCCAGACCTTTTCTGTCATAGTGTCCAGCTCTTTGTAAAACTTCACGTCCATTATTGTTTTCTCTTCTCTAGGACAAAACAGGTCCATCCTGCGTGAGCTCTGTTTTTCACATGACTTCCTGACATCGGATGACTAAATCTTCCAGTTAAACGATGAACGTCTAGGATGACTGGAGTTTAAGAAAACAGGGGTGTAGGATGAACAGTGATAAAGACAGAAAGTCTGTCAGTCATCCAGCTCACGGTAAATTCCAAGCTCGATCCAAAAGCAAATGGACCCTTGAAGATCCTGGAGGCGTTTCACCTCTCCTCTGAAAGGCTTCTTCAAGATCTTCAACCAGTCCAGTTGGATACTAATACAATGCCCAAGTCTTTAATCTGCAGACAGTTATCACTGTTATCACATCAATTTCTGCTAGTATAAATCCAGCTGTGCTAGAAACATACTCTAAAGAGAGGGACTCAAGGTTTTCTGAAGTGGCCAAGAAGAAAAGAACCTCAAAAGTCTCCATAGAGGGTTCATTTCAATAAATTCATAGCGGTAGACTAAACACAAGCTCAGTTCATCAGAGCGTTTTTTTCTTATGACTTCCTGACACCATGATGACGAAATGTTCCTGTTAAAAATACAGTTACAGATAACTGGAGGTTAAGAAAGAGTGAGTGACGTAAAATGAACGATGAGAAAAAAGCTTTGCAGGAAGTCCGTCAGTCTTGAATTTCCCTCGGGATCAATAAAGTATCTATCTATCTATCTATCTATCTATCTATCTATCTATCTATCTATCTATCTATCTATCTATCTATCTATCTATCTATCTATCTATCTATCTAGTCATCCAGTTCATGGTAAGTTACAATTAGACCCAAAGGCAACTGGACTGGTTGGAGATCTTGAAGATGTTTCACCTCTCTTCTTAAAGTTTTCTTCAAGATCTTTCATTCATGTTTGCAGGATTTTTTTTTTCTAATTCCAGATGTGTGCTCAACGTGAAGCTGCTTCAGACTCAAATGTTTGTTCTTTTTTTTACCACTGTTTGTTGATTTACATGAATCATTTATATAAAGTCAAAGATTTACCATCATAGGACGAGACTCTGATGCTTTGTCACATCCTCCTTTTCAGGAACCTAAAACTAAAAGCTACCTGACTTTCCCTTTATGGCCACAAACACATCCAGTTTAAAGAACAACACCAGACATTTCCTCCCAGGATAAACGTTCCTGCCTAACAAAAGGAGTTCATTCAGTGGAGTAATTCAGGTCAAAGGCTCCGCAAGCTGACAAACAAAACCGCAAAACTGATTTCCTGCTCTTATTATGTTTGATGTAACTCCATCATGTGAAGTTAAATTTGGAATAAATGGAAAAAATAGGTCACTGCCTGAAAGTGACATCAGAGAGACAGAAACGTAATGCATTACAAAGCAAACGGTCAAAGGAGCCGTCGTTATTTTTTAATCCTACTCAGTTGTACATAAACTCAGAACTTGTGTGTCTGTCTGTGTTTGAAGTACGAAACAAACCAGCAACATGTTGGGACCAGGGCGCCATCTCGTGGTGGATGTGCAGAATGTGCAGCCTTTTTCGCTTTCAGCATGCAGCGACTAGAAGTGAGATAGCACAGACAATAAGACTTTGCCTCACAGCAAGAAGGTTGCTAGTTCAAATCCAGACAGCAGCCTCTCTGTGTGGAGTTTGCATGTTCTCCATGTGCACGTGTGAGTTCTCCCCGGATACTTTGTCTTCCTCCCACAGTCCAAGCACATGTTGAGGTTTTTATGTGACTCTATAGAGGCACATAAATGTGTGTGTGTGTGTGTGTGTGTGTTATTCTCTGTATGTCAGCCCTGTGATTGACTGGTGACCAGTTCAGTGTGTACCTCGTGGTATCGTCTCCACCCACCTGCGATCCTGAATGGGACAAGTGGAAACAGCAATGGATGGATGGAGAACATAGTTTGGGGGGGATTTCCAGAGATGATCCGACCCAGCAGCATATAAACTACTGAATCTATAGACCTGAATCTTTGCAACACACCAAATCAAAGTTTATCCACTGACGGGCTCAGGTTGTTTACGCTTCAGACAACATTAGTTGTTGTGTTGTATTGACTCTTAAAAAGGTCTACCTCTGCTGGGATCAGGATGTTTTCCCTCCTCAAACTTGATTAAGTTCTTGCTGATGTTGGACTTCGGAACAGACCGGCTCTTCTGTAAAGTGTTCTTTGATCTGAGGTTTTGAATTGGATGGATTGATTGATATTTAATTCAGTTTGTAACTGCAGAGCCAGTTCTTTATTTACTTGAAGACGTTTTACTCCGTCGTTTTGAGCGTGGACGACATGTTGAAGTCTCAGAGGTCCTGTAATGATTCAGGACGAGGATTCTGACGGCTTCTTCTCGGTGCTGTCCTCATCGGAGGGGGAAAACCAACTGTCAACAACTGATTTTGGGTCAGGTGTACAAGTCATGCAGAGATTGCTTGACCATCATTACGGTGGGGAGGTCAGGGAGCATCACCAGGGCGGAGTCAAAGGTCATCTGTAGGGTGGATGTGACAGAGTGCAGAAGTAAAGTGTTGCACCTCAGACTTTAATCTCATCTCTTTGAGTTAAAATAATGAGAAGAAGTTCACAGATGAGTGAATAAGGCTTTGTTTCATTTCTTCAGACCCATCCCCCATATTAATGCCCATTTCTCTGTCTGGTCCACCATACTTCAGATCACACACTGTACCTCCACAATGGTCGAGTTCAGGGGGAGGAGCCTCACTAGATCTTGACGTTCATGTAAATGTTTGGGTAAATTGTTAATGCGAAGAAACTCTGGCTGAAAATTAAAAAAAAAGAGAAGTTTAATTCAAATCAAGGCAGCTTTAAATCCACAGAGAGACGTCAGATTGTTACCTGGCTGTAAGCAGGTGGATATTGTTGGTGTCCTTTATTTTGATCTTCTCTTTCCTCGTTTGGTGTCTGCAGCTCCACAACGAATTGTTTGATGTCGAAGATTTCCATCGTGGCCATAAGAGCATCAGAAGCATCGGAATAAGTCACCAGGCCATACGCACGTCCACATCTTTCTATTTTCTGAGATGTATGAAAACATAACCACATGCCCATCTTTATAAAAAAGCCGACAACAACAAAATCAAAAAATGGTAAAGAGTGGATTTTTTTTTTAAAGTCTGAGTTACCTGGACGCTCACGACACATCCAAAAGGCGAGGACAAGTCCAGCAGATCCCGGACAGAGAATTCAAAGTCGTAGCGCGGAATAAATTTGATTTTCTGTGAGGGGGGAAAAACGAGGAGTGTCCGATCATCTTTGAAACATAAAGATCAGAGAGAAGCGAGAAGATACAGAGCTCCTAAAAACGTAACCTACCTTTGCTGCACACATATTGATTTAGTAACCTGAGTGTAATGCTCTGGGTTTGTTTAAGATGAAAACGCTGAGTGTCCAGGTATGTCCTGTATTTAGAGCTGTGTATCTCTGATGTCCTGCCTCCATGACAACAGTTTGTTGACAACGGCCGTTGCAACATTGAAAGTGTATCTCTAACCTTTTAGTTCCAAACAGTGTTCAGTGATGCTTTATTTTATTTTTTTTACTTTGAATAAAGTGTGTATTTAGTTCAGAAACATAGCATTGAAGTGTTTCATTGCTTCAAATTTCACCACCAGATCTCGATAGTGCACCTTTGAGGTTAAATTGAAATACGGACCAGCTCGTATTGAGGTCATTTTCACCAAACTTAAACATTGAAAAAAAGGGAAGGCTGCCAAAAACAATATCAAAGAGAGCTTAAGTTTGAATTCAAATCTACTTTAATAAAGGATTATCTTATCTTCATATTGTTTCTATTTCAGTTTGACAGGTTAATTGGCTGCATTCAGTCGTTTCCCCAGCAGAGGGCGCTCCAGGATCGCGTGTGACACACTGTAAACTGTTCACCTGCAGAAGATGGCGCTGTTATGTTTTTATGAGCTATTGACTAAAGAATGGACTTGAGTAACAGGCTTATCAAAAGGCATTTGGGTTTCAAAGGTTCTTTAAAACATTATTAGAGTTATTTTTTGAAACTTTTATCACCAAGCATAAGCACATTTTAGAAATGTCCTAACATATAAGTTTGATGAGAACTTTTATTATGGTTTGATTTGTCTGAACTTGTGCTCACGTTCTCAGATGTTTTTTTTATTGTTCGAGGGAAATGGGGGCAACAGCAGTTTGAGCCACCAGAGCAAATTTAACTTTTTTTTTTTAGTTGATTGCCACATGGAGGTCAGGTCCCCTGTGGTGCAATGATAATGCATGCAAATGGACTACCACGGCCGAGCCGGAGAGAACGAGATCTAACCAGCCTGTGCCTCACTGAGTGGGGTTGCTTACCTCGAAAACTTCACACGTGTGTAACAATAAATTCCAGCACTGCACTCACAGCTCAGCTCTGTTCACAGTGAGGGACTAAAGTTAGTTCAACCACAACTCTCTCTCTCTCTCTGAATGTAATGATTTTTATAGTAGATCATGCATTTCTTGAAAACAGGTCCAACTTTATAAAGTTAAAGTATAGCTGATGTTTCTGATTTCCCTATGTGTCTCAATGTGCTCAATTCCTTGATTGACATGTGCTGTTATGATTTCAGTTACTTGTAATTATTGTTACCACAATTATAAAGTCCCTTATCATTAGTGGTGTGAGGTTTTACCACTTACTACAGCTACCTAACTGATGTTTTCTGATGTATGCTTCTGGCTGATTAAATGTCATCCAGTGGACTACATGCAAAATGCATGCTTAATTGTTTGGCAATTTGATATTGCAATCTGCATCAAAAGTGTGGAAAACTAAGCACAGAGTGCACACAGTCGAGCATAGTGTGCGTCTGCATCTAAACTTCAGACGCCGCTGTGTTCCTGAAAAGCTGCCGGGCCAGTTTGTGTCCAGGTGTGCGTTTACTTTTCTTTCAAGTGGCAGGAAGATTTGAGGAATATGTTGCTGTTGAGGGCAAAGCAGATGCATCCATGAACCAACACACACAACAGTTTTTGACATTCAAGGTTTGTCAACAACAAAGGCTCAGATATTTGGCCAACTGTCGAGGGTGTGAGGCTGATCCAAGGACAGCCGCACTCCAACTGTGAACAGATATAATAACGTCCATTGTGGGGGGGAGCGGATATACGATCCAGACATTTTATTTTACTGTTTTCCTGTAATAACGAGTAGACTTCCTCATTTATCTCATTTGCTCAGGATAATGATGCAGATTTTTCTGTGATAAGTACATTTAAAAAAAAAAATCTTGTTATCACAAAAAAAGCAGGATTGTTATCCCCCCCCCCCCAAAAAAAATAAATTAAGTAGAGATCTCCAGAAAACCACCTAAATCTGCTCCCTATCACAGGAAAAGTGAGATTGAGGAAATATGTTATGCATGGTTTATTTAGGACATGATGTGATGCTTTGTATTGTTGCATGCACTGGATGTATAACATCATGCTGTGCTTTAAACAGAACAATTAAAATGCATGACTTATGATAAATGTGCAACTTTACAACAACAAAAAAGTAATGCAAGGTGTTGCAATGTCACACGTTACTTAACTGATGCATAAAAAATGAAGGATAAAAGTGATTTTTCTTCAAAATCAGGTCCCATAGAACAGCAAGTCTGCAGAAACAGCAGTTCTTCAACTACCTTAAACGATGCATATAAATGCTCTTCAGCACAGCAAAAAACATTAAGAGATGAGAGGAAGACAGTGTTGCTGGGTAAAGGCTCAGACGCCCTTCGAAAAACCCTCCCTGAATGATTTTACTGGGTTGTGTACTGTCTCCACTACACACCAAATCCAGTATTTTTCCATCAAGTAGCGCGCTGGACCACGTGACCACAAAGGAGGAAAAAAAACACTGTCATGTTTGCATCCTCAATTGACAGCGCTGCACGCCGTGCAAGGCTCTCAATGAGCAAAATAAAGACAGGGATCATGCATTTCACGTCTCTGCTGCTGCTGACACTTTATTTTTATACCGTCCACCTTCCACTTTGTTGCCATTGCCCACAAGGGAGACAAATTCTCCTTCAAGTCGTTTTTCTAACCCCGTGCGTTCATGATCGTGTAACCACTCCCACTCGTGGCTGGTGGAAAATTACCAGCTTACAAGCAACAGGCAAATGAATGGTACCAGAGGTCTATCACATCACTCAACCCGACAGTGTCACTGAATGACACAAGTACTGTCCTTTAGGGACATATTCCTTTTAAAAGAAGAGGAGCACACGGAGTCTAAGTGGATAAACACGTAAAAAGGCACGAGTTCTAAGTCCTTTTTTTGCACAGCGCGTGCAGCGGTGCTATAATGCATGGAGATTAGTGAATGTCCAACTTGACCCCACAATAGAGGCTCTTTAAGAGTGGTCGCTTACTTATTCGCTATTCTGATAAGCGGAGTCATGTAGAAGAAGTCCATTCTGCAATGGGAGTCTGCCCTCCTTTTCTCTCCGGGCGGAGTAGTCGCGTGGGCGCTTGAGCGAATTGAAATAAATTGACAGGCAAATCAACCAATGAGACACCGAGTAGGGAGTCTCCGACGCGGCCGCGGCCAATCACAGCGCGGAGTGGGCGTCACCCAAGTCCAAACTTTTACGCGGCGCCATCGGCTGAAAAACTAAACCGAGATGGAATCTCCCAGTCTGAACCGGTTTCAACCGGTTGAGAGTTAGTGGCTTTGAGAGAGAGGAGGCGCAGGCACACACAACAACCTCTACACCGCCCCGCTGGAAAAATTAACAACAGTAACGCATTTATTAGTGAATCAAGGTTTCGTAAAATGTATCGGAGGGACATACTGAAGGGTTTGCCGCGGTAGTAGTTTTGGAAATCCACAATCACGGGGTTCACAGCAGCCAGACATCATTCACTGCTGGAGCTGGAGATAGTCAACGCTGCAGAAATAGGAATCTTTTCTAATCATCACTGACACTGAAGTACTCTTTTTTATTATCTTGTAGCTTGCTTTCCTCGCCTCTTTTCAGTCAGAGCCTTGGACTTTAGGTAGGTAACCCGGGGTGTGAAGTGGACAAGTGCTGTGTTTTAAACTTTACTTGCGGGGGGGAGGGGGGGGAGAGAATAAAATGCATACGAATGTTGGTAATTAAGTTGTGCTGTGTGAGGTTAACGTCGCCTGTCATAGATTTTCTTTAGCTAATTTAGAAAATATATTCAAATAGCCTTTCGACCACTACTGTCCGCTAGCTAGCATGTACCACTTTATAAGGATTAGCTAACGCTGGCTGTCAAAACAAAAAGTGCTTCAACTTGACAAAAAAAATAAAAAGCATTAAAAGTGCACCGAGGCGACTGTAGAGATGGATAAAGTAAGCAAAAATCGTGGAGTCTTAATAAATCCGCAGCATCACTCCCGATACGTGATGCGAGCGGATGTCAAATTTTTTTTTGTTGTTGCTAGGTGATTAGCGGGTAGCCAACGTTAACTTTAATCTCTGCGTGATGTAAAACGTGTAACCATGACGACAGACTGGGCGCAAGTGCAGCCCTGAGCTGCACACATTTATACAGAAAACTTGCAGAAACAGCATAACAAAAAAGGGACAGTGAGGGAGATGGATGTATGGGCGCCCTCCGTCCCTGGTATCCTTTTAGTGGGAGTGGTTGCAGCGACATGTGGACTGTGCGCGTGTGTGTGTGTGTGCGCCACAGTGCTAACAGCTAACCTGGAGAACAGTGTTAATGTTAGCTCGTGTTAGCAGGAGGTGTGCTGCCGCTGGTGCAGCGTGCACGCTACATTTACCTCACAGACAGTGCTAGAGTAACTGTCAACATAGGTGTAAGCTGCATCCATTATTCAGATTTGCTCCCTGCTACTTGTGTTTTGCAGGAGTGATGCAGATGTAAACAACGTGACGTCGCCTGGTATATCCGGCACGTGGCTCCGTGAACCGTCTTAATATGGTCACGTAAATAAGTGTTTGATTACTGGAAGACAGGTGGCAGTAGTTCAGTTTATACTGGTTTCTGCTTTTGGTTTTATGAATGATCTACTCGGATGTTTGCAGATGATCAAAATTAACCTGTTCTTGCAAAGAGAGTGTGGTTCAGTTTTGGTCCAGCTCCTTATCTCATTTTGAAAGAATTAAATTTGTTTGCTGAATGCTTCCTACAAACAGTGACCCCTGGGTTGGACTGAAGTGCCCAAACATGTCACCGAATTTTAGTGACAGAAAAGAAGCCAACGCAACTCTCCTTTTCTCTTTCAGTCAAACTTGTGACACACAGGCTTCTCAAAATGTCATCTCTCTTGTGGGTCGAGGGGGACCTTTGTTTAGTGATCAGCTGTTTGGAATAGTTTCTGTACGCACAGTTCACATGACTTTGTCCCGTTGAATGTGTTCAGCGCTCTCATGACCCCCTCCCTTCTGCTGTCCTCCTTGCAGAGCTCTATGCCAGCAATTATGACAATGTTAGCAGACCATGCAGCACAGCAGCTGCTGGACTTCAACCAGAAACTGGATATCAACCTGCTGGATAATGTGGTGAACTGTCTATACCATGGGGTTGGACCTCAGGTATGTTGTGACTCATATGCAAATGCTTTATAAACCATACGGGACACATTACGTTGTATTTAAGTCAAAACTGTTGGCCCTAAATTAAAGGAACAGCTTTTTATTTTCTGTTTTGTTTTCTCTGTGCTACAAGTGCTTGTTATTTTACACCTGAACAAAATACAGTGCATTCATTCTCCATTAAATAATCTGTAAATATGGAACATCATGCTGTCCAACTTTAGAAATAAAATGTTTTGACCTCTTAATCACATTTCAATGTTACATCTAAAGTGTCATTTGTTTTTATTTAACAGCAAAGAATGGCACAGGAAGTATTGACACATTTAAAAGAGCACCCAGACGCCTGGACGAGAGTGGACACCATCCTCGAGTTCTCCCAGAACATGAACACCAAAGTAAGTTTGCTCCAGTCCAAAAAACATCAGTGAGAAGAAACTTGCGTGTGCTTTGAGGAAGTGTTTGCTCAACAATTGAAATGCAAAAAACCCACACACACACACACATACACACACACACACCACAAAAAAAGGACACAGAACACTTGGCCACAGGGGGTTGCGAACCAGATGTTTCGAATGATTTGATTTGATTTCATTGAAAGCAGCTTTGTGTATGAAGTCTGTTGTTTTAGTGCACGTGGACACAGCAGGAGCTCGGTTGAAGTCCTGGCAGCAGTATCAATTCAGGTCCTCTGTACTTGAATGAAATGAAACGAGTTGGTTATGAACTTACCAGGTAAATAGTTGCAGAAGTTTATGGTGGTGATCCTCTAAATTCTTTTGATTTCATACCAACCTAACGAGATGTTAATATTTACTGGGACTGTTTAGCTTGTTATCAGGGCTTAGCAGGGCTGCTGGTCTAAATTGAACGTCATGAGTTATTTTCTTTAACACTCGTCAAGACAAATGAATTACATATGACTGAATCTTTAAGTTGCACAAAGTCGTTTCCCCGGATTTGTTTACGAATCAACTTTAGATAAATTCCATTTATTATTCATCTTTACAGCTTTAAGTCTTTACCGCACATATATTAAAATGGCACTGAATATGCAGGGAAAGCTCAACCTGTTTATTTGTTATTAGTGAAAAGTTAACTTTGTCAGGTAGAAAAAGAAGAGGCTTCCCAAACCCCGTCGCATGTATCTTCTTCACACTTAGATGTGCAGGCTGTCACTGTCGCCTCTATGATGCGTGCAGATTTTTTTTAAAGAGACGCTGAAATAAAATAAATCACATTCAGCACAATAACTTATCAGAGCTCAGGCTTCTACAGGTCTTTGCTCTGACACAGTATCTGTATCTGTCCAGCTGATATAAACAGTCACACAATGGACGGATTGAACAACCTGAATCAAAATGTATTAACCATAATTACCAGTCGCTCCTTTCAGTCGGTGTTTGCACTTCTCAGATTTGGTTTGTCGACAGATGTGTTCATTTCGCCCCGCCTGTGCACTGATACAGCTGATACTGCAAACTGCCTGTGAACAATGATTTAGCATTCAGAGATTCACAAAAAAACCCCATTGATTTCTGAACAGTGAAACCTTACCTGATGTCCATCAGATGAATTGAATGCACGTGCTCGAGAAATGATTAACTTGGATGCACTCAGAACTTCCTTAAAGCACACACCTTGACATTGCCTAGTTTTTCTTTTCTTTTTTCTTTTTTTTGCTTGCCTGTAAGATTGCTTTTAACACTGACGTTCATGACTAATGTCTAAGTTGCTGTATCAACAGTGCTTTTTTTCTAGTGTTTAAAATGTTAAGTCTTCCAAAAAGAGCATTAGAGGAAAAGAGGGGACGCAAGGTAAACACCTCTTGGATTCTGCATTTATCTTCTTTGATTGGTTAAAAAAAAAAAGTGCATCATTTTAAGGCACTTTGAACATTTGGCTTTTTCTTAGTTCTTGCAGTGCTTCTGATATATGAACAATGTCATGAATTCAAGTTGTGACTATTTGATATTAATCACAATGTTCCATTATGTTTATGGCTTGTATTAGGAAGAAAAGGGGTGTGTCATCCTGTGCATCATGACACAGCTAGGCTTTGACGGCAGGCCTCCACAAGGTCTACCCTTTTTAAATTCCCTTTGACTGAATTCTGTTCATCCGTTTCTATTGCATCTGTTTCATTGGACAGAGGGAGGGTGCAGGCTGCAGTCAGTAGGATCCATTATAGAGAGACAATCTGTTGAGGGCTTAATTTCACCTGTAGGGATCATGGCTCTGTTCCCGTCCCACCCTCCTCTCCTTTTTTTCCCCTCCTCTCCCCTCTGTTCCCCTCAGTCCTTCAGCCGAGACCCTCTAATGATGCAAAGCATTCGGCACTTCTCTCTTCTTACCCCTTGTGGTGGTTTTGTGAAACTGTGGCAGTTAAAGGTGAAACGAAACATGGCCGATATGAATGCAGGAGCACGAGTGACACCTGTCAGTGAGCGTGCTGTTAAGAAGATTTCACCTTTAATCTTCCAGCGTCCCATTGTCTGTAGCACATTGTTAATCCTGCTTTAATAACATCTTTTACTACATGCCATTCATCATTTATTTTGTATACTCCTTCAATTGATGATCCCTACAGTTGAAACAGTCAGTTGAAGTAGCATCAGATCAAAAACAAAACTAATAAACAGTTTGTTTTTTGAAGTTGTTTTTTTCTCTTCATGCTTCTTTATTAAATAATCTAAAATGAATAGAAGTCCTAACCTGTGGTTGGTCTTGCTGTTCCTTATGACACACCAGTTAAAGGATTCAAGCCCGCCTTGGATTTGAACAATAATCGATGTTTTGGTGTCAGAAATGTCACTCGCATGTTTAAGGGTTGGGTATCGATGACTCTGTACGTCAGATCCGTTTTGTACTTTGGGCCTGTTCAGATTATTTGCGTTCTGTTTGACACCAACAGAGAATAACGAACTAAAGAAACGATTTTAAACGTTTTGAACGGATTTAAGGATTACCTGTCACGAGCGAACGTTAGCTGGCTAAAAGCTCTCCTTTATATTGTTTGTTAGTATTTATGTTGCCACTGTGGGATTGAGTCTGAGTTATCCCTCTGCTGTGCCCCAAGCGGCTGACTTCCAGTTTCCACAAAGTCGCTGCCGCTGTCTGTCAGCGCCGCGCTGCCACTCGAGTCCATGCCCCCGTTTCCAGAACGAGCGCCGCGGTCCGTCTCTGGAGAGTTCCGGCAGCGTCCCTGCGCTTTGTTTCAAATACGCTTTAAGTCTATTTATCGACCGAGCCGCTACAAGCTGGAAGGAATGGATCGACCTGGACAGGAAGTCAGACAATGAAACACGCAGAGCATCTTGTCAACTTCAAAATAAAACGCAATAAACGGGTTGTGTTTTCCGTCACATAATCAACACAACGTCAAAAAGAGGCACAATGGACGACAGATCACGCTCACTCAGAGGGCCGATGAAACACGGCGCCTGAGTGTATCGCCCCAGTTAGTCAGCACGAGCTGCTAGAACGAACAGCTGACTCCTCGACTTCACTAAAACTACTGACGACACTTTGCTGGTTTGTAGCTAGCTGCTGCAACTTCTCAGCTTTCAAGCTCAAAGTCAAATCATGATTGCTACTCACATGTTCTTGCATGCATTATTCAGCATGCATACCTTCTGGGCTGCAGTCAATCATTAAACGTAACATTCGTTCCACTTTAATTTTCACAATCTTGAACTCATCCAATAAGTCGCTGTTGTCATTTTTTTTTTGAGTTGCTGGAAAATGTGATCCGATGTGACCGTGCAGCTGTTACTGCTTCGTTATTAATCTAAAAATACTTTTTTTTTTTTTTTTACAATCCATGCTGACGAGCTCATGCACCACCAGACTTTATGTGTCGACTCGTTCACTAATGAAGCTGAGGACTAAATATCTGTCAGTTTGAGCTACAATTTCAGGAGCTGGTCACAAAAATGCCACAGTTCAAATGTTCTGCAGCCAGTTCAGTTCAGTAAAAAAAAAAAAAAAACAGTTCTCGATGCCCAACCTTGTAAGCTGGAGTGACTGTATCATCAGTGAAAGTACATAAACATAGACGTTCTCCGGAGCATTAAGCCGACCGTCACAGACAAAGCTGGTTAATGGATTGTTGTCTTTTTTTTTTTTCTGCCGTCTTTTGCTGTCTGGTGTGATGCTGGGAGAAACAGCAGGACTTCTGCAGAGTTCAAGCTTAATGCTGCTTTTAGAGATCTAAAAAAAAAAAAAAAATACAAATGAATGCTCCGCAAAGCTATTACAAAATCTGCATGAAAAATGTGGTACAGTTGAATCAATTTTTTTAGAAATGCAAGTTGAAACAAGTTGGCCGACTTCATACTGTTTTTGGCTCCTGTTTAAAATTACACAATGCTTGTAGTTGTGTGTCTGTGAAAGCTCTGTGCTAATGCTTCTCTCTCCTTGCATGTTACAGTACTATGCTCTTCAGATTCTGGAAACGGTTATCAAAACAAGATGGAAGATTCTCCCCAGGAATCAGTGTGAAGGTAAAGCTGCATTTTGTGGTGTAATTCTCAGACGACTTCTCTTTGTCTAAGTGCGCCTTTCTTTAAAGTGTCGTGACGTGCGGTTGCCAAGTCGAGAAGCGTTGCCCCACTAGGCATGCTGCTTTGTTTTCTGCACGACTGGCTCGCGCTGGCCGCTGCGAGCCAGGTTGGGCTTTGGACTGTAGCAGCTGTTTGAGAGAGGAAACGAGCAAAACAGGCCGGCAGTGATTGAACAAGCTTTGTGCAGAAGTCGAGGAACTTTGGTTAAAGTTATTACTGTACTTGTTCACGTTTCTTGTCTGGAATTTGAATGTGATGGTAACTTTTCCAAAGGCCTGTGACGGAGTTTGTTTGTTTGGAGGACAATCCCAGTGTTTGTTTCAGACCGTTAATCTTATTGTAGACGTAAGAGAGGAGAAGGGAACAGGTTAACAGGAGCTACATAATCCCAGACGTTGTGGCCTTTTAATATGTTACACAGAGGGGACCTACAAGTCTCTTTTTAGTGCATTATACAGTGAGTTCTTTTTTAACATGCTTCACTGCTTTAACTTCTATCAACATTTCCCTGTCATTGTTACCGGGCAGCTATTACTTTACTTTCCTCTCCTGTCAGTGTTTCTCAAGTCAGTTAAGACTGAAGAGCATTTACAGAGCTGAGCTGCATTCTTCATGCTGTTGGCTCCTGGTACAAAAAATATAAAATAAATTAATGACTGTAAATATCGGGGGGGGTTTTGTTGTTTTTTTCTTTCAAGTTTTTTTCTTTTTTTCTTTATTTATTTTTTTAAATTATATTTGCCGCTGTTGAATCTTACCTTAACCTCGGCTCAGATCTCCAGGTAACGGTGCTGACTGAAGCCCGCCCTCAATCTAACTTCTTTCCTGCATTGTTATTTTATTTAGATGTTTGTTTGGCAATAAACGGATGATTATAAAACAAAAATAATTATTAGGGAAGTACCGATGTTTATCTGCCCTGTTGACTCAGGAACTGATGTCAGCTGATTTTTATCTGTTGTGTCACATCAACTTAATGCTGCTATCTCTAACGACTCATTCAGAGAAGTCTTCTGTTTAATTAGCAGAAGTAGTGCCGGGCCGTCACTTCTTTTTTTTTTTTTTTTTTTTTTTTTTTAAATAGACAAAACGAAAGGCTTTTTCCGACATGCACTGACTCACTGACCCTCTAAGAACTTTGTTTGAGATTGTGACTTCTGCTGAACAGACCCGGCGTTTCCCCTGCAGACTGTTAGGTGGCAGCTGCAGCACAGATCAATGCATCTACAAACTGACTTTGCTACAGTGTGAAAATGAAAGACAGCATCGTGTTTGTTTTCACTGCCTGAATACAGGGATAAGATTCATGGAGTACAGAGGCCAGGAGTAATGCACTTCTATTCACATCATTCTTCTTCTGTCTTTGTATATTCACAGGTATCAAAAAGTATGTTGTTGGTCTCATTATCAAGACTTCATCAGATGCAACAAATGTGGAGGTGAGTAACTAAAGTTACAGTTTTGGGGTCAAGGTGCAGGGACTCGTTTAAAACATCATGTGAGTGAAAAGAGAAGAAGCCTCGCCTGCCGACGAGGGTAGATCTGGTGTTTCGTCAGTAATGAGACATCAGAGCCAAATGTAAACAGGCATTACTCCTCGCCGGTCTCAGGAAAGACCTCACTAATTCAGGTAACCATAGTGCTGAGTCGTCCAGACCGAGGCGATGACTGCAGCTGAGTGTTTCAGACTGAACCATAACCACTGGGTTCAGTTGTTACGATGTGTTTGACTGAAGGCCGCATCGCCGTCCACTGTTATTCATGGTTCATCAATAGTGAATAAATGTAAGTCCCCGAGGGACTGACGCAGCTTTCACAAAGTCTGCTTTTACACGATGCATTTATGGCGTGGACTGGAGGAAGAGTTGTTGGAGTAACACGCAGGCAGACTTAATGGAGGCTGGTGTTGTGACATTAATCCATCCTTTGTTTGTTTCTGCTTTGTAGAAAGAGAAAGTGTACATCGGGAAGTTGAACATGATCCTGGTTCAGGTAAGACTTCATCACATATGACACAGAAAAGCATAGTGGTACCAAATTAACCCTTTCATGACCACTCCCAAGACATTTTTATGCAAAACTCTCAGAGTTGAAGCTTCAAGCTTGTTGCCATGTCTCAATCATGTCTGCACTGTCAGTATGAAGACCGACCACTTTTCTGCATCGCTGTGTGTGCCTGGCTGTTCGAAGCACCTCGCCGTCCTCTGCTGCCCGACACCACAGCGTTGCATGTGCGTGAATGTGGAGAAGCCCAAAGAAGTGGGAGCAAAGGCGTTCAATGACGTTATACACACTGACAGCAAGAGAGCACACGGGAGCAGGAAACGCTCACACCCCACCCACAAATCAAAAGGAACCGGGAAAAACGGGGCAACGAATCAGAGTTGATCTTAACGGAGTGTGGTCAACGTGCAGAGTCGTACCTCACGAGTGTTTCTGAATTAAAAACAAGCACAAAAACACGTTTCAGCCGTCAGTAGCTGCAGCAGGCAGTTTTAGTGGATGTGAACACATGGACCCTGAATATGTTGTAAAGACCCCCAAACATGGAGCCAGCTTGAAGAGGACCAGAAAACATCGGCGCATGACATTTCTTCAGAGCCCCGATACTCGGTCATTTAAGGTCACAAAGCACGTGAGCGTTGGTTATATTTTGAGCCTCGTCACCTTTATTAGATAGAACAGCTGAAGAGAGAGAGGAAACGCTCAGAGATCGGATTCGAACCCACGGTCTCTACATTCACACATGAGGAGCACGGCATAACCGCTAGGTCATCCAGGTCCTCTCCTGCTGCCTCATTCAGTTGGTACGTCTGTGATTCGCTCAGCTGAGGCAGACTTTTTTTTTTTTTTTTTTGAAGCGATTAGTCATCCGGAGTCCAAAATCTGAAAATATGACCAACGTTTGAAAATGCAGATTTTCCCCTTCAAGCAAAATCCACCGTAATGACTCACTGTCTGCAGCTGGACCGTCGATGTGGTCAGTGTCTCCACACGGACTCGTCTCACTGGTTACTGAATGTTAACGAAGGCAGATAACTTGTATCATTAACGGAGGTGAAGCCTTGTGAAGCAGAACTGGACTCTTTCAAACTGTTATTAAATGATAATGCGGAGCGTGGATGATGAATCAGTGAGGACTACTATGCAGGGCGATCTCCTGGTGAATCTCTTTCTTCTGCAGCATTAGATTCTTCTGAATGTCAGACGTGTGTTTGTGAAAGGGCAACACGCGCTGCACATCACAGAACGAACGAACGAGACACTCCATCGCTGCCCTCGTCTTTTTGTAGTGAGACTTGTTAACCTGAAGATGTCACTCTAAAACAGGCGGGTCAGTCACCGTCATGATTCCCTCTTTAAACTGCACATTTCATCTCAAAGAGAGAAAAGAGAGGGATGAATTTATGTCTCTGTTTTTGATGCAGCTGTTTGTTTGTGGTAATTACCGATGATGCACAGTAAATAATACAGACGGAACAACACGTTATATAAGGTATAGTGTCAGTGATAATTGAGCCCCGCCTCCAGGAAAGCGCTGAGTACTATAAAGGCTGAGCTGAGGAATAGAGCTGCTCGCTGCCCCGTGTGGTCTCATGAGTGCAGACCGCTTCATGATACCATGGTGACGACTCGACCCCTGTAAAGAACAGGAGTGGTCCACATTGTAAATGTTGCTCCTGAATGAAACACTGACACGACCTCTGTGCGTGTGTGTGTGTGTGTAAGGGGGGGGGGGCAGAGAGACGCTGGAGCTCCGAGTGACTCTGCATTAATGCCACGGAGAATGAGTCACCGCCTGCGTCAGCTGAGTAACGCTGCCTCAGCCTTCAGGGACTCTCGAGCAGCAGATTCCACACTCAGGAGGCTGGATTTACTTTCTTAGTGTGGCATACTCGAATACTCAAATCCAAATCACATTTTCTGCGCCGGCATCCGGAGCAGTCGTGAGGTTTACGTCTTTGTCAGAGAGGGTCAAAGAGAGAAATATACCAAACGACTGAACGCACACGACTCCCCCGCGCTGCGTTCACATCTGCACACCTCTGCACGTGAAACAGAGCTCCTTAAAGTAACATCACATTATTACTGGCTGATGGAGACTTGTTTTATGTTTTGATCTTCCTGTTTGCCGTCCCAGTTTCTGCAATCAGATGCATGTAGTGATGTTCACTTTCAGCCAAAATCAGCATTACGGTTCTCAGCTGCAGTCAAATACCATGCATCTTTAAAAACAGAGAGAAAATGTCACTTTTAAACCTTGTAACCTAAAACGTGTGTGTGTGCGTGTGTGTGTAGATCCTGAAGCAGGAGTGGCCTAAACATTGGCCCACCTTCATCAGTGACATCGTGGGGGCGAGTCGGACCAGCGAGAGCCTCTGTCAGAACAACATGGTGATCCTGAAGCTGCTCAGCGAGGAGGTCTTTGACTTCTCCAGTGGACAGATGACCCAAGTCAAAGCCAAGCACCTTAAAGACAGGTCAGCATGCATAATCCTTAATCCAGTCCTTTGTCACGGCGCCATAAAACACCATCTCACTGAGTCAGCATGTGAAGCTCTTACAGCATTAATCAGATGATGCAATGCAGAGATCCGTATGAAAGAGAAAAACGAGCTCTGCCGTGCTCGTTGTCGACCTCCTGCCTCCATTCGACACTTGCATGAGCACGGCGTGCAACTCCACCGAACATGCTTCTGATGGTCAAAACAGAAGGGACTTGGGTTGGGAACTGGAAGGGTCTCTGGTCCAAGTCCCGGTGGGGTCCATAATGTGAAAGTTGGTCTGGTAGCTGGAGAGGTGCCTGGTCACTTCCAGAGCACTGCTGAAGTGCTCTTGAGCAAGGTACCAGACCCCTAACCGTCCCTGTGTAGCAGCCCCGCTCTGACATCTCCACACGTCCTTTCTCTGCGTGCGTGTGTGTGTGTTTCAGGTCTCTATGTAAAACTGAATCCTCCGCAGGGATTAATAAAGAACATATTTAAAAACCAGATTATTTTCATTAGGGCCAATAAACAGCACAGCGCAGAACATTTAGTAACAAATAGATTAAAGCAGGATGTTGAAAATAAAAAAGATTTATTTCCCTCGGATCCGTCGATTGTTATCGAGTGTTTCTCCACTTCTTCGCTTTGTTGTCACAACAATCGGCGTGTGGTGCAGCTGCAGAAAATCATATAACCGTTTATATCAAGCGCTCACTTTGTAATGAAATTGGCTCGACACTAAAAACACTTGCGGTTGCAGACGTCTGCAGCGTGTAGTGGATCACATGCAGTCCCCGACACGTCGTCACACTCTAACGCTCCCACAGAAGCCACCATGTTGGACGCACCGCTGCGCTCCCCTCTCACGTGTCACGGTAGCTTTAAAGTTGCACGTTTGATGATTTACGACGCGGAAGATTCTTCCGTCCTCTGACGCAGAAGTGTCCAGCCGTGTTTTGTTGCTTTGCAGAAAGAAAAAGGTGACCGACAGGAAATATTTCACCGGCTTTAATTCAGATGGAAAATGTCCAAATAAATCTTGAGAGAGAAAAAAAAAAAAGCAAATGGATTACAAGTAATGCTGCAGGGTCTAATGGGATTGGCTCCGGCTGTGTGACTGCGATCGATTATCACGGTGGAGCTCGACTCGTGTGTCCCATAAAACAACGAGGAGAGATTTTAATGATATACATGTTGTTGTGTTTGATGAATCAGGACGTTGAACGATGTCTCCTGTCTTTTCTCTCAGCATGTGTAACGAGTTCTCGCAGATATTCCAGCTCTGTCAGTTTGTTATGGTAAGCAGATCTCCACTTCTTGACGTTTTTTTCCGGCAGTGTTTTCAAAGTTATTGACGCTTAAACGTCGCTGTTTGTTCTTCAGCCCTTTCTCTTCTGATTGATTGCACCTTTTAGGAAAACTCCCAGAATGCCCCTCTGGTCCACGCCACCCTGGAGACGCTCTTACGTTTCCTAAACTGGATCCCTCTCGGGTACATCTTTGAAACCAAACTGATCAGCACGTTGGTGTACAAGGTGTGTGCCACAGTGTGGAGTATCAAGTGAACAGAATAAAGTGTTTGCATAACAAATCCTCCCTCATGGGTTTGGAGGGATATGCCAAGCAAGATTAAAATTCCTCCAAGTAATTGCTGTTTTGTGCTCACAAGTTGTCAAACAAAACTCGACATTTCTCTCATTTGTTTTCAGTTCTTGAACGTCCCCATGTTTCGCAACGTGACCCTGAAGTGCCTCACAGAGATCGCCGGCGTGAGCGTCAGCCAGTACGAGGAGCAGTTTGTCACGCTCTTCACGCTGACCATGTGTCAGCTCAAACAGGTGAGCTCAGGTCAGACCACGCTCAGCGGGAGGCGGGGGAGGAGGGGGCGGGGGGCGGGACGTTTCCTGCCGTAATGACACTAATCATGACTTCGGTGTGATCCGTGTCCGTGCAGATGCTGCCGCTGAACACGAACATTCGGCTTGCCTACGCCAACGGGAAAGACGACGAGCAGAACTTCATCCAGAACCTCAGTCTGTTCCTGTGTACGTTTCTTAAAGAACACGGCCAGCTCATCGAGAAGAGACTCAACCTCAGAGAAACATTAATGGAGGTAAGAAGTCCAGTCAGGGCGTAGGTGGCCTAGTGGTTACTTTATGTGCCCCATGTACAGAGGCTACGGTCCTCGGAGTGAGCAGCCAAAATACATGGAGAGAAGAAGCTGGTCTGGTGCTGCTTTGTATTGTAAATCAGAATCCAGTCCCCCAAACGTGATGTGAGCAGAATGTCCTGAGGCCTCACTGTTCCCTGTGTTCTCTCTCTCTCTCTCTCTCTCTCTCTCTCTCTCTCTCTCTCGCTCTCGCTCTCTCTCAGGCCCTTCACTACATGCTGCTGGTCTCAGAAGTGGAAGAGACGGAGATCTTCAAAATCTGTCTGGAGTATTGGAACCACTTGGCCGCTGAGCTCTACAGAGAGAGTCCGTTCTCTACGTCCACGTCCCCTCTGCTGTCGGGCAACCAGCACTTCGACGTGCCGCCGCGCAGACAGCTCTACCTGCCCGTGCTCTCCAAGGTACCTCAGCCAATCACAGGACACCTTCACTGATTTACCTGCGGGCCTTATTTTCTAATTCTAATAGCTTTAACAGAGCAAAGTGCAGTCACTACAAGCTTCGGGGTCAAAGGTCAAATCAGCTGTGACTCAACTTTTTTCTGTGCTGGTTGGAAAATATTTGAGATGTGGGCAAAAAAAAGTTGAGGACAGTGATGGAGAATGTGAGCTAAACTAACCAAACATACATGTTCTTAACGTGACAAACACGTCGTAACATGGCTCACTAGACGTGCACAGTAAGTCACCCGAATGATGAAACGGCATCATGCTCTCTCATCAGCACCAGAAGTGATAGTTGGTTGAACTGATTATAAACCTGAGGAGGATCTTGAGTGGTTTCCCTGTTTAAAAATAATATCCCTCTGGGAGCTGAGCCGTGTGCAGACCTTTCTTTTTTTGATGAAGTTAATGTAGGCCAGCGGTGCCAGATAAATGTTGAGTCTTAGCTGTAATACAGACACTCGCCACTAGCTGGCTCTGTAGCTCCACTGTGCTCTCCCTTTTGTCTTTTAATTTTATTTGATAAACTTCATTAATCCCTGAGTGAAACTCACACACTCTGTGGACACGCGTTAGAGGAGAGGTGTCAGTGTGGCTGCTACACAGGGAGCACACTCAGAGCTGTTGGGGGTTCAGTGCCTTGCTCAAGGGAACGTGGGCAGTACTGAGGAAGTGACTTGTTGCTCAGCTAGTTGAGTCATTGTCTTATAAGCAGAAGGTCGAGGTCCCCAGCTCCTGCAGCAACGTGTCCGATGTGTCCTTGGGCAAGACGCTTAACCCCGAACTGCTCCTGCTGCTTTGTGTGCGGTTTGTGAGTGTGTGTGAATCTCTACCGTCAGTGTGTGAATGTGTCGGTGTGACATGCGGTGCAAAAACACATTGAGTAGTCTGAAGACTAGAAAAGAACTATACAAGCTAAAGCTAGCAGACCAACTTTCATATTTGGTCCTTACCAGGACTTGAACCAGCAAACCCCTCTGGTTCCCACCCGGTAGAGTTTGAAGTTTCTGCATAACAAAAACAACACAAGTCTAAAACCTGAGTGTAACATAAAAGCTTGGTTTGATTTGTAAAACACAACTTTAACAAAAACCAGAGTTCCTGCTGCAGTGCAAAAACTTGGAATTCTGAAATGCTCCTCCTTGCAGTGATTCTGCACATCACTTCAGTGCAGGCTTGTTTGTGGTTATGTAACATGGAGAGCCTCAGCTGCAGTCATACTAGAATCAGTTGGCTCAGATCAACAACAGGTGGCTGCTGCAAGAGCTACTAGTTACAACTTTACAGGAAATCAGCAGCTTGTTCACCAAAATAACATCCAATAGTGTGTTTGCATTTTATGATGGTTGCATTTCAAAACTCTGTGAGTGTGTGTGTGTGAATGTGTGAGCTCACTGTAAAGGATCCTGCATGCCACACTCAGGTTGCACACTCCAATGTGTGTAAGTGCTGACAGGTATTTTATCTCTTGCAACAGGTGCGTCTGCTCATGGTGAGTCGGATGGCGAAGCCGGAGGAGGTGCTTGTGGTTGAGAACGACCAGGGAGAGGTGGTGAGAGAGTTCATGAAGGACACTGACTCCATCAACCTCTACAAGAATATGAGGGAAACCCTGGGTAAGACTCCAGAGCATCTCAGTCACTGGTGTTAGGTGTAGTTTACGATTTGTTCGCCCACTTACATGATTATAAATCAATCCAGTAACAATGTCACATATTAAACTACATGCTACCCAGATCAGCTTCACACTGACCTGCTGTTGTATTCACTCTCTTTCATGCAGTGTACCTGACTCACTTGGACTACGCGGACACTGAGCGCATCATGACGGAGAAGCTTCACAACCAGGTGAACGGCACCGAGTGGTCCTGGAAGAACCTCAACACACTGTGCTGGGCCATCGGCTCCATCAGCGGGGCCATGCACGAGGAGGACGAGAAGAGGTTCCTGGTCACAGTCATCAAGGTGCAGGAACGGCGACATGCTCGCGTTTGATTTAGAGTTTGAAAACAGAGACGCACATTTTCTTAGCTGTAGGATTTTTACCACTCGCAACATGTCCTTCCCTGATTTGTAACATCACATTTTGTGACCTTTCAAACAAATAAAATCAAACATCTTGTCTTTTCAACATCCGACTAAATCTCAACATCAGATAGATGGCTTTAGTTTTATTTAAAAAAATCTGACTTAAAGATGAAGCCTTAGTTAAATACATTTTCATAAATACACGACTTGGATCTTAATATTGAAGCAATTTTTGAAGTGTGTAATTTATCTTTTTGCAGTTGTATATAAACTCTGTGACTTTGGCGAAGGCTTATTTGCGATTGTAAGATGAAAACGTGTTTGTCTCAGGATCTGCTGGGCCTCTGCGAGCAGAAGAGAGGGAAGGACAACAAGGCCATCATCGCCTCCAACATCATGTACATCGTCGGCCAGTATCCCCGCTTCCTCAGAGCCCACTGGAAGTTCCTCAAAACGGTGGTCAACAAGCTCTTTGAGTTCATGCACGGTGAGAGAAGACCGGGTGCATTTATTTGATATTTTCAGAAAGTACTTCATGTCTGAATATGATGATTGATTGTCTCCCCCTCCTTCCTCCTCAGAGACCCACGACGGTGTGCAGGACATGGCCTGTGACACTTTCATCAAGATCGCCCAGAAGTGCCGGCGCCACTTCATCCAGGTGCAGGTGGGAGAGGTGATGCCTTTCATCGACGAGATCCTCAACAACATCAACACAATCATCTGTGATCTCCAACCTCAACAGGTCAGCGAATACATTCCCCCAGACGACGGGCGGGGGATGTTTCACTCTGCGGACTCTGCTCGCTTTAGCCAAATGAAGTTTGCGTTCTGACAGTTGTGTGTTGGGTTCCAGGTGCACACGTTCTATGAAGCAGTAGGTTACATGATCGGAGCGCAGACGGATCAGGCTGTACAGGAACACCTCATAGAAAAATACATGCTGCTTCCCAACCAAGTGTGGGACAGCATCATTCAGCAGGCCACCAAGGTAAGAGATGACTACATGCATACATCGACCTGTTCATATGGCAGAACGGTTTGATGAAATGTCGACTCCGCCCCCTCAGAACGTGGACATCTTGAAGGACCCTGAGACTGTGAAACAGCTGGGCAGCATCCTGAAGACCAACGTCCGAGCGTGCAAGGCGGTGGGTCACCCTTTCGTCATCCAGCTCGGACGGATTTACCTCGACATGCTCAACGTCTACAAGTGCCTAAGCGAGAACATCTCTGCTGCCATTCAGACTAATGGTAAGGGAGGTGTGTCTTCGTATCATACCGCTGACTGATCACTTATCTGTGCATGCACCCCGCTTACTCCATCCCGAGTCATTCAAACAAGTCATGTGATTCCAGAGATGTCCGACTGCAAAGTAACGTTTAAAGAGCCTGTGAGGAAAAGATGGATGAAAGGAGATGATGATGCTAAACTCATGTTGCAGTTATGTGTTAGATTAAGTTGGTCAGCTGAATGACAACTTCTTTTACCATCACCTGAAGAGTTTCTATCACAGAAATTCAAGTATAAACTGTCAGAAGATCTTCTTTCAGTATCTGGATTTCTTCCATCTGAAGGCTGATAAATACAGATGTTGATCTTGATTCTCACAGAGACTCTGTCCCTCTCCGTCTTCTCACAGAAGTTTCACCCGTTTGTCTCTCGCAGCTTCTTACGCGTCTCTCACAGATCATTCGCCGTGTCACTCGGATTAAAACCACGATGATAGTTTGTCTAACAGCAGCTTGCTTCTCTGAGCTCGTTTTATGCGTTTACAGATGCAGAGACTCACTGTGTACTTTTATTGTTGTTTAGGCATGCTGGGAGTTCAGCGTGGTCTCAGTGGGTTGCCAGGTTTGAAGATTACTCAAATGCCTTTAAAACAATGTGTTAACACTTTGTAATAACAAAGAGAGAGTTTGGCCTCTGGCATTTCAGAGCTTTATTGGTTTTTCCAGCAGCAGCCGTCTTCTGCAGGATTTTAGTATTACTTTTGCGTTGTTGTTGTTGTTGTTTTTTTTTGGGTCCACACGAACACGCTCTCCTTTTTTCCGACTCTGCATGTGCCTGTTTTTGGTGACTCATCTCTGCATCTTTCCGAGCTTTAAAGGGAGGAGAGACACCGTATGAGGTCTGTCAGTACTGATCGCATATCAAAGCTCATATCGGCTGCTGATTCAGAGCACAGAGGAAATGTTGACCCGTGCAGGTAGAATGAACCTTTTATTAAGCCTGGACAAATAGTCTACCTTGTTTTTAGAGTAAGATGCAAAGTTCACTGCGTACGGCGCTCCTAAAAAAAACAAACAAACAAACAAACATGACAATGTAAAGATGAAATTATTACAGTGTTATACGGTGTCAGATGTTTTCAGTGTTGAAGATCAAAGCTTCTCAAAATCAAGAGATTAGATAGCGTCAAACATCATAATTACATCAAATGACCCTTGGAGAAAGCACTTGTTTATTGGAGTACTAAGGTTTCTTTCCCATGTAGTGTCTTCAGAGTGTGTGTCCTTTGTGTTGCAGGTGAGATGGTGACCAAACAGCCTCTGATCCGGAGTATGAGAACGGTGAAACGAGAGACGCTGAAACTGATCTCAGGCTGGGTCAGCAGATCAAACGACCCGCAGATGGTGAGAAAAAGATCTGAATTCATCTCAGATGTAAAGTCGTGTTTGTGTGTGGGGGGGGGGGGGGGGGGGGGGGGGTGAATTCACAAAGAAGACATTGATTTCGGGCTCTATTTGAGTCGAGGTGACCTGTGAGAATTGTCTCGATTCGAGAAGTGAATTAAAATATTCTCTGTATGATCCCAGAGCTAATATTAGCTGGCTCTCGTGTTAAAATGTAAATTAACTTCTTGTGTTGTCTCTCCTACTTTTTTTTAAAATGTGTAATACTTTGGCCTCGCTCGAGTCGACTTGAATTAGCAAGAATAACTTTTCGCTTTATTAAACTCTTTGCTCTCGAGCTGGGATCGTCTGGCTCTCACTCATTAAAGGCAGGCTCGGTCATTTTCTTAAACTAGCATGATTCTGAATGTAGCCTTCCCTCAGTGCCCTGCCTGAAGCCACGCCCCCTCGCTTACATGCACGAGCGCCATTGGTCCAGACGCGGACCTCAGCTCGTGCTCGTGAGAGGTAGAGAACCATCCGGGAGATGTGATTGGTTCATCAGATCGGTACCTCGTGGCAGATCGAAGTTTTTACAGACTTACAAACAGCTACAGACGGCAGATTTTCTTTGTTTCTTTTTCAGAGCACACGAGTTATTAATTTCTGTCCGGACCTAAAGACAATCTCAACCAGAATCTCAAAAAGTGAAATGACCAAACCTGCCTCTGCAGCCTTCATAGTCAACAACCCTGTACACACGGTCTTTACAGACAAAGATTAAAGACGCTTTTCTGATCTTGTAAACCCGTTCATGAGCTGAGGGACATTTTGAGCGTCAGTCAGTGGTGGTTGGGACGGCACACACTAGACTCTAGATTCTAACTCCTGGCCCTGTCGTTGCAGTATTATACCTCGCCTCTGCAAAGCTTCGCACATTGCATGACTCGGGTCCGAGTCCTGACCCCCTGCTGTTTGTACAAATCCAGAATGATCAAGCTTTCGGTTCTCTTGCTGGTGGATTCTCATCATGCTAGTTTGTTTTGCCTCACATCATGTGGTTTGGCTTTTAATGCCACCTGTTGACTTTACAGTGAACTGCAGCAGATTTTTTGAGAAGAGATTTGAGTGCTCTCTCTCTGACTGAAGATCTTTACTGATCTTAAAGACTTGGTTCTTTTCCATAGTATTAATTAGTAAAACAAAAGAGATTGTAATGTTTGAAAACATTTGGTTTAAAAAAATATATCACAGATATGAATACTTTGACATGACATTGAAGGACATGTTTGTAATGCAAAAGAGGAGAACATCAGATTGGATCAAATTAATTGTCAGTCCGAGCAGAGACATTTAATCTCCTTTGACAGGCTCAAACTAGAAACACGGCTTCCATTAACACACGACACGGCGTTCAGACGTCAGAGGCGCTCTGTTTAAAACAACGGCTGACACAAAGGGTCTGTTGGATGCTGTTCAGCGGGGTGATTGCAGAGGCAGTGAGGATACTTTGTAGGGTCTGGAAGAAGAGGGGGAGAGCGGTCGGACAGTTCAGAGAGGGGAGGTGGTGGTGAGGGACCAGGAGGAGATTTTATTCTGTCTGTTTGAGTGTGGAGAGAATTTTCTTTGTATTAAGGCAACAATCAAACCTTGGTCACACTTTATTATATATATTTGACTAAATACTTACAGCATACTCACTCCGTCCTCAGAGGAAGAGGAGGAAAAGTAGTAGAACTAATCCAGCTGCTATTTTCAGATCAAACACAGATTTCTGCCCTGAGCTGAGTTTTTATCGGCCTAACAATCAAACGTGTACCGTCACAGCGAGGCAGAAATTTAAGATGCACCTTCAGTCATTTACCTGTCGAAAAGAAACTCAAACTTCCATGAAGGAACGTGGATGCTCCTGTTTGATTCCTCCCGTTTTCTTCTCCAGGTCGGAGAGAACTTTGTTCCACCGCTGCTGGACGCCGTCCTCATCGACTACCAGCGTAACG
>NC_136705.1:2544323-2814323 GCF_947650265.1 Symphodus melops | reverse complement strand
TGAGATGAATGTGGTAGTTACAGCTCCTCCTTTCTTTATCTACTGCACGTCTTACCTTCAGCTATTGTGCAGAGCAGTGAAGAACTTTGCTGCATGTTATGGTCAGGCTTGTGCTGCAGGTTGATTGGAGGCACAGAGCGGCCGTCTGAAATCTAACTCTGGTGTTTTCTCGGTGCAGGAGTTTGCAGGCGAGGACACTTCAGACCTGTTCCTGGAGGAGAGGGAGGCGTCGCTCCGTCAGGCGCAGGAGGAGAAACACAAGATCCAGATGTCAGTGCCGGGTATCCTCAACCCTCACGAGATCCCTGAGGAGATGTGTGACTGAGCCGCAGCTCCACCAAACTGTACAGTACTCCAAACAGACAGACAGAAACCCTAACCACAACAAACACAACACGACCCAAGAGAGAGGCACTTGAGTGTGGCGGGAGGCCGCTCACCCTCTGCAGAGCGGACCGTTCCATCCCATCTTTGTTGACCAAAACAATGCCAACAACATGTAAATGAGTACCGCGTCACCCTGTGGCCCTTTTTACGTAATCTGCGTTTTCTATGGAGACTTTTTGTGTAATCTTTCCAGAACTGTTAATCACCTTCTGTTTGGTCGGTCTCCGGCCCGTCCCGAGACCTGCATGATGAGCTCGTAACGATTAGGACGACTAAACCATCTTGTTTATGTTCTGTTCCCTGCACCTTCTCCTCCCTCCCCCATATCATTGTTTATATATAAATATATTATATATACAGTCTGAGCAGGGTTTGTGTCTAGGTCAGCGTAGAAGCTTCTAGACCTGTGGTTGGACAGACGGCAAGTGTTCTGGACACGCATGCACCGCTCGTCTGGTGTGAGAATGTGAATCTTAGCGGATAATGAATGAAGGTCGAGAGATGCTGCGTCTCGTTCTGCTTCACCTGAAGAAGTGTTTGGCTTCTGCCTGCAGGAGGTTTTTTAGGGAAAGCAAATATGTGCATATCATCCCAATTGTATAGCATCTTTAATACCATGGGAACATTTTTTCCTTTTATTCTATTGTTTCTTTTTTTCTTTTTTTCTTTTTTTTCTTTTTTTTGTGGGTGTGTGCGTGTGTGTGCTGTCGCCTAGTCGACATCAGCGTTTTGTTTTCCTCTAAGAGGATTGTTGCTCATTTGTGAGCCTTCATTAATGGGATGTTTTAAGGAAGTGGCGGAGGTATTTATGGGTTCTTGGTTTGGTTGCATCTTTATAACAACTCCTGTTTAACTCAGATGGCTTTGAAGATTTTTTGAATTGTACTAATTTAGATTGTTTACCGTGAAGTAGTGTGCGTCCAGAGACACTACCTTTAGAGCAAAAAGAAAACAATAAAACTGGGTTTACATTTAATTTTGTATTTTTGCATTTTTCATTTGTACCTGTTTGAGTTCTGTCCAAATCAACAAAAGGCTTTTTGTCCACAGAGCAAATGAATTACCAACGAGTTGAATTAGGAAAAGAATGTATAAATCCAAATAAGTACCCAATCTCTAATGGCAGAGTTCCCTTCTCGAGGTGTTACATTTGTTGTGAACTTTTTGAACTGATTAAAGTTGAGAATTTTATAACCCCGCCTCTGCTCGGATGTTTTTATTCCACACATTGTTTATAGTGTTGAATACAAAAGTTACCATCAGGTCAAGTGCATGTTTGTTTTTTGTTCCTGTCCTGTGATGTCGTCTTCTCTGTGCAGGAGGATGCGTGTGCACCGAGTGGTTTTACTGTGAAGTGAAAACGTCGAGCACATCAGACGCTCAGAGGAGGAAGAAAAGTCAGCAGAAATCTCAAACGTTTAAAACGAAATGTGTTTTCTCAGAGAGCAGGAGGTGGATGTTAAAGAAACGTATAAACAAGGTACGTTTAGACTTCTGCTGCTCGCTTACAAAAACTCCTCCTAAGGACCTAAACTCTCTAATCCAGGTCTCCACTCGGCTGTGAAGGTCGGATCAGATGCCTTTCATTTTTACACTCTTAAATCTCTAACCAGACTCTTCTCCTCTGTCGCCCCCTGGTGGGGGATCTGCAGAGTCCGTTTGGCCCTTTCAGAAAAAGCTAAAGACTCGGCTCTTTCATGAACACCTACGACCTTCATGACGATGAGGACTTTGTTTGATGATGACAAATCCAGGGTGTTTTCATGCTCATCAGAACTTTAAAGAACAGCAGTCCATGTTCTCTACCTTTTTTTAGTTTTAGTTTTTTCCAAGCGCCGACTCCACGTTTCAGCAAAGAGGCTCAGCAACACGAGGACACTCAGAATTGATTTGCAGGCTCATCCCCACACAAGCAGTTCTTCAATGTCTCCGAGTGTGGAGGGGATCTTAAAAACAAGGGTGAGTTTGTTTTCGAAGCTTTTTGACAGTGATTTAAAAACCCAAATCGACTCATCAGGTCTAATCCTCTCTCCAGGTTTGGATCTGAACATCAACCTGCTTCCTTCTCCTTTTTCTCCCAACACGTCAACATCATTCCTGTAAAGGAGAAGTGGACGCTGAGGGGCGATAATGGATCTCATCTGTCCTACTTGCTGTGGCATCCGGACATTTCCTCTCACACACCTTTGGCCAAGGTTGGTGCCGTGTAAGCGGAGCCGGCCTCTAATCTGTGTTAACACAGCGGTCTTACATTAAAGGTTAGGATGACGCTCGGACTCTGAAAGCTGAAACACTCGCCTGACGCAATCCAAAAAAACAGTCAGCTCTGATGCAACCCGACAGGAAGCTGCTGGAGGACTCCCACTGCTGCCAATATATTTATGTACAGGCAACGCTCCAGACGCCTGTCCACAAAAATACATACCCAGGACTTCTGAAAGCGAAGAGGAGAAGAAATCTGAGGGGGGTTGAAACCAAGTTTTGGTAGGAGTTAGGGCATAAAGAATCGAGAATGATGAGAGGAAAACAACAAATATAATATAGATGTGTTTGACTTCATGGAAAGAAAGGGAGGAAGAGAGCTCAAACAAATCAAGAACTACAACAGGAGAACATTTCTCCAACTGCTTTTTCAACGAGTTTTATCATGAAGTTGATCTAAAGCTGCACAATGCAAACAGTCAAATGCAACCCACTTCCTCTCTGCACAGTCATTGTTTGAAATGAGAGACAACACGTTTGAATTTAAGGCAACAGGAATATGTAAAAAAAAAAAGCAAAACCAGGTGAAATCTAAAGCAGCCATGAAATGATAAACTTGTGCAGCCACTTTGATTTAGAGTTTAATAAAAAAAAAAAACTAGTTCATGTTGTGCATTTATAAATAACTTCAATAAACTTCTACAAACTCAAAAAAAAAAAAAAGATTCTCGCTAAATAAAATATCCCAGTATGAGAACATGTGACAGCTCTCGTCTGCAGCCTTCCATGGCCGTGGCGTGTCGCTTCTTTCCTCTTCTTCTTTGACGTTTTCATATCTGACACCTCCTCTAACTCGGCCCGGCTGTAACTGAACGCCTCCCTACCTCCCCTCTCCCCTCCCGTCCCCTTCCTGACCCAGATCCACAGATCCTCAGCCATTCTTAGCATCTGCTGTCGAGGAGAAGAGGCAACAGCTGGGGCAGCCCACCAACCCACCCAGAAAAGACAGCAGTGCCCACTCTACGGCCTGCTGTCATGCCCCGCTCCGTGTGGGCAGCCAGGGTCACTGAACACCCCTGTGAAATACTTTAACAGACCGAGCCCTCACACATGACCCGCAACCAACATCATCAGTGTTTACATTTAATGTGAGTCTTTCTTCCACATCAGCTGTGTTTCCACTGGGGCAGAGGCCACAGGTTTTTGGTCCAAACTGGGGCAAAGTTGATTGTGGAGAGTTCAGGAACTCCTGTAAGGTGACACACTGCCACCTAGTGGACGGTTACTGTAAGTCCAACAAAGGTCTTTCCTTCCTGCAGCCGAGTAGTTCCACTCAGTCTAACAGCGTTACAGGAAGGGATCCCGACAGAGCGAGACTTTTTAGTTTGACAGTAAAATCCTTTCAGTCTTGTCCGAGCAATCAGACAGAACAGAGGACTCGCTGATTTACTGCTACCTTAATAATAATATACAACTGTGAATTCAAAAGCAAATGCAAACGTCCAAAATATATGCAACAGCTAAAACGAATGAAAGATTTAAAAGACTTAATCTGCAGAAAGCCAAAACAGTGGCATTGATTTAAAACGCGCTGCACATACAGAAACGATACAAAGTCAGAACACAAATGATCCTTTTCAGCTGGAGCGCGTCAGGCTGTAGGGTCGCTGTGTGAGACAGGAAAGAGAGAGGGTTGGTCGTCTCTGGACTGGGAGAAGGTGGAGGGTTTGATCTCCAGCTCCTGCAGCCACGTCTCTTCGAGGCGTCCATGGGTAAGACACTCGAGTTGTTTCTCACTGTGTATGGATGGTATTAGTCACTTCTGATACTCACTTTACTGTTACCTGTGACCTAAGAAGTCCTTAGAGTAGTCAGAAGACTAGAAAAGAAATATAGAAGCTCAAGTCCCTTAAGCATAAAGTCCACGAGAGAAAAACTTGCCCTTTAGCGAAACCTCTCTTTGACTCCTGTTCTGCTGTAACTGGATCCAAAGAGTTCAGATGAGCAGGTGTGCAAGGATGACTTCTACATGTTGTCTTTTTCAGGAGTTTCCATCTTGTCTAACTCTAAAAAATACATGTTTGCATCCGAGTGTATTTCCTGATCACCGCTTGCATCAGTCCTCTCTCTGTTTTCAGGACCAGCTGCAAAAACAGACGATGCAGGTACAAACAAACGCAGTCACCTGGGTCGAAGCAAACACATTACACAGATGGAGTATGGGTGCAAGGATCTCACCGGGTCTCTGATCCTGATTGTTGTCTTTACACACACATGCACATGCACACACACACACACACACACACACACACAATGACAAAAAGTGAACCCACATTTTGTCTCCAACATGCGTAACAGGTTTCAGGGTTGTGATTCAAACCTATTTTAGTACTGAACCCAAAAAGCATCCGACCATAACATTTTCATCCATCCCCAGCGGAGTCTGCATCCACATGCAGATCTCGTTTGAGAAACGAGGGCTCGGAGGGGTCACAGGTCGTCTCTGGGGAGATTACAGTATGCCAAAGTAAAGTTCACCAAAGTGATGGAAGCATAACTGTGTTTACCTCGGTGTCTTCTCTGAACTCTTTCTGGTTAGACAAGAAGGCTGCAGGCTGCAACTGAGAGACACACACACACACACACACACACACACACACACACACACACACACACACACACACACAGAGGAACAAAAACAATCCAGCATCAGGCAGCTGCAAAAACTAGGACAGCTCAACAAATTCTTGTTCCCTGCTCCTTACACGTGCGTGCATGTGTGAACAGATATTTTCCTCTTTGACATCTCGTGTGTGTGTGTGTGTGTGTGTGTGTGTGTGTGTGTGTGTGTGTGTGTGTGTGTGTGTGTGTGTGTGTGTGTGTGTGTGTGTGTGTTAAAACACACTTTAGACACACACACACCATTGTTTCCAGTTTGATCAGTTTCTCTGGGCTGTCTTTGAGTTGGAAGTTTGGCTGGGACATTTGTTGTTGCAGAGGTCTGTGAGCCTGTTTGGGCTTCTCAGCCACACACACACACACACACACACACACACACACACACACACACACACACACACACACACACACACACACACACACACACACACACACACACACACACACACACACACACACACACACACACACACAGACCTATGATGCCATCTGCTGGCCAAACAGAGAATGGTTTTCCATCCTCACACAGGGTGGCAGGTAACAATGCGTTGTTATAAATAGACGTGATGAAAGTGTCGCGTGATGGCGAGCGCGGATGACGTGCTATAAATAGTTTCATTACGAGTCCTCGTTTAACTTCTAAACCACAGCTGTGACTCTGAGGCGACAGGAAGCTGCTGCCAGACGACGAAGGTCACAGAACTCACTGAGACCTTTTCATGGAGATAAATCTGACATCTCTAAAGAGCACAGAGTGATCGTCACCGCACCTGAAGGCATCACGTGTTTAAAGATCAAAGACCGTCTAAAATCATACATCAAAATACCAACTTATCATTATGGGGGGAAAAAGCTGTTATGTTCATTGTAAAAATAAAAAACATTTTATAGTCTGACTCGACGTGTTAGTAGACTTCATTACCACGACCGCCTCCTTCATACTTCCATCCTGCTCCCAGTCGGGGTCGCAGGTCTGCAGCGGCTCCCAGCTGTCTTTGGGTTGGAGGCTTGACCGGTCGCTTTTCAATCACAGGACAACGAACCACTGACCGCTAACCTAACGAGCACGTCTGAGACAGCAGGACGGAGAGAACCAACACAGACCTGACCTGACCTGACTGTCCACGGTACGACCCGGGTCGACCACCGTTCACTGATGGAAATTCAAACTGTGAACTGAAATGTCTGGACGAGTTCAAATGATCAAATATTTCCATCATTAGATACGGTTTAAGGTCAGCAGCAGCTTGGTGGTAATGGTGTGTAAAAGCTGTACACTCTTTTAAATAAAAACAAGTGGTGTAAAGAAGATTTACTGAAGTACAATCACCTCACTGAGAAACAAATCACCGTTTCATTTCAAGAGGAAAAGAAGTAAAAAAAAAAAAAGTCTCGGTACAACGAGCAGAGAGAAGACGTCTTGATCGTCCCTGATGTTAAATATTTGATTTCATGAAGTTCGTGTTTGACTCTTGAATGCATCAAATATTTGACAGGCCGGTGTGGAGCATCTTTTTTTTTTTAATCTTTAATAATGATATATTTACTGAACATATACACATTTTATTATTATTTATTTGACTTGATAGGACAGAACAAAAAATGACAGAACATGTGGGAAAGATCGAGTTTCTCTGCGTTTCTGCTGCTCTCAAATTATTTCACAAAATGTTCTAAGAGGAATTCAAACGTGCTCAGGGGGATTTAGAAACGGGGGTCGCTGCTACAATTCATTCACGTGTATAATCATGTTTGAAGCAGAGAGCAGCTTTCATAGAGACTCCATCTGTGCAAAATCAGAGTACAGTCCGAGTAGAAAAGGAGGATTTCATTCAAACTTAATGTTTTGATATCAGCTGCATTATTGGTCAGTTTTTATTTTAAAAGCCCGTTCAAATGAGCTTATAGGCTATTAATGCTGTAGTGTGGCAACTGTTGACTCGCTCTATACCATTAAACAAAACACAATTCTTATAATATAAGTTTTCCTATTTTCCTTAAAGACCGACTCTTGTTGTGTTTTAGAAACTGTAAAAATATTTAACATGACTCAAGTTAAATGCCAATATCTAAAAATTATTCATACACTGTGCAGAATGACAAAAAAAACCAACAGAACTCTTGTGAAAGTTGAATTGCATGATGACATTTGTTTTTTAAACGTACCCATCATTAAAAAAAAAAAAAATCCCCACTCAGAATGAGAGTTCTCATCGTTCACTTGAGATGATCCAGAATATCTGGCAGGTCCAGCACTGTAGGGATGGTGTAGTCTGGTTTCACTGACCCGTCTGGTACCGAACCTCCTGCTTTGCTGATCCAGACTGTAGCCCTGACTCCTGCGTCAAAGCCCCCCTGAATGTCCGTGTCCAGGGAGTCTCCCACCATGACGCAGTCCTGAGCCTCCACCTGCAGCATGTTAAAACACAGAGTGAAGATGGACACGAACGGTTTCTGCTCCGCGTGTTCTCCCCCGATTACGATGGCGTCGAAGAACTCCTCACAGCCGACCGCTTCCACCTTCTCTCTCTGCGTCTGCGTCTCCCCGTTGGTCAGCAGCAGCAGCTTGTACCTGCGCCGCAGCTGTTTCAGGAGCTCGCAGATTTCAGGGGACAGATGGAGAGCCTGCAGGCGGCTGCTCTTCCACAGGTAGTAGCACTGAGCCGGCAGAGAGGGCGAGGAACAGCTGCCGACAGCCTCCTGGATGCTCTCCTCCCAGTGACCTACACGCACCTCATCGATGGACCCGCCGGCTGAAGGGGCGAAACTCTCCTGGAACAGCTTCTGCTTGAATTTGTCACAAATGCTGCTGATTGTCGTCTCATCCAGGGCCAGGCTGCTTCTCAACAAGTCGCTGGTCTGCGAAAATCAAACGGATAACAATCATCAAAAGACATCCAGTGGTAAAGTAATAAATGGGTCAGCCTATTCTAATCTGAAGTGTGGAAACATTTTCAGTTGTAGGAGCAGCTGACATTTAAAAAAAAAAAGGCACTGGTTGTAAACGGTTGTAAAAGGCTTCAAATATTTCATCCTCATGAGGAACACTGTTTTTAATTAAAGGAAACAAATGTACTACATTAAATAATGATTTGGAGAATGGAGCCACGATTAAAAGTTAATGAAATAGGTGTCCTTTGTGCTAAAACAAGCACATTAAAAAAAAAAGATGTTTATATGGACAAAGACAGCACGGTTGTAGCTTTTTGTATTTTAAAAAGCAAGCATGTGTGATATGTCCATATTTTTCTTATTCTAGTTTCTTGAAATATATTGTCTTGTATGTCATTCTTCTGTTATTATACATTATTTATGAATATATCCAAGACATTTTACAGATTTCTATGCTGTATATTTGTACGTTTTTTTTATACTTTTTCTGTATTAGAGCAACAAATTATCTCACTTCTGAAATTATTTCTGATTCTGACTTTAATTCTCAGTCTTCTGGTCTTTAAATTCTTTGTTAAATCTTTCATGACTTGTTTCCTAATTATTATTTTTATTTTTATTATTTTAACTTCAAATACACCCCCTGTAGTTATTGGTTTGTGATTATCTTATTTTCCCACAAACACCTTTTTTTAAATGACTTTGGAAAAGCTCTGTCCTTTCTTGCAGCTCACCTTGTTGCTGACGACGGAGCCAAACAACCCGGAAGTAAACCCGGAAGCTTGACACGTTTGAATCAGCTGTGTAGTTTGTTTTTTAAGAAAACTAATTCAGATCGTGTTTAGTTTACAGATAAATATCCTGTATCTGTGAATAACTAGAGACATTCATACAATTATCTGAAAAAAGTTTAATAGAAGGTAAGTCCCCCGGCCCTTCACAGAGTCAATAACACCTCCAAAGCTGCACACCTGTCGCTCCAGTCTCACCTGTCGCAGCGCCTCGTGACCTGCCCGGCTCGTCTCTATCAACGTGTTGTCCAGGTCCAACAGGACCGCCTTTACACCTTTACCGGCCATTTCTGCTGCACACCATTCATTTAAAAAAAAATACACCGATCGTTTTATTGCGGAAGTACAGCCGGGTGAGATGCATGATGGGAGATTGAGTCCTCAAAATGAGCGCTAGCGAGTGTGTGCCTCTAGATGGCGCCAAAGAATCAAATTAGGAAGAAAGTGATTGTAAGAAGTCACAACGGAGTTCAGAAATATTTTTAAACAGTTAAACAAAAATTCAGTTAAGATGCTAAAATAACTTTATAATGTAATGATTAAAATAATTGTGAAACTTCAAGTTTGTTTCATTTTAAGGGATATAAACATAATCTGTCATACAGAAGCAATATTTGTATCAAAAATACAACTGTGTAAAAAAAGCAACATTTTCAATGTTGTATTTTGGTTACAAACAAATATGTTTATAAATTAACTAACTTTTAATTCTATATATTTTAAAATCACATGTTAAATTGATTTTCCATTTATATTAATATACACTTCATTTGTGTTTTTATTTCCCATATTTAATTTCTCTTTTTTTATTTAAAGAGCTTGTCAAAAACTTTCAGCACCACTAACAAAACAAAGATCAACTTTATTAACTTTATTTATAAATAAGGTCCTTTACCTGCTTTTGTAAAGTGTCTCGTGATAACGCCTTTTATGAATTGACGCTATTAAAGATTGATTGATTAACAAATTAGGACAATTTGTTTGGGCTTGTGGCCTTCATCAGGGTCATGACCGAAACACGTCGGTCTAATTTGTTAATAAAGTTTATCTTTGTACTTGCTGGAGCTTCTTGACCTCTTTGTGCACCCTGGTAGTTGGTGAAGTTGTGCCAGAATATTCTCTGCTTCTTTTTAAAAATAATAATGCCCTCTATTTGATTTTTTATTTAATTTCAATGTATTAATTTTTACATTAATAAATTAATGGAAAAGAAAAAATCCCACAAACTGCTCTTGCTAAGTTTCACATTTACCCTTCAGTCCTCCTGAATCTTTGTCGAGTTTTCTTCAAGTTTATGATCCTTAAAAATAAATTCATGGATTCAATCATTTTTCTATTAGTGTCCCATTTTATCTTTTTTTTTCTTTTAACCACAAATAATTTTCATATTGATATCATTTCCTGTTAATCTTTCCTCCTTCGTCTTGCATTGTGAAAATTATGAATTATTCGAATGCAGAAAAATAAAGAGAAATGTTAAAACAGATAACATGTTGCATTTGATCAGTGTGTCGTATTTTGCTGAATTAAATTGTATATATTTATTTCTCTATTAATTAATAATTTATGGAAAATTATTATAGATTTTAAGATTTATCACAAAAAAAGTTTTAAAAAATGACTTCAGGGGCATGACTCACTGAAATTCACTTTAAGACCAGTGAAATTCCTTTTTTTAATTTGAAAAAGACGAAGATCAAATCAGGTCATTTTTCTTATTATATTTCTTTCACACACTAAACATGCATCTTGTTTCACTGTCGGCAAGTTTTCCATTAGTTGGTGCCACACTTGGAGCTCGTATTGCATCATAATTATTTTGACAATCAAAAGCAGGAAACAATCACAGCCATCACTTGTCATTTTAGACACCCTACGTGACTCTTGACCATGCATATTGCCAATTTAAACACCGACTGTGACACGCACTCTTTGAAAATCAAAACATACCACAATTCTTATGCAACCTGTCCTTTACCTCACTCTGTCAGCTGGCAGCGGGCCAGAGGTTCACACGCAACAGTGTGCAGACTGCTGCACCCGCAGGAATCACAACAACCCTCCCTCACATTACCTGAGACTGCAGCTCAGGTGCCTGTGTCTTTATGAGGAGCCTCGCCTAATTATTTAAAACACCTCAGACCAGAAAAAAAAGAGATAAACTATAAATCAAAAACAGCATCTGTGCTTGCATGCAAAGGAGGAATATAAAAATGACAGACGTGCAGAAAAGGATCTCTAAAGCATCGGGTGTTTTATTTTTTATTATATCCTAAACCTTAAAGCAGAAAAAGAAACACAAACAGTCAATGTGTGGGGATTGAACTTCAAGTGTGAAGGTGGAATTTCCCTTCTTCAGATGAAAAAAGGAGCAAATGACTTCCCTAAGAGTGTATGCGTGTGTGTGTGTGCGTGTGTGTGTGTGTGTGTGTATGTGTGTCTTTGGTCCTCTGAACGACTGGAGAGGCACGCCATTTTGTTCCTCTTTCATCTGTGTGGGTGGCCAGCATGCACACAGTCACACGCTATCTCTCAGGCGGGCACCAACCCCCTGCCGAGGTCCATTATTAAGGGTGTCGCTCCTGCAGACACCTCACAGCCTTTGCACAGCAGGAGGACACCTGAGTGTGTGTGTTCTGCTGGTACTAAAGACTTTCCCCATCGCTTCTCATGTTCTTCTGATGTGCGTTGGGGTCAGTGTGTTTCTGTGTGTGTGTGTGTGTGTGTGTGTGTCAATGTTACCTGGATGGGACAGGTGGAAAGCACAGGTGGGGTTCAGAGGATTTCAGATGCTCCTGGTTTGTAATTAGAGTTGTACAGACCCATCAGTTTACCAACGTGACATTAGGGTCGGACTACAAAGAAAGTTCTGCATATCTTCCCCTGCTGTGTGACAGCTGCAGACTGCCTGAGCGCCAAGTGAGATGGAGAGTATAGTGATGAAGTTCTACTGGATAAGAAGTACATTCATACCTCACAGTTGTCTGAGATTTTAAGATTGCTGCACACACGTCTGCACAATTAAGATTCAGTAATCAGAAACTTGGATTCATCATACAAGGATTTAAAACACCAGATAATAAGGCTCATTCATCAGATACTAAAGTCCATGTAGATGCACTCAACAGTCAAAAGAGTCTGGGCTTGTTGAAGGTGTATCAACCTGGATGAATATTCATCTTCTTTAAACAACTAACCTTGATCCCTACGTGACCACACTCATGTAGAACATCGCACATGTCACTCGTAAGCCTTGATATGAGGATTCCCTCACACAGATATGACGCACCGGAGCCACTCTTGACCGGCTGGCATTCAATCCAATATCTACCCTACCAGCACTGACATTTTCAACATTCTCAGATCGGACAGATTTGAATCAAATATGGTGCCAATGCTGCAGCGATAGAACAGAAGAACAGAAACTTAAGCTCCCATCAGTCCTGTCCTCTGACACAAACACACATAGATGTTAGATTTTATCCATGCCAGGGGAATGTATGAACTACAGTCTAAAGAGAGAAACACTGCTGTGCCTAATGGCACTTGTCATGGTAACAAAGGGAGTCTGGCAACCTGCACGTACACACAAACAAAAACAACCTGATCTGGGTCAGGACGGAGCCTCTTTGGGTCGTTATGTAACGCGCTCCATGATCCAGGAGCGATATACTTCTCTGCTTATATAAATTGTGTGTTGGTGGCCTCCTGCACCATCTCTGTCCACTCAGCGGGGATTCTGTAACAGTCCTGTCAATGGTAAACCATGTAAACTGTCCATGAAGGCTTTTATGCAACAAACACTCTGCATCATTCAGATTGTTCCAGAACAAAAGACCTCCCATGGAGTGTGGCACGGTGCCTGATCTTCAAGTGTGTGTGTGTGTGATGATACACCTGAGTTCTCCTGACCGAACGCTGAACCAGCTGCAGCCTCAGGGAGGAGGGGGCGGACTCTGCAGCCTTGTACCCTGTTGGACCGTCCAGTCCCGTTTAAGGTCAAGCCGGGAAACTGAAAAGTGAAGTACGACATCTTTTCACATGGTAACCTTTTGTGTGCACTTTTTTTTAAACCTCCAAGTGGAACGATAAAAAGCCCAAGCAGAACTGAAGGCAAAGAATCCGAACTGCTTCCCTGTGTGATTTTGAAACTCTGACATCATTTTCGTGTAGACAACAACTTTTGGAAAAACCCTGCAGGGACAATCAGTCAGCTGATTACTCATCCAACGCTGCTCTTTGAAGTTGTTACATGAAATCTTGTGAAATGTTTAAAGTTATGAATCCTGATCTTCAAACTGCTCGCTGGTGCCCCCGAAAGGCAAATAATAAGAGGGTTCAAGAAAAGACTTATAGGAGGCGATACAGAAGGTACATGTGATGAGATGGATGGAGCCTCTAAGTGAAGCCTGTTAGTAAAGCAGGTGCATGGTGTCACAGTCAGGAGAAGAGCTGGGTTTTAGCCGCTCTAAGGGAAGTTTAATAAGCTGAATAAATAACGAAAAATAGATGGAGTCTGTCCCTGACATCCCTCTCACCCCGACTAAATTTGTAAAATAATTTAGTCTTCCAAGTGTGGGATAAATCTGATCACAGTCTAAAGAGCCCACACTCTTCATAACCTCTACAGGCTCTCCATCGTCCATCGTCCAGCTCCTCATCCTCACCTCCCGGCTCCCACGCTGCCTATCTGAACGCCTCATCTCTTCAAAATCGCCTACAACCACGAATGATCTCAAATCTCACCCTCCTTTTTCTACATTATTTTTCGTTGTATTGTTTTCGTCGTTTGATTTTTGTCATCCCTTGTTACGCGTCTTTGATTGTTTAGAAAAATGCTCACGCCCCCTCTCCTCTCCTCTCCTCTGATCGGATCGTGATATGCGACGCAGACACACGGGCAGCAGAGAGAACAGATGTTGTGTAGCTGTTCGACTCTGCACCAACCTTTTCCATGTGAAGTGTTTTTCCTTCTTCAGGGAGGAGTTGAAGACATGACAGGTGCAGTGTCAGATGCAGAAGGGTTTTATAAGAAGCTTCCAGATGGAGAGTCTGGTTTGGACGTGCAGGAGACATGACTCCATATGGATTCTGTGTCATTCCTGCCCGTCCTTGTATAGTTCACTGTGAGATCATCAAGTCATCAACTCGAACTCTTGCATCAGTGCCAAGAAGAATTTTTTTTCTATATCGTATGAAAGAGCAGCAGATATCTAAAGGGAACTTTCCCTGTCCTAAATCTTCTCCTTTCAAAGATGAAAATAAGGATGTGAAGACACTGCTTCATATCGAGTTTCAATCATGTTTTCACATTGTTAAAATACCCTGCGAACATACATGTGTGCAGCTGATACAGATCGCTGAAAGCCTTCCTGTTTCTGTTGAGCATGCAAAGTTTCTGTTCATGGTGCCAAATATTTGTGACATAATGCTGTTGCTAATATTTGCTTACAGGAACAGACAGACTGCCTGAGCTGGTTTGATAATTTGCTGGGAAATAACCGGAACGTAATTACATCTACACACACAAACACACGCATACACAAACAAACCCAAAAACAAACACAAAGCACTGAAACAAAGGCCCGATTGATCGTGAGCAGATTTTCTTTTAATTTATTATTGGTAATAATCCACATACATGCCAGGGGTCGTAGTCACAAAGCTTTCTAAAGTACGAACAGTTGCTCCTGATGAAAGGCCATTCTTCAAATCATGGCACTTTCTAGGAATTTCCCCTTAAAGGTCAAATATATTCTCGCCCATTTAAACAGCTTCAATAAATATCACAGTTCCTTAAAACACGTGTGTGAAGTGTGTTGTTGTAAATCCACTCTGATCACATCTTTAAACCCCTCTATTTCAGCCCTGCTCAGAACAGGCTGTTTCTGTGTCTGTAGCTTTAAATATGTAAATGAGCTGCGTCTGACCACGCCCCCTCTCTGGCAGGGCTCGGGCTTTCTCGCTCCATGTCCTTTTGTTTACGGTGAGAAGGCAGAACAAACACCTAGCTGTGGGAGTGTCACCCACATGGGGGAGGGGCTACTGCCCTTTGTGATGTCATGAAGGCACAAGACGGAGAGGATGGACTTTTCTCATCATTGTGGGGTTTGAAGACACAGACAGACAAATAGATTTGAAAAACATAGTGTATAAGTGTATTTTTTTAACATGTCACCTTTACTTGATCTATCTATCTATGTATCTATGTATCTATCTATCTATCTATCTATCTATCTATCTATCTATCTATCTATCTATCTATCTATCTATCTATCTAACTATCTATCTATCTATCTATCTATCTATCTATCTATCTATCTATCTAACTATCTATCTATCTAACTATCTATCTATCTATCTATCTATCTATCTATCTATCTAACTATCTATCTATCTATCTATCTATCTATCTATCTATCTATCTATCTAACTATCTATCTATCTTGAAGTCGAGACAAAATCCAAGTAAAGACAAAAGTTATTCACTAAACATTTGCTCCCCTAACAGAGCTGTTTTACCTGGACCACACGTGATCACGTAGTGCATATTCAATCACATAAGTGAGGCAGACAGAGCTCCTGATACTAGTATTTGATCTCTGCCGCAGGGAAATTCCAGGTGACTTCTAAAGTTTAAAAAAAAGTTTGATACAAATGAGATCATTATTATTCATCTGTTAAATCAATATTGATTTGTCTTTATTTTGTTTTGCAGTGCTCCATGTTTTGGTCCATCTATTCAAACAGAGGTTGTGGTTATTTTGAGCCCGCGTGGAGTCGAGTTTTTCCATCCATCCTTCGCCTCGGGGAGTTGGAAAAATCTGCTTCTTGTATAGAGGTGACTTTATGGCTTATGTCATTTTAATAAATGGATTAAGTAGATTTTGTTTCCAGGGCGATGAAAGCAAGCTTGCTGCAAACTATAGGAACCCCTTTTCAATAACACAGCAACATGAATTTAACACTGATGACTTCAAATAAACATTTGAAAGCATTATCAGTGTTTTCTTTTCATCTGATGATTCTGGAGGAATAGTTAGAGAGGATCAGTGGTGACGGCACATTCCTCACTGAGCATCCTGGGGGTCTGTTAGCAGGAGTTTCTCATGAAGCAGGAGTCTGATGTTGATAAGGGCTGCTGACAGACGGCCCCCGGGGAGACTGATAGGTGGACCCTCTTTTATCTCACCTGGCTGAGAGCAGTGTGACCTCTGACCCGGCCCCGTAGAGGCTCAAGGGAACCTTTGTTGTCAGCGTGATACGGCAGCACCGGAGGACAACAATCAGCCTCCTCTTCTCATCAGGTACACAGGTACACCTGTGTGTCTGTAGAAACCTGATGTGGGATCAGGGGAATATTTGCCATTCCTGGGAAAAAAACAAAAACAAAAAAATCGATAAGAAATGCATCAAAATACAACTCGGAGTAAAGTCAGGAGGGAACTAAAGATTAATGAGGAGTTCTGGGTGTTGAGAGAAAGAAGGGAAGATCTGGACTGTATCCCAAATAAGGAGGAAGGTAAATTTAAAATGTGGCATAAAAAAAGGGTTGATGAAGTTTTATAGATAACAAATGAGTTGTTCAGTTTGAATCCCAAACAAATAACTTTAGTTTGGCACATTCTTATTTCTTTGTATCTTCAAGTCAGAAGCTATGTTGAGAAAAGATCAAAAGAAAAGAGATGGACAGATTTCTATTTGGCTCTGCTGCGTTTCTCAAATTAAAGTAAGAACATGTTAAGAATTATTGTCGAACATTGGGGTTCAGTAGAGAAGGGAACTCTGGATGTGAGTGATGCTGGAACCCTCTGATCCACAAAGGTCATGAAGCCCCGTCTTTACCAAATCCGACTGCAGTCCGAGCCGGTAAACAGCAAAACCATCGGAAGTCAAAGATGTAGAGAACAGTGTGCAAACCGAGCAACAAAACTTAGTGAGCTGCGTCATAAATTTAGAATCAGGACATGTCCCTGTTCATATTGCACTTGTACCAGTCCAGGGCTCTGCAGAGCGATGTATTTGGATCTTTAACAGAAATAACAGAAAAAAAGAAAACTGACTAGAATCAGGAAGTCTTTAACAAACATGCACAAAGATTTTGGCACCCGCTATTCATGGGACAAAGCATCCCGCAGTAACCGCAGATTATCGCAGCCTTCATCCATTAATATTTACATACTATGGTCAGTGCTCTGGTAGTAAACCTAAACCTCTCCAGGAACCAAATCTGGACTTGGGCGAGAGAAGCCAAGTCCTGGTGCACTGAGTTTCTCCCCAATCCAAAACCCCCAAGATCCAAAATCACAGTGTCTTGGCAGTTTTTAGTTTATACAACGTTATCCTTTTGAATGAAGGAACACACCTCTTTATAAAAAAAAAAATCCTTGACCTAGCAAGAAAAAAAGATCAGCAAAGCGGAGAGGAGCAGAAGAGGCGGGAATCCTCTGGAACAGTCAGACGTGGAAAAGGTGTGTACAGAGTGAATTATGCTTTGAATGGTGTAACCTGAGGGTACACAAAGTACGTGTTGGAAATGATTTTGGGCCTGAGATCATTTTCCATGACTAAAGATCGGTGAGTAAGCATGTAATGATGTGTTGGGACTCGGCTTTGTAAAGGCTAATATAGTGTGCTAGCATGCTAAAGATGACTATGGTCACATTCCTGCTCTGCTGCTATGAGTCAAAGTGGCTGCCAGCAGGAACAGCGTGAGAGATAATTGCTGGGTCTTATTGCCTAATCCTGCTACCGGATTATCTTTCTCATGACATGTGTCTGAGTGTTGTACAGTAAATATGTACACTGAGTCACTCACCGTGCCTTCACTTCACCTGCAGTCTTATGAATGAAAAAGCCATTTGAGAGTATGCACCTTATATATGTCACTGAACCTTAAAGTTTCGACAGGAGATCGGGCTCGTTCGCCGCAGCTCTGTTCTATGCAAATGAGTCCAGATACGTTTAACCAATCAGGTGCATTCATTTTTTATTTTTGCTACAACTTGGATTTTAAGAGTGGATGGAGAGGTCTCGGGAAAAATGGAACACACCCCACTTTTGAGTTGGCGTATAGTCCCAAGCGTCCTCGCCTGTCAGCTTGACTTAACATTGAGCTCCTATGTCAAATAAGACTTGCAGTGCCCACTTTAGAAACCAATGCATTGAGTTGTTTTCATTGCAAATCACCTGAAGTGCAAAAAACTCTGAAGTGTCAGCTGTTTTTTTTTGTTGATCTCAGTTTGAATGAGTTCAGCTGTGCTCGCCGACGTAACTTTGTCCTAAACAGTCAGATAAAGAAAGGGGCAAATCTTATAACGTCAACATTAAAACTAATTTAAGGGTGCCGCTCGATCTAATCATACAGAGCTCCTCTTACTGGAACTGTAACGTCACAGTTTTCCTTTTCTTTGCCTCTTTTCTGTCCGAAGCTCCTGAGCTTGAAGTGAAAACATCTTCACTCCCTCAATGAGCTCAGAGCTCCAGACTGGCAGTATCCGTGCCGCTGATCGCCTCACAAGCTGCATGTATAAGCTGCAGTAACACTCAGTAAAATACATTCTTCATAAACACGTGATAAATAAAATCACCGTACTATAAATGAAGATGCACACAGTGTCCCTTGGTAGATTTCACAAATAGAAACTGGCTTGGTTGGAAGGTTTGGTAGGCTCCTTTCGTCAGCCCGGGGTGTTTCTGTCCCCCCCCCCCTGTGAAACCCAAACCAAGGAACTGTAAATAGCTCGATAAAAACAGTCAGACAAAATGGCACCACTATGTTTCCCTTACCTGACCTGATGGTTATTTCCAACCACACATCAAAGCAACCAAAAGCAGCCAACTGTACAAACACAATAGCAGCCACCACTGAATCCATCAGTGTTAAAAATAGAAATGTGGTAATATCACGTAGGCCATACTGCACGGCAGGTACACAATCCCATTTTAGAAAACATTCCCACTGGTGCATGCAGGTTTTATCTGATCACCAGGAGGCTTCGTGTCGCTCCTTCACACCAAGTTCCAGTCAAAGGGAATTTCTTTAATTTCCAGGGTGGGTCACAGATCGCTTTAATACACCTAAATGCCTGTGAAAACACGGTGACGGCATTGTTGTGTGGAGGGAGAGTCACGTCATAGCTAAGTATTGGAACCAGAATAATAGCACACTTGAAATGACTTTTCTTTTTCTTTTTCAGTGGCGTTCTTGTACGAGTAAAGTCGCACATTAGCAACGAGTAAACACGGGAAAACAAAGGTCTGTCACTAAGTTCTGTTGAAAGTGTCAAATTCAGCACACACACGTCAGCGGCACGCAGCACAGGCCGGGCTTACACAACACAATGAGAAGCTGTCGGAGCCACGATCAGCAGGTCGGTAATTATACTGAACTCTTGTGTCAGCCGCGCAGAAAGAGGAGGGCCGGCTCGAGTGTCACTTACACGATCAAAGAGGGTACTCTCAAAAAGTGCCTGTGGCTCAGTGGTTTCCTGTGCAAACTACAAACAGCAGGTCGAGTCTTAAACAGGCGGCTGTTCTTCAAGTCAAGTAACCAGGAGTTTTCTTCAATCTGTGAATCATGACTGATCACAAACACATCAGCCAGCTAACCACACTCACATTAGATGAAGCTGCACTGTGTTGATATGTGTATGTGGCTCTTAAAGGGATACTTCTTGAAAGTTTTCTTCATGTGATGCAAAAAGCGTCATATTGCATCACGTGAAGAAAACTTCCAGGCAAAGAAAAACCCATTTTTCTCGTCTCAGGGCAAAATGAGGGCTGGATTCACGACCATTCAACACTACTACCATGTTTCTAATGATACACAGCTTCATGTAACTGGGTGAAGTATCCCTTTAAGCTCGTACCGTCACAGTGAGTAAATCAATGCATGCATTTTCTTATCGTGTGTGTGCGTATTCTCTGCCAAAGTGTTCGACACTCTCTTACTTTGTGCTTTATTTTAAATCATTATAGACGCCACATTTAAGCTGTTTACACGTACTGTATGCACTCCTGAACATTTCTTGAAGATTTCAGAGGATTGGATCAAAAACCACACTTGCACCTCACATCCGAAGACGATCCCTGTCAGACGAGGGAGGGGGGAAGGGGGGGGGGCTTTAATAAGGATGTTTGGAGATCGACCGGTCGCATGCATACAGGTTACAGTCATGCAGGGATTCATCATCGTCTGCCCCGCCCACTAGCTCAAGCTGAACTCTCCTGATAACATCCTGCTGCACTCTCACATCAACTCACTCAGACTGTCTGCGGAAAAAATAGCCGGGGAAGCTGCAGGATAAACTCTGGATACAGTCACATACAGCTCCTCCTGTGTGAAATTTTATTATTGAATGATTCTGGTCTGATTCTGAGAAATTCACCTGTTAGACCTGTAAGTGACTTTCGTGTGAGACGACGTCGCTCGTCGGTGTTCAGCTGAGTCTGTATTTCAAACAATGTTTATCAGTTGTCTTCTTCACACACACTTTGATATGTGATGCTTTGTTCAGTATACGACACTCCCTGCATGCTTTCATCTCATTGGTCTGTGCCAAACACCCCCCAACCCACACACACACACACACACACACACACACACAGAGCTCTGTCCCACTGAGATGAGCTCTTTTCAGGCGTTCTGCTCCATCTTGATTTCCCCGTTTATCTGATGTCTCTGACTCCTAATAGCTGCTTCTGAGAGATTCCTCATTAGATATCGCACCGCGCTGCAAATCCTCCCCTCCCTCTCCCGATCTTTTCGTGAGAAGACGTCGCAACAGAGAGTTGTCGGGGCAGAGCCGCCACACGTGGTGGTTGCACTGTAACAATAACTAGTCGACAGCTCATCTTACCTCCGAGTCCTGCTGCTGCTCGTAAATCTGAACCAGTACAGAACAGAGGGGAACCCATAATAGATATAAATGCCTTTATGAAGAGGGTAAATGTAAAACAAGCTTACAGAGCAAACATCAGAGGTGTGTGAAGGTGTGTGTGTGTGTGCGTGCATACACACACACGCCTGCAACAGAGATTAAAGAGCATTGCGTGCTTTGCTGCTACAACCTTGTCCATCCAGTTAGGTGTGTCCCATTAACAACACACACACACACACACACACACACACACCATAAACAGGTATGTAAACTAAAAGAATGTGGACTATCAGACTTATGAATGGAAACAGTTTTTCTCACATACCATTCACAAATCCTGATGAATGTACATGTGAGCCGCTGCAGAGAAGGAACCACACGACACCGTGTGCAGGGCTGTTCATGAAGGTTCCACTTATCTCCGTGGAAACGTTCACACTGACACGTTTAAGTCTCAAAGCTGATGGGACATTTTTTTATTTTTGGTGTTTTTAGTGAATTGAAGGACAGGCTGTGATTATGACATTTGACGTATCCTCCACACGTTGCTGCAGTTTCACTTGATGACTTTAAAAAAGTATGATAATAATCTGAACGTAGAAATACGACACATCGCCTCATATTGTATTTTTGTTTTCCTTTTACTTTAAAGGTGAATTTAATGTTCTTCATACCTGTGTGTAAATCTATCTAACTAACCAACTAAATGGCTTATTAGCAATCTGCAACTTTCTCACAGAATTTGTGTGCCGTCAGTTTTCATAAAATTATTTTTACATTAGTATTTTATCTGTTTCTTTGCTTGTTTTTTTTTTGTTTTTTTTTTCATAAAGTCTGAAAGAGAGATCTTTTTGTTTCTCCGCTGTTTCAGTTGCTCGTACTGAAATAACAACTCAGCAAAAGTCTTCTGTACTGTTTCAGACGACGCAGCACAGAGTTAGACTCCAAGCTCTTGTCTTCTTCGTGCTGGCTGGATGAATTCACGTCCTGTCCATGGGAGCCAACCCAAACACAGAGAGGAAGCGTATGTTCCTGCAGTTATCTGTGGCTGTCAGTGCACATCAAAGCCCCGCTGAGACAGAAGTAATCCCGAGTGACAGGCCAGCCTTTCACCTCTCTGCCAGAGTACCAAAGTCATGACAGCACAGATTTTTTTTTTCAAAACAAAACAATCCTGCACAATCCTGGCGAGGCTTCGAACACCTTGTTAGCACCTTGGCAACCACGGCGCCTCGCGCTCAAACTGGGCCTGCATACCTGGCGCAGCGTGACAGATGGAATGTGGTATTTAAATTTCTGTTTCAATCAACAGATTTCAAGTCCTGAGTCAGTGCAAACAGAACCGATAAACGTGATGCATCAGGGCCGTGAGAAGCGAGCAGTTAGAGGTCCGTCTGTCAGCCCGCGCTCACCAACGCTTGGAGTTAATTAGAGTTCAGTGCGAGTTATTAGAGCATGTCTGTCTTTGTGCCATCGACCGTTAGACACACCCAAACACCGCCACCTCCGTACGTTTGACCCCGAATAAACCTGTCAACATTTGTATCCGGGGTTAGGAATGACACAAGTTCATGTCTTCAATTAGCCCGAGATTTAAAACATGTTCTTGCAAAGACAAGGGGAGGGGGAGGGGGGGTGAAGAAAAAAATCTAACAGAATTCAGCTGGTTAGTTGAACAATTACGCAAAATTAGCTTTTACCTTTGAGCGCTTAACTGTTCAGACTTCATGTTTTCAGTCTCAAAACATCGAATTCTCCCTCACTGAACTCTTTGACGCACAAAATGTGACGACGTCTGACACTCTCTCGTCGTGTCGATCGAAGCTGGACAACCAGACGTGCAGTTTGGTCTAATCAGTGTCGGGTTTGGATGAGGATCAACAATAAAAACGGGTGGATTAGACTGTAAAACTTTACTACCCGAGGTTAAAGAGAGCATAAAATCACAGTATAAGTGACGAAAGACGCTGAACACCATGAACAGGCAGTTAAAGCATCACACGATTACATGGAGTTTAATCCAGAGCAGATTATTTGTCCATTTATTCTTCTTGGTTATGTTTCAGATCACGTTTAAGGTCGTTAGATTTGTTTTTCTCTGAGTCATAAATCAGCGAAGATAAGAATATTATGACAAACTCTGAACTCCCAGTAATAAACAACTATTGGATAAAACTTTTAAGATGTAATCAATTTATTTGATTATTTGATATTTGAACGTGAGGGATAGAAGAAATCTGTCCTGCATATTATAGATGTTCTGTAAAGCGTGGCACAAATAATGATTGATCGACTGATCAAGCAGCAACATTTATGTTTAGTGTCGTACGCGATCATTTTATAAACACAATAAATATGAAATAGATTTTTAAAGCTTCAGAACTTTTTGATTCTTCGGATCATTATAATAACAGATCGTTTCCAAAAAGAGGGTATATACTGAAGGAAACTTTGAATTTGCATCCTGACCGTGTGGTTATAGTGACATCACAGCGTTAATGAGGTTGTGGTGTCTGGTCACGTGGTCCTGGAGACGCCCCTGAAGACGGCTGTTGTTGAACAACGAATACGTCACCCCACCGCTCGTCAGATTGGTTGTCCGAGTGTGTCGGACCCCCGGTGCGTATGTGACAATCTCACCGTGTTATGGCAACATGATGCTTCAGGGATCTGAGTGTCGCCGCCTCACTGTCGCTTTGGGTGTGTTTGACGGTTTACTCTTATCACAACAGGGGGCCGCCATACTGTACGGGTTATTTATCTAGTGGGGGTCCTTTAATTGTACAGCAGCCGAATGAACACTCTGAATCCATCTGGTTATTACAGTTTGACGTTTGTTTCTATAAAGTACAGCAAAGAAAAAAAGACTGAAAGAAACATGAACTAATCCGTGGTTAAAAAGCGACGGCAGAACAAACCAACGTGTGCGTCGCTTCTTGACATCAGGATCCTTTCATTGAGACTGAAAAGTGTTTCCTGTGAGTAAACATGTTGATGTCAGGATAAATCTGATCTATTGGACACAAATCTAAACGTCAAAAAACGATATTAAATCAGAGATATTGAGATTTCGTGTGATTTGTACCCGATGTAGTTATAGTTAAATATAAAATGACATTTTGATATTCTGCATGAACACAAGCCGTCTTTATTAAGATAGTTTTCATGTGTGTCTAAGGTTTTATGTGTCTGTGTTTTCATTTTGTGTTTCGATCAAATAAGCAGCACTTTGGTTAACTTTTCTAGTTTTATTGTAAAAAAAGTGGATTTGATTGGATAACAGGCTTTGTACGGTGGCCGGTAGGGGTCAAAGACTCGACAACCTGCGAAACAAAACACATTTAGAAAAACGTGCAGCATGTTAAAAGCAAACTCTGAAACAACCTTTGACCTCCACACTGAACATCTTTGCAATGCACCTGCTCTGTGACTGTTCGTTTTTAATGCACCTGCAATATCCGCAGGTGCATTTCATGAAGTCTAGAAGAAGCACACTGAATCTGCAACCTGTTTTTGTAAACTCCACAGGCCTCCGTCTGATGAAACATTTCAACGGTTTTAAATGATGTATTTAAAGTAATAATGTTCTGTCAAGACCAGATCAGCATTTGTTTAGTTTTCGCTGCCGTGAGAAGAGCGTGTGTGTTTTTACTTTGCTGCTCCGCCTGCTTCCCTCCACCCTTCCTTCTCTCAACAGACTTCGACCCGCTGGGACTCGATTTGAACTTTTTTTTTTTAGTCTTCGGAGGGAGACGAGGGGGATGTGGGTGGAGAGGAAGTGGATTGTTTCCCCCCGTAGGTTAAAGCAGCACATCACACACGTCTGTTTATGAGCACACCCATCGCTGCACTCGTGGAGAGAACACGAGCTTAAATAAAAGATGGAGCTGAAAGAATGAAGGACATCCTCTCGCCGCTGTGCCTCGGAAAGAGTTCTTTATTATTCGTCCAATGAACAACATATCAGAGATAATGTGCAGCCTTATATTACTGTCTCCGTTTAATATTTGTTGTTTTGTTATGAGCTGTTATATCCCTGTTATTGACAAATATCATTTTTTTAATCTGTTTTCTGTAGATTTGATTTGGGATGAATGACAGTGAAAATGTCTTGTTCAGTTTTGTATTTTGCATATTTTTTCAGAGTTTAGATTCCTTTTCTTGTTTATTTTGTCTCATTCTTCCCGTGGTTGTTTGTTTCTCCTGTGTTTTTTTATTTTATTTGAATGTTTCTTAGTTTACTCTTGGACTGCACGGTGCGTTGGCTTCCTGTCACAGTCCACAGACATCCTCGTTAGGTTACCTGGTGACTCTAAAATTACTGTGAAGTGTGAGTCAGGCCTCACGTAGCCGGGTATCTCACTAAACAAAGATATTTTTCTACGTTTTGGCCTCTCATCCACACAGAAATGCAGATCGAAAACAAAACCTCCGACCAAAGTGAAGATCTGTGAATTCTCCGTTTATGCGTTTTGCACGTGGACGTCAATAACCGGGGTTTTGCGTTTCGAAACGTCACTGCCTGTGACAAAATATATTCTAACGTCACATATGCGACCTGTGTTTACATTCAGAAACAGTACTATAAACGCACTTCTGCGTTTTCTAAAAACGAGGTTGTGTGTACTTAATTTTTTTTCCCAGACAGAGGAGGCAGGATATTCGTTTTTACATAAACCCGGCTACGTGTGGACGAGGCCTTCGTGTGTCAGCCATGATTCAGAGGGCAGACAGTCATCGGGAAAACAGCAGTGACAGCTGGGATTGGCTCCAGTCCCCTGCGTCCCCAAACGGGAAAAGCAGGATACAGTAGGTAATGGATGGAAGGATAATTTAGTTTGAAGTATTTCCTGTTTAATTTTGTATTTTTTTACCCTGTGTGTGCTGTTATATTCTTCAGATCTCTGTGTGTCTACAGTATTTCCTGTTTTATTTGGTCATTCTTGTCCACCGTCTTTCATGTCCTTTCGTCTGGTTTCTCTCCATATTGATTGGCGTGATTGTCTTCACCTGTGTCCTATTAGCTCGTTGTCTCTCTGAGGTCGAGTCCACACATCGGCACGCATTTTGTAAAACTGAGATTTTCCTGTTTTACAAAATAATCCTGTCCACAGAAGTTGAGTTCTCAAAAACATCTTCGTTCACATGAAAAACACAAAACGCTCTGTCGGGGCCGCCACGAGCACGCCAAGTCAACCATGTCAGTGACATTCAAACACTTTCTCGCCATTCTTCATTTCATTATCAACGCAGTCCAGGCGACACAGCGGGAGAGAAACTGTGTGTGAGCATGTAAAACATCCAGTTAGCTACCTTAACACCTCATTTGGTTACGTCTGCCTTCGCACCGATCTCACGTAGACAACAGATGATGCTCGCACAATGACGTCAAACTGCGCCTCGAGAAATGAAGTCTTTCTAACAGGAAAACCGGCGTTACTATCTGATCAAGATCCTGAGAAAATAACCTGGAGTGACCTGTTCGTAAAACTGGGTCAAATAAAACAAAAGAAGCAACAAGTAGCAGACGGAACTCCACGTCAGCCTCCACGTCATCTTTTGTTTTCGCAGCAAAACTGGGTGAAATAAAATGTATGGATACATGTTAACTTAGTGCAGGCTTTCACGTGGAGTCGCCTCAGTGTTCATTTATTGATCAAGAATAAAATGAATATTAAAATGTTTTGAACGCAGGCTACTATGGGTCATCGATAAACAAAACTTGCAGAGCCTCATGGTGCAGAAACGCCGCTCTGCCTCTGTCCATGATAATAAACACCATTAACATTAAACGTGCTCTGAGATGAATGTTTACCGCCGACTCAACAGAAAAACTATTACATGATTGAAAATAAATCAATGTGATCAAAAAGCTGTGTGTGTTTTGGGTGTCTGGTGAAGTCAAAGTGGGGTCAGGAGCTAAAATAGATCGTCACATCAGGGCTTCCGTAGAAAACGGGGAAATGCTCTCCTGTGATGTAAAAATAAAGTATTGTCTAACTAACGTTCGAGCGACAACCATAAATGAAAAAAATCTGAGGAAATGAGCCAATCAGCCTCAACGTGACTCTGTCGGATAATGCTGATCAGAAATAAAACACGGACACAGAGGAAATACCGGCCCGCAGCGAAACAATAAGAGCGTCCAGTCCGAGCCTGCAGACAGTCTCAGATCAGGGAGGGAGAGGGGCTGCATATATCAGGAAGGGGGTTTCTAACTCTTCAAGGTCTCACTTGAATTTCCACTGTTTATTTTGTTCTGGTTGTGAAACACTTCTGATATTATGAGTACGCTGACTGAAAGGTTTCACAATAAAGAAACATGCTGTAAACTCAGAATTGCTGAAAACAAAACAAGCAACAAGTAGCAGACAGAACTCCCATGATTCCCCGTCAGCCTCCACATCATCTCTCGTTATTTTACATACTGTGCGTATACTCAGTGGACTTAAAATCTTAAAATATTACGAATAAAGCGACGCCTGCGAGCTAGTTCAGGAGATAAAGATTTCACACATGACATTCGGCATCATCCAAAATCACCTGACAACACCTTCTTCCAATCAGCTGTCTATTTCAGCTGACATAGTTCGAGTCCCTCCCTCTGCTCTGTCATCACCCGGTACCTGTGCTGTCAAACGCCACACGCAGACGTTGAAAATAAAAACCTTACACTCTGTAGGAAACAAACATGAGACAACACAAACGTGAATCTTCTCATTATTAGGTAGAAAATTGTCAACACGGCGACTCATCAGTAAAATAAAGAACCAACAACACAGACTGAGTATCCTTAAGATTTATAGAAATCAAAGTTTAAGTTCAAAAACATCCAGTCTTACTTACAACACACCGAAGAGGTGAACTCCTCCCGAGGTGATCGAGCTGAACAGTCGAAGAAAAAGACAAGATTTCCTGTCAGCTGTGTTGATCCCCTGTAAGTGAAAGACAGCTCAGTATAACTCCTCAGGATGATCATCCTCCAAAAACAGGAGGCATCAAACCTCTGCGTCCGAGCTGCATCATCAAACGTGAAAACTTTCAGAAGGGAAACAACATCCGTGAGTCGATGTCCGTGTTTCATGAAAAGCCCGACTCCCACTTTCTCGTGCTGCAGAATCAGATCAACCCTCTGTTGATGCTTTTATACACTCTTTGTTTTCACATGACTGGAAAATAAGTCACAGTTTACTGCTTCAGAGGACTGATGCCCGGTTTGTTTGGGCTTCTCCAGCCATGAAGACACAAACACAAGACAACAAACCGTAATGTGATACAAAGACCGGAGGGCTGCTCAACCTTTTCTCTTCTGTTCCAGCTCCAACGAGATTACAGATTACAACTGTTTAGGAAGTTTTATACTTCTACACCGAGAAAATCTGAGCATGCAAAGCTTTAAGTTTTTAGTTTTTTCAAATGTTGTCCAGTTGTGTTCTGTGAGATAGACAACTAGATGAACTATCAATCAAATTCTCTTGTGTCATTCATGCAATTTATTTATTTGTCCTGGGAGGACCCACTGAGACTAAAATCTCTCTACCAGTGGTGCCCTGCATGCAGCGATATAGGACTTAATTGTTAGGTCAGGGGTTTGATCCCCAGCTGCTTCATTATGTCCGATGTGTCCTTGGGCAATGCACTTAACCCCAAGCTGCTCCTGCTAATTTGTTGGTGGTGTGTGAATGTGTGTCAATAACACATAGGTTCATTCTTTCTTCTTTCCCTGGACGTTACCTTCAGTTAAGTGTTAACAGAATGAAATGATTAACTGTTATTAAAGTTTCATCTTTGATTACCTGAGCCCACCTCTTGTTATGTGGGACCTAATAATAATGATAATAATACAAATAATAACAATAATAATAATAATAATAATAATAATAATAATAATAATAACAATGATAATAATAATAATGGGGACATAATGATGATGATGATGATGATGATGATAATAATAATAAAAATAATAATACTGGGGACCTAATGATAATAATAATAATAATAAAAATAATAATGATAATAATAATGGGGACATAATGATGATGATAATAATAATAATATAATAATAATAATAATGGGGACATGATAATAATGATAATGATAATAATAATAATAATAATAATAATAATAATAATAATAATAATAATAATGGGGACCTAATGATAATGATAATAATAATAATAATGATAATAATAATAATAATGATAATAATAATGATAATATTAATAATGATAATAATAATAATAATAATAATAATAATAATAATGGGGACCTAATGATAATGATAATAATAATAATAATGATAATAATAATAATAATGATAATAATAATGATAATATTAATAATAATGATAATAATAATAATAATAATAATAATAATAATAATAATGGGGACCTAATGAACCTTCATAAGTATGATCTTTTTAGCATCAACTGTCCGACTGCTTTCATCCACCTGAGACAGTCAGTGTCCACTTTAAAGGCCTGTAATCGAGGATCAGAAACAGGATTGCTCTGCTCTGCCTGTCCAGCTGTCTGCACTGATTGGAAGTTTCCCTGCATGTGATTTTGACTGTAACAAAACGGCTGATGTGAATGCTAAAATAACAACATGATGTTGCAGCTTGAAAAGTTTTGCTTTGTCATTTTTGTCTTCCGACCAGACATGCATCAGCTGTTTGAGTAGAGGAATGATTCAGAGCAGCCATTTGTGATGAAATCTCAGGAAATGCATCATGAAGCTTTGAGCAACAGAGCTCGAGTTCTTACCACGCAAGGAAATTTGTTTCACTCACGTCTCATCACAATACAACGTGTGGGGACGGAAATTCTCAGATTAGTACCTAATAGGTTCTTTACACGTGAAATGATGCACCGTGTCATAACTGAGCCGTACTGTGGTTTGAATCACTAATCTTTATCTCTGAAGGACTCATGCAGGTAGACACTACGTGATCGTCAGGGTGATTTGGGATCTGTTTGGAGGTGGTCGTCTTGAGCGCACTGATTTGAAATCTTAAGTATATTTCACATTTTATGAACTTTGTTGTGTAGGGGGAACACCGGAGACAGCCTAGCATGCACTCTATAGAACAAGCAGAGGGCTGAGTCTTCGATCTAACTCCATCAGCACTCCTTAACTCCTCTGCTCCTGCTTCTTCGTTAGCAGTGTGAGTGTGTATGAGTGTGATCCTTTACTTTACATAGCAGCCTGCACCATCAGTGTGTAGGTGTGACCTGCGATGTATAAAGCACGATATGAGCTCAAGTCTATTTACCGTTTAACAAATCAAGCTAACTGAAGAAGAGGCCTCTACATCCACAGCACAAACTTTTTTAGTCACTTCAGGTTTGTGCCGTCTCCACAACTTCATCTATAGTTTTTTTTTATCAAATAATGCTTGTAGAAATCTGTTCATAAACTTTTATAATCAGCTCTTCCTGCCTGACGTCCGGAGTGTGTGCTGGTCGTTCTTTTTCCTGCATGTTGTGAGACAGTCAGGCAGTAAAATCTGTCTGCTGGCCTAATAACTGCTCATCTCAGCTTTCTGCTTCCCGTGTCTCTCAGCGTTTCACGTGTCTTGGAGGAGTTCTGCCTGGGACGAGACGCAGCGCCTCGCGTGACTTCCACCTCTGCAGGCCGCGGCCCATCGTGCATGACTGTCCGTCATCATTACTTTCTTGTAAAAACAGCAAAGACAGGCCCGGGGAGGGGGTCGCCGAGGAGAGGCCTCGCTCCCCTTTGAGCGCTGCTACACCTTTGACCTCTCACAGGAGGGAAGAGATAAACATGAGGGGGGAGACGACTAAGCTTCAATGACTTTTAATGACAGACTTGGTTTGGGTTAGAATAGCAACCCTGTCGTCATGCAGAGACCAGATAAGACTCAACATGCGAGGTGGAGGAAGTTTGTTTTTCCCTGCATGCATCTCTGTGTGATCTTTTCATTTTCCTTTAAAGAGTAAGCTCCGACGTCACATGAGAGCGAGGTAAAGGAGGTCGACTATTTATTAACGCACCACATTCATTTACAATACTTGCAGAATAAAGTTTGCTTTAAAAGTTAGGAAGGGACAAAGTGTGTCCTCGTCGGTTTTTAAAAGTGAGGTCCAGATCAAACTTGGAGCTTCTTTTTCCCATCGTTCTGCGTCCTTTTCCTTTGAATCCACAAAAAACAAAACACCCCGCCTTCATTAAAAAGTCTTTGAATCCATTGACTGCTTGTTTTCCTCGGGCTTCTCATCAATTAGGCCAATAAAAACAAAGAGCAGTGACAACGGTTAGGCTTTTTTAGTTGGCGTGGATGTGAAAGCGCAGTCATGCGGCTGAACTCGTAATAAGCCTCCCATTCTTCCCAAAGGAGAACCAACAGTTCAGCTGGACTCCACAAACCCCTGAAAAGGTTTTCCTCCAGTAGGACAAAAAAAAGTCCGACATGCACAGCGATTCAGGATTCGGGGGAAAATGCCCTTTTAGTGTGAGAATGGAGGGGAGACGCCTTCACGGGCGGCTGGCTACGCTTTGGCAAGGGCCTCTGCAGCACTTGGCCGGACACAAAAACCCAGCCTACAGATAGAGGTACCTCAGTGAGCGCCTGGTTAATCTGCAAGATCATTAGGATACTCGAAAAACTCATTAGCATCATTCTCATGAACTTTCCTTTTTTTTTTTTTTCCGCTCTCGGCAAAAAAAAAGAAAAATACAGGATTCGTGGACTTGTGGGAAATATCGGGGTGAGTCGGGAGGAGGGGGGGGGGGGTTGTTTGATTTGACATTTGGAGTCAGCGGGGTCATTCAGTCGTAATGAGGCACTCGCGGTCGGACCAAAGTGAAAGAGTTTGCCCCGGCGCTCAACTCTCCCTGATTCACGGCCAAACCAGATGACAGTTTGGTCTGGTGGTAGAACGACCAATCAGACGACAGCAGCTCAGCTCATCTCTAATGGAAAGTAATTAACAGGACAGTTGCGTGTGTGTGTGCGCGCTCTGTAGACTTGTAAATGTTAAACTACACAATGTCATCACATCATGCACACACTGCAGTGATCCTTCCTGAACAGGACGGGGGTCGCTGGAGGCAAGACGACATGAAAACAACGCCATCGACGTGAAGACATATTTAGGATGGCAGGCAAAGCAACTAAGTCCACTGCTTTGTTTACAGTTTTTTCCTGTATGTCAAACGTTTTACAGTTTACTGTGTCGACAAAAGAGCGGAAAAGAATATTTAGCAGTTTCCTTCCGTGCACCAAGAGCGACCGCTACATATAAATGTAAAACATCAGCTTATCCTGACTTCTTGAGGAACTCATTTAAAAAAAAAAAAAAATCTGGGTGAAGGGGGAAAAGTCCACTCTCGTGCTGCTCACCCCTAAAATATTTTTGGGATATTTTACGGAGATATGTGCATGTGTGAAAAAGGCCAAAAGAGTCGTCAGATATTTTTGAAGCCCAAAAATGTGTCAGTGCCTTGATTTGTGAAACTTCATTTTTTATCATGACATCACCTCAATGTGTGGTGGAGTTCAACTCAAAACTTATGGTTAAATTCACTTCTTTAAACTCATTTCTTTGCTTCTTTACCTTCATTCATTACAACGTGCTCGACATTAATACTCCTGTAAAACACTCAACTATATCTAAGGAGCTACGCAGCTCTTCCATGTGCTTCACTCCGACAGGCCCAGAGGCGGAGCTGCGTTTAGTGACGTCATCAGCGGCTTTCCCCTCTGCTGTCACTCCCGTGATGGAGCACATGTGCGTGACTGCTCTGCACCTTTAGAACAGCCCTGGGCGGTCCCCTCCGTTTCCCCCCACCAGTTCATATAGCATTGATTCAGAGAGTCAGATAAGCCCTGTAAGTGCTGCAAAAGATGCTTTCCTCTAATTACACGCATAAATCACAGTAATGACCCGTTTCATTTGTCATTCCTGGTTTTTTTTAACATGACGTAACTTCCTGATGTCGCTTCCTTTGATTTGATCGGTGCTCTAAATGTGAGAAATCCTGCGGGAATCAGACAAGCTGGAGTTTCACTCTCTAACTCTACCTTAACTGTGAGAGCCGTCACGTGCACACACCTTCCTGAGCCCCTCCCTCACCTCCCGGCTCGCTCACACGCGATGAGCAACTGAGCTGTCAGTCAAGCAGGAAGGGAAACTGTGTTGAAACTGAGCGAGCTCGCAGTGAGGAGCTGTCGGGGCCCCGGCTTGAGGCCACTGTGTGGGCCCGTCTGTTATCTGCAGTCACCTCAGTGCACCTCACGGGGAATTACCTGAGGCGCTCCAACACAAACACTAACAAGTGGAGGGTGTCCAGAGAGAACCATGTGAACCATGCAGGGTCCACACGGGGGTGTTGCTGTTCTTCACCCTCCAGCTTATAAAAAGAGTAAATCATATTTTAGCATTGGAAGTATTGGGCTGTAGTTATTATCACTATTTTTTTGTGATGCTAAGATGATAAAGAAAATCACAAAAAAAAAGGAGCAACATGAAATATATCCACTGAATCTACCAGAAATAAAATCTGGTTCTAATCCTTAACTCGAGCCACCTGATGAGTTAGCAACATACAAAAAAATAATAACTTTAAGATTTATATTTTTATGCTTTTTATGCCTTCAGGGAACAGAGAGAGAGAGAGAGAGAGAGAGAGAGAGAGAGATTGGTGAACTGTGTGAGTAAAAGGAGCCACAGGTGAGTTTTAAAATAATAAAATAACAATAATAAATGTAAAGAATGAACAATCCTGGTTCTGGACTAAACTGACCGAGGAGTGAATTCATCACCGCCAGCCGAGCACAAAGTATGTGCACTTTTTACAAAACACACAACTTGTTTAATGAGCAACAAAAGGCAGTCCCATGACCAGGGGAGGTTCAGGATCACAGGACACACACACACACACACACACACACACACTGTAGAGTGAGTCTTATGACAGGATCTCAAAACAGCAGAAACATCAGAGAAAAGTGTGATCAGTCATTCTGCTGTTAAAGAAGATAAAAACAGATTTTTAACTAAACATCATTGAATATGATCAGTGCTCCTTAAAGTGTTTGACAGCCGTCTCTTAATTCAGAAAGTGATGCTGCCTTGTTTAGTTTATGAAGCTGTCCTACTTTTTTTTTAATTGTCATCATATAAGATGCTTCTCTCTTCATGTGCTGAAATAAATCCAATCTTTCTTTGTAATTGGTCTCATTGATCTGTCTTATCTCTTAAAGTGAAAGTGGTTCATAGTGAATATTTATTTTATATTTCTGAGACTAAAGATCATTACTGTAGATATTATGTTTCTTTGGTGACAACTGCAAATACTACAATACAGTTTATTTATTTTTATTTACGTATGTGCACTTTTATCTATCTATCTATCTATATATGTATATATATATATATATATATATATATATATATATATATATATATATATATGTATGTATGTATGTATATACACACACACACACAATATTTCACACACTCAGTGTAGTATCTAGCTATGTAATATCTTTCTGTGGAAGGTAAGTATTCATACACCACCACCTTAGCAGCGGGCATCGAACCCTCGACCTTCTGGTTGAGAGACATTTTATTTATATTTTTATTTGAACTATTCACTATTATTTATCCTAAACATATTTATCATGTATACATTAGTGCATTTCATTCTATGGCTCTGAAGCTTTTAAAGTGTTTTTTTTTTTTTTTAATACAAAATTATGAATTAGATCTCTTTATCTGTATTTTCTTTAGTGATAGATTTTTCTAATTCTTTTAAACCCGAGCTCTCACTCAATTTGGGCGGGTCTTCCTCCTTCCCCTAAATAATATATATTACATTTAACTTGTCCTCATATTTCTGACCTTATTCTTTTCAGGCCTATGTCCTCTTTTTGCCACAGTTTTTTTTCTCCCACAGAAGACCAACAAAAACTTCATGATCAATCAAGTTATTAAAAAAAAAAAAAGAAAATCCCGGACTGATTTTATGGAAATTCAATTGTTCAAATATGATTTTTTTTCCGTTATTATCATATGAATAGTATTTTTTGTTCCATCAAACATCGAACACAGCAGACTGAGCTCTGGGAGGAGTTTGTGGTGTCTGAGCAGCGGAGGGTCAGAGGACAGGAGCGGGTCTCTCTGAGACGCTGTCCGCGGTGCTGAACCTCGATCCCCGCGTCCCATCCGGACCTCAGCGGGTTGAGCAGAAGCTCAAGCAGAGGCAGAGACACCAGCCACACTCCACCGAAACTCAATCACACACCCGCGGGGAGAGAAACGAACAGACAGAGGTCTGAGCCAAGAGTCTGGAGGTCTGAACAGAGCGGAGAGCCAGGTACACACAGGAGGGTGATGATACAGTGATGATACCTGCTTCTGCGCGCATGCCCAGTCTGCCTTTCTTTACATTGTTTTCAACATTATAACTGACACACACAGAGGATGCAGAACTGTGCAACAGCTTTAAATTGATGGTGCATTTTTCACAATGGGCATTAATGAGTCAGAACATGGGGTCCTCCTCCTCCTGCTGGCTTGTTGGGAAAACGCACCCTCAATACACAGCAATCAGCTCCAGACTGTGGCTTTAAAGGAGACATGGCACAAAGAGCGCATGCAAACAGGGACAGTGAGGCGCTGCTTTTTTTATTTCACCGCTGCGGAGAAAATGCGCAGCTTCCAAAGCCAAACACAGGCCTGTATATGACTATAATCACTTCCGGTTTTATGAGTAAAAGTGCGCAAATTTAGGACGAAAGTAGGAGCTCAAAGGTTTTTGTTGATTTGGCTTAATTGTGATGCGTAAAGCGTAACTGTATTTATTGAAGGTGGCAAATGAAGAAAAAAAAGCATATATACAAGTGCAACAATATTTTTTAAATAACTAATATAATTTATGAAAAATGTAAAATAGGCCTCAAATAATATAACATTCAAAATAGGAAAAGAATAAAGGCGGACAAATACAGCCTATGCACGTTTGCAGTTAGAAAGTTAGTAAAGACAATTAGGCAGTAAGCGTCAGTCAAATCTTTGAGCTTTATTTCGTTTGTATCTTCACACTCTGCTCCTGTTAAACAAATAAATGCCTTTAAACACTTCAGTTTACTTTTCTCAACTTTGCACAGCCGCAGGCGCTGAGTTTACGCGTCCAACAATCCCGCCTGTTACCCGTGAGTGAGTACACTAAAGGAGGGGGGGAGAGGGGGGAGGTGATGGTGGGAGGGGTGGGTGGGGTGACACCCTTTACTACAAACCTGCCCACAGTATCAGAGCTCAGACGGCCTCTGAAAGGCCGGGAAGGATGCTGCAGAGCTTCAGAGTGTGCGCAGGCTGCGGACAGAGGCGTCTCTCACACGCGTACACAAACACACACAAACACTCAGTAGGCTGCAGAGTTTGTGATTGACTGTTTGCACTAGGCTGCTCATCAACATGCAATAATTACTGTTTTTTTTTTTTTTTTTTTAGAATAATAACCTGATATATATCTGATCAAAATTTTATTTTTCGGAAAGTGGAGCAGCTTTAAACTTTGTGGATAAATCAAAGAGGCTTCTGTTTCTTCCATGAGCCAAGGACGTAAGCAGGTACCCCTATTTGATTTTAAACACCTGTACACTTGCACATTAACTTTTTACCTTTATATTTTAAACACAAATCTAACCATATATGTTGTTTATATTCCAATTTGAACAAGTGATTTCCATCCTGTCCTGCAGGATCCACTCTATGGTTGTGACACTGGAGTGGATAATTGCAGGGAGCCCTCGGGCCCTGCTGCTAGGATGTGTGACTCTCTTTTTCTCCCTCCACCTGTTGCGGTGGCTGCGGCAGCGCCCGAGCCGCCTCCCGCCCGGTCCCTTCGCCTGGCCGGTTATAGGGAACGCTGCGCAACTTGGCAAAGCCCCGTACTTGTATTTTGCGCGCATGGCACAGAAGTACGGGAACGTCTTTCAGATTAAACTCGGCAGCCGGACCGTGGTGGTCCTGAACGGGGACTCTATCAGACAGGCGCTGGTCAAGCAAGGACCTGACTTCTCTGGGAGACCGGATTTCACTTCTTTTCAGTACGTCTCCAACGGCGACAGCCTCGCTTTTGGCACCAGCACGGACTTGTGGAAGATGCACCGCAAAGTGGCGCAGTCCACAGTCCGCATGTTCTCCACCGGGAACCCGCAAACCAAGAGGACTTTCGAGCGCCACATACTCGGGGAGGTCAGGGGGCTTCTGCAGCTGTTTGTGGGGAAGACGCAGGAGGAGCGCTTCTTTCAGCCCATGGCATACCTTGTGGTGTCCACAGCCAACATCATGAGCGCGGTGTGTTTTGGGAAGAGGTACTCGTATGAGGACGAGGAGTTTCGGCAGGTGGTGGGCAGGAACGACCAGTTTACCAAGACTGTGGGTGCAGGGAGTATAGTGGACGTGATGCCCTGGCTGCAGTACTTTCCAAACCCCATCAAGAACATTTTTGACAACTTCAAGAGTCTCAACAAGGAGTTCAGCACCTTTATCCGGGATAAAGTGGTAGAACACAGAAAAACCCTCGAGTCCGGCAGCGTCCGGGACATGACGGACGCTTTTATTGTGGCGCTGGACCAACTGAGAGACAAAAGTGGACTCTCATCAGGGAAGGACTACGTGTCCTCCTCTATGGGGGACATATTCGGAGCGAGTCAAGACACCCTGTCGACGGCGCTGCAGTGGATCATCCTCATAATGGTCAAGTAAGAATTCATTCTTCAATTTAATTTCACAGATATCATCTTTACAATTTACATTTAAATCCAAATGTGCGTTGTTTTAGTCTTAATCGGCCTTTTTTTTCTCCTGTTGCTATATGCACATAAATCAAACCGTCAGAATGACAAAGTGAATCAGCAGCAGCAGATAATAAATCAGAGCTGCCTGTTGTTTAAGCTGAACACACTTGAGGAAGTTCAGTAGCGTTTATGTTGTGTAAGAGCTGGAGGGAGGGAGGCAGGTAAACCAGCAGAATGAAACAAAGAGCTGAAACGGAACACCAGTGAGAGTGAAGCGCTCAGTCAGCACAAGGAGCTCATTGACACTCATGAAGTTTCTTTTCTGGCTGAATTGTTTCAACCATTTTGTGCCTGCTTCTTAGAGCTTCTAAGTTTCTCACAATATATTCTAATATTTCTGCTCAGAGAATTAAGAGAAACCCAACATGGCTGAAAGAGCAAGACGTTTGAAGCATCATGAGTGCAAATTAAGAAGTTTCACTTGCACACTTTTCTTTTTTCGACCATAGTTTTGTTTTTGGATTTTGTTGGTTTCCAAAATGTATTTAAGCTTCATCTTGTGGTCAAAGACTGGAGTGTTTGATTGGGAAGATTTTAGATTCATGAGCTGAATTTTGGATCTTTTTTTGGGAGGGCACAATCAAATGTTTTGTTTTCAAGCCTTTAAACTGTGCCTTCTTGCTATCCCAGAGTTCGGTTTGCTCAATCACAGTTCTGGTCTGCAAACGTGTTTATAATTCATCAAAAACGTTTATTTCTTTAATCTAAAATTGTCTTTCATGCAAATTCAAGTATCCTGCTCATCAACAAAACCCTTGCCAAGGGGACTCTCGAGTCAAGACTCGCCTTAAAAAAGTTGTTCCAGTCAATTAGATTCAGCTCAACGATAAAGAAAGCCAAATATTCGATTTAGAGTTGGACGAGTAAAGAAACAGATTTCTTTTGAAAATAATTTTTTTGATTGTAATTGAAAAATGTCGATACAATCAAAGCCTTCACCAATAACAACGATCAACAGATTTTATTTTGGCATTTACATTTATGTTGGTGATAACAGGGGGAGGACTGAGACTGTTTATTATAGAAGTAAAGGCTGAGCAGCTCCAGGATACACATTGACATTTATAATAATGAAAATAGATATTAGAAGGTGTGTTAGATGAATGCATGCAGGAACGCAGCAGCAGGTCGTCCATGGCAACAGTTCAGTAACTATGGGAAGATCTCTGGTCAATGAGACAAAGTCAGTAACATGCATAAATACACACAAGAGTAATCACGGGTTGAGGGGGAGAAAATAAAGAGAGCGCAGTCTAAGCCCATAGTCGCCTATAAGCTTAACCAACTGGGAAACCTTAACGTGGCTCTCACCTGGTCTCACAGGTATCCTGAGGTCCAGGAGCGTCTCCAGCACGAGGTGGACAGGGTGGTGGACCGCAGCCGGCTGCCTTCGGTGGAGGACCAGGTGAAGCTTCCTTACGTCATGGCGTTCATCTACGAGGTGATGCGCTTCACCAGTTTCGTGCCACTCACCATCCCACACTCCACCACCACCGACGCCTCCCTCATGGGCTACGTAATACCCAAGAACACCGTGGTCTTCATCAACCAGTGGTCCATCAACCATGACCCAGCCATCTGGTCCCAGCCAGAGACCTTTAACCCACAGCGCTTCCTGGATTTCAGCGGAGCACTGGACAAGGACCTGACCAGCAGCGTGCTCATCTTCTCGCTGGGGAAGAGGCGCTGCATAGGCGAGGATCTGTCCAAAATGCAGCTGTTCCTCTTCACGGCATTGATCGCCCATCAGTGCTTCATCACCGGGGATCCAGACAAGCCACTCACATTGGACTCGGAGTACGGCCTGACTTTGAAACCGTACGCCTTCTCCATCGCAGTGTCTCTGCGGGAAGATATGAAGCTGCTGGACGCGGCTGCCAAACAGGCCAAGGAGGCGTCGTAAACAGGACGAGCTGATCCAATGAAAACTCTAAGAAACAGAATAAATGAAGGCTGAAACAAAGACAGACAAATAGCTCACATATCTGGGCTGAAAACCTTATTTATAAGCTGAAATCTCAGGCTCTTGTGTCAACACTCATCATTACGGACTCCTTCCTAAGTATTACAGCACCAGCAGGGAACAGATGAGGGATGAGGCATTACGCACTACAATCAAAGAATTTAGTGTCTGTTTTTTTCCCCATTTCTGTTTGATTGCACACAAAAAAAGACACTAAAATAACCTGATAATGTGGCATCTGTTTCACACAACCAGCAGCTCACCTGAATCATCCTGACCCCCGGCATCTTTTTTTTTTTTTTGACTGATCAGAGCGCAGCGCTGCAGCTGGAGATCATCCCACAACCTCTGTGCACACAACACTTTGAAGACAGCTGCTGCAACAATCCCTGTTTCAATCAAGGTGTCGTCATGCGTCAAAAGAAAGAGTGCCATCCCCTTTAATGTGGCCATCATTTGGTTTATTTGTTAAAAAACCATTTTAATATCAAACCTATTAAAAATACACCCTTTGTTGTATTTTTACATGAAAAATGGAGTCACAATGTTTGCAGGGATTCTGCACAAACCGGCCAGTAAGCTAACAGAGTGCATCCTCCCCCAGCTGTTCAGCACTAATGTGTAGTTAGATATATTTAGTGTGACATCATAGTCACTCATGCTACTTTATTAAAAATGCTTTTAAAAGTCTCCTGATGTAATCTGAAAGCTGTGCGGTAAACGCCGTCTGTGAGGAGCGTGCACCGAACACACTGTCCGTGCTGCTGTCCGCGTGTTAGATCAGTGTTACTCGTTTAGTCCTCTGTTTGAATGCTGCTCACTTTAACTTCCATGCCAGTAACCTTTATGTTTGTATTTACAGAAATATACACACTGTTGTTTGTGTGTCTGTGTGTGTGTGTGTGTGTGTACGTGTTTGTCTGATTGCCGTCTCAGCATGAGATACTGATGCACTGACTGTGCAGTTTGGGATTTGGCTTCCTGCTAAAAGCACATTGGAGAAACACGATTCAGGTTAATCTGTGAAATAAGAGGTACATTTAGCAACAACTGGTTCTGCCAAGTAGGACACATTCCTGGACCGACAGCCAACTCTGCAGTAAACAAAATACTCCTGTGATTCCTTCAAAATTCCTGTTCTGATTTGAAGTCAGTGCATGTGAACAAAAGTAAAACAACACGGCTCTTATCACATTTAAAAAACACAAAAACATCCAAATATAGGTTTTATGATGATTTGCATATTTTTTGCCTTAGTCACAGACTATGTATTCTGCATGTATAATGGTGGCCAGGCGGATTGTTTTTGTTTCATTTAAAGGCCGCATATTATTCAAAATACACTAAATATGTCTTGCTAACACGAACATGTATCCCTACTCGGTCTACCGAGTCGCCTGCTAAACTCCTCAGAAAATGTGTGCTCAAGCAGACCGCCCTTTGTGACATCACAACGGGCAGTAGCCTCTCTCCCAGACGTGTTTGCTCTGCTGTGAGAGTAGCTCCCAGTGTAGTTTTTTCCAGGAAATGACTTATCTTGTAAACTATTCAAGTGTGTGTCTTGGAATTAATGGGATTTTCTGAATTTGTACCAACTTCATTTTAGAAGCTTAGCCAAGCACAAGAGGATTTATAAGAGCAGGCTGTGACTGGTTGACTGCAATGCAGGATTTTGACGCAGAAGCTGGTCCTGTTTGGAGAATGATATCAACAGGTAACTTAAATAAATAAAGAAATCCACAGATTTAACACAGTTATAGTAAAACCCTGACAAAGATAACACAGAATGAAGAAAACATGGCCGTCCTGCGCGCTCTTTGTGAAACTGATCCACGGCAGGAGTCATCTCTTCAGACGTCCAAGACATGCTCTAAAATACTGCAGAATATTATCAAAGGCGATAATACCATGTAAAAAGCAGGAAATCAACTGATTAAAATAAATTACATTTTGCAGATGATGCATGAATAACAACCACCTGGAGGTCAAGAACCATTCACAGCGTCTTTCACTCCTTTAAACATTCATAACTCCTACTTTAAGCTAAACTGTACCTGCAGCTGTAACGTTGCTCCTGTAAGTACTCCTTCCTGAATGATGATGTACAGAAACATAATAAACGGACACTTTAATTAAACTTTGGTTTCATGCTGATTTCTTTGACTTCCAGGTGAAAGGATGAGTCAGTTGCATTTTTCCGACTAAAGGAGGGAAAACATGATGTTCTTTTAAGTTTGTTTGAAGTTCTCTGAAGATTTGACAGCCGTGTGACGAGCCGTCATGCACATTCTCTCTCTCTCTCTCTCTCTGCACTGAGCACCTGGCTGGTTGCCATGTCAGGTGGGAACAAAAGGGAAGTGTTTGGGAGATCCCTTTCCCCTGCACTGCGTTTTATCTCACCCTGCCAGAACATCCTGTCTGTGCAGCCAACCAGCCTGCCTACTCTCAGAGTGCGTGACAAATTGAGATAAAAACTACTGTAGATGATTACTGATACAGCTCTGCCTTTAGCTCTGTTCTCCTTACAAAATTAAATCTGGAGACTAAATAGTGCCGAGGAAGTCATGGGCAGGAACGCTGTAATCTGTAGGGATCCGCCGAGGAAGTATGAGCCTCCTTTTTGCAAATAAAGGAGTCAAAATAAGCAACAAATCTGACCTAAAATGGACACAAGAAGCTGACATTGTCGTGGTTTATGTCCCAGACTCAGAGGGATAACGACTGGCAGACACTATCAGCCTCCAGGGAGTGATTGCTTTTGTTATGATTATCTTCTTGCATTACAGGAAGCTGAAGGAGGAAGCAAGTATCCCTGTCTTAATCTGCAACATGCAACACTAAGAAAACGAGAACATCTGCCTATAAAGCAGAGGATTATCGGAGTAATGTTATATCTTGCAAAGTCAAATTCGTACCCTGCATGAGGAGAAAGGTGATGGTGGAATATGCCGGCTGAAAAAGACGAGATATTACATGCAGAAGTGGTAAGAGCCATTCTAAGTCTCTGCAGCTTAGACCTGTCAGGACGGCATCAACAGATCAGCATAAATGTCTCTGACTGATTATAAACCATGTACATGTATACGCAGCAGGTTGTGCAACAGAGACAGACATACCTCGGCTCAGACTCTGAATGGAGGGACACTCAGATCTGGGTGAATGTTGGCTGATTGTACTGATGTGAAATGTTCCCAGAGAAGGTCGCAGGAGGAACAATAACTCTGAGATCTCAGCTGAATCTGAAGATACATCAAGACCAGGTCAAGTCAAGGCCCCGTGTGCAAGGAGGCCGAGGTCAGGTTAGAGCAGAATAAGACAGACAAAAGGAAATCTGTTCATTTAGCCTCTACTACATCACACACAGATGTTTTTCTTTTTTATATATTCCGACTAAAGGATGCTGTATGTCCTCTACCTCCGGTCCTGATGCGTAGCTAACGTGCAGCTGGTACGACATTTGTAAGGGACGGACATATTATGGTCCCCAAACAGACGCTAAAAAATTTAGAAAAATATGAAACTTCTGTACAAGCACAACTTGAGGAGTCTCTAACCAGACAGTTTTTGGTTTTTTTTGCATTTTCTCATACTACTCTGCAAAACAAACAAACTACAGATCAGTCAGGGATAACCTGGTAAAAAGTAAAAGAGTGAAGAGTCACTGAAACTGTCAGTCTGGACTTTTCAAGAGAGAAAGTCAGAAAGCCTTTGAGTTCTTGTGAAACACAGAGTCCTGTCTTTGAGGCCAGCGTGTACAGATTGGAAGATTAGATGGAATCGTGCAGGAACATACTATAGGATGCCTGTGCATAAATACAACACGTCCACAGTTCCCTTCATGTTAAAGGAACAACAAGCTGTGGTTGTGTGTCACTCCGGGCTTCAGAGCTCACAGCAGGGTTATAAAATCGGTTTTCCTGGCCGTGTAAACAAACACCTGTGCTCACTACAGAGGTTTGTAGCACGGAGAGAAATGCGGAGACATGACTCGACTGGAGCGAGGTCGGCCTGAATCAGGCGCGGAAACAAATTCTCGATTGCTTTGGCACAAAATGTTCACTGTGGGGGAAAAACCTCGACAACCACGGATCGTCATGCAGGAGCCTGCTTGTTAAATATCTGCTGATTAAGATTGATATATTTTATAACCAAAAATCTCGGAACATTTTAATAGTAAGTTACAGATCATATAAAGTAATTGCAGAGGCTATTCCTCGTAAACATCAAACTAACGAGCACACAAACAAGACAAATGACAAACTGTTGCACAGATTTAATTACAGAGTCGCGTACCTTTCATCATTCAGAGCACACCGCCATCTCTTTGTAGTGTGTCAGGTGGGATATAACTTTGAGGATTATTTACTTTGGCTTGTTCGAATCAAATACATTCGTTATGCTGCTAGAAAAACTATAAATGACAAATCAGAACAGCTGATGTAGTTTTAAACAACATAAATAAAGATAAATTAATTAGACTCAAAATCAAAACAAATCTCCCGGGTACAGAAGCTCAAATCTCACTTTCCTAACAAACATCATTTAACTAGTAATAATTTAAGAATCAGTGAAAACACGTTAAACATAATCAGGAATGCATTAGAACAAAAGGAATCACTTGATCATGTGATCAGATCATATTTATAAATATAATAAAGCAGAAATCCAGTTCGTCCTCTGTAAATGTCTCAATGAGTGAAGCTCGAGTCCCACCGGCGGTGTTGTTGTGTGAGCTGTGTTTACATCATGTTTATATGGACGGGACAGCGTGCGTATAAGAGCTGGACAAGATGGAAGGAGAATAACATACTCACTGCTAAATCACGTACGTGAGTTTAAATCACGGCCATTTTGTGTCCATTTATGTTCAGTGTGAAGCTACGAGTGTGCAAAGTGTGCTAACATTAGCATGCTAACACAACAATGCAGGACACAGGTGATTGCAGCAAACAACAGTTTGTTTTGGTTTCACGCTGGTGCTCGCACGTTCTTCCTTTAAGCGTCCTTCTTTTAGCTGGAAAGCAGAATGTGTGACTTTAACACCACGATGAACGACGCCTGCTTTAAAGTCAACATTGATTTACTGAGGAGCGAGCGGCCTGACTCTCCACGACACCCAACCTGCTCCCCAGTGACTCTGCGAACCAGTCACGTCTTTAATGCTCATCATGATATTTGTTATTTGGAGTACTCGGGATATCCAATCATTGATTTTTACGAGACGAGTTCAGCCTGCATGGTCTCTATCGTTCGATTAAACCTTATCAGGTAGGATCAGTTGATCTACACAACAGAAGCCCTCCATGCACACTACAGTTTGTAAAAGTATCTGAACTTTTTTAATGGTATGATGCTGTAAAAAATCATTATATTACACACACACACACGCGTTTGTCGTGATAAACGTCTTAATAAAATGGACTTTAAAAAAGACCAAAGACGGTGAGTCAGAGCTCGATATAAATCTCTAAAAATACATCGCTGTTTTTGCACATAAAACTTGGCATCCCGCCGATACGCTTCAGAATCAGACCTGCACTTACGACTCCACCCCGACGTTTTCCTGCCAGCCCGCTAGTAAAAGTTTTGCATGTTGCTGGTCTGTGTGTCTCTGTGTGTGTGTGTGTGTGTGTGTGTGTGTGTCTCTGTGTGTGTGTGTGTGTGTGTGTGTGTGTGTGTGTGTGTGTGTGTGTGTGTGTGTGTGTGTGTGTGGGGTGACGTTTATATCCTGCAAACTGAACCTGACCAGTGTGACCATTACGCACAAAAACGGCCGTGTGTGTTCTGCTTTATTTGTTCCGTTGACACTATGAACATGTCTGACATGGATTTAAAGGCAAACTGTCATTAAAGGGTCAGATTGACGCTTCGTCCGCCATCTTTGATTTATTTTTTATTTTTTTGCGTCATAGCGACCGACTGGAGAAAATCTCCCGCTGCGGAGGACACACGTCAAAGGGCGACTCGGGTCAGGCTGTCCTGAAGTATTTTAGAAACGTTCAGACACCTTTCTGTGAATGTAGTCAGAGAGCGCTGACGTAGTTCAGACTGAAGGCAGGGTCAAGAGTTCACTCTGAGGTCATCCACGCTGTCTGATGACATGTTGTTATTGCCTCTTAAATGTTTTCGCTGCAGACGTAACAAACAAAAACAAAACGGAGAAAACAGGACGGAGGAGGAAGAACACAGAGTCCTATGGGTCACCTTAAGAGTGTCAAGTTTTTGTTTTCAAGGAAACCAAATATCCTGGAGACACGTTAGTGTCAGCAGTCTGCTACACGCTGCTGCACACACACACACAGAGAATACACAAACCTGTAAAAAGACAGTAAGCTACGGTCAGAAGTTGTTTACCATCACCAGTTTCACGGACTTGATTAGAGAGGGAAAACCAACGAGCCATCCGATTTTACAGAACCAGATATGAAAAGTTTGTTTTTAAAATATAAAAAAGAAAAACAGAAACTAAGTTCTGATGTCAAACCGACGAGGACGAGGACGGGTCTGACAGTCACAGCTAATATGACGCCACAGAACACTTCCCTCCACTCACAGAGTGAATTATCATCACAGCTTCTGAATAGACACTACACACAAACACAAATGGACGCACACATTCACGCCATCAGCAGCAAAATGCGTCGCCTGCTGCCGTGGTCACACTCCCAAAGCGGGGCAGAGTAAATCCAGCTCCTTTTGTGCCTCTTCCTCCTGAGAAAAAAAAAAACAGGATTTTAATCCAAAAAGTCTGAGACAGACAGCGAGATGGATACGAGTGCAGGACAGAGAGAAGGTCGAACCTCTTTGGACTCGGCTCTCATTGAACTTGCAGCTTCACACATGTTCCTCGCCCTCTCCCTCTGCCCGAGGTCTTTGTAGCACTGTGAGACACGAGAGTCAACAGTCACAGCGCTGCAGCCGCGGAAACAGAGCGCACCGTCTCAAAACATGTAACACTGACCTTTGCCAGAAACACGTAGTTTAATTTGGAATATCCCGGCTGGAGCTCCTCCACCTGAGTGAAACACAAAGATTTTTTCAGCTTCAAAACACATTTATTGTGCAGCACTGGTGGCCCAGCGGGCGGTGCTGTACGATGGCGGGTGGCCCGGGTTTGAATTCGACCTGTGGTCCCGTTCCTTTTTTTACGAGACAGGTCAGAGGATAGAGTCAGAAATTGGAGAGAGAGAGAAAGAGAGAGAAATGGAAATGGCATGAAAAGGAGCAACAGGTTAGATTTGAAGCTGGGGGGGTTGACTCTGATGACCCGTATGACCCGGGTTAAGTCCAGGGTCTATATAAGCATTGTTAAAGCGCAGAGGGATAACCACAGGTGAGAAGATGGGGACCTGACTCACATGTTGTGGACATGAAGTGTATTGCTGGGGGACTCGTATAACGACGAAGGGACCTGCTGGTTCGAGGCTCGGTACAGTATAATCACTGATTCAAGGAGCCATTTCCAAAACTGGTTAGAATCTGGAGCTCCTGGATTCCTGCTGCTTCGAGGCCAGAGAAGCATTAGAGGCTGGTGACCTGTATGAACACTGGTAAGACACGAGGGAACCAGTGACTGTCGACCCATCACTGAGAGGACCAGTGTCTTTCTAACTACTGGGTTAAAGAGGGATTACCACTGGTGAGAGGATGGGGACGGACCAGCAACATGTTGTAACAGGGACCAAGTTGACGGATGGTAAGAAGAAAGGGCATGCACAGGAACAGTGGCCAGGAGAGAGATTCATTCCTGTGCTACATAAACATGTGGAATCACAGATTAAGCCTCTTCAAATATCCAGCGTTTGTTCTTTGAACACTGAGACAATGAGCGACCTGCAGACATGTTGCAAGAGAGCGCTAAGCAAACATGTTTTCTTTAATCAGGGCAGCTCAGGAGAGAGTGTGCCATCGTTTTATTATCCAAGTGAACTTTGCAAGTTCACCGGTCACACACACACACACACACACACACACACACACACACACACACACACACACACACACACACACACAGTGAGTGACAGCATCTCTAAAGAAGCCATTAGCTAACGTCTGAAACAACGACACAGTCTCTGGGAGTGATGGACAACTTTTCAGAGAGAAGCCAGTAAAGTTAGAAATAAACCACTCTGTGCAGATTATTTGCTGCACTTTAAAGTAAACTTCGCCCACTGAAACATGAGCCTGTATTGACATTGGGTCATAGATGTTGTAGAAATCTGAAGCCGATTCTGAAGTTAATTATGAAGAAAAGGCAGAAAGTGTCTTTTTGGTTTATGTGAATGAAAGACAACAACTCCCAGAATGCACAGCACTGCAGGCCACGCCCACTAAGGCTACGGCCCTCTGTTTAGAGTCTTTACAGTCGTTTCCTCAAATGATTCTGAGATTTCTTCCAGAGCCACGAACATCCTATTCAGACTCCTCTCCATCCACATCAGCTTGATGTTCAAACATTGTCGGTTCTTTCAGCAACGAGGTCATTAAAAGCATCAAGACGACGGGAAGAAAGAAACGCTTCAACATTTTGTATCGTGTCGTTTTCAGTCAGTTATATTTTGAGCCTTTTCGCCTTGGTTAGTTCGGACAGCTTAAGAGAGTCAGGGGGGGTGCAACATGATCACCATCCTGTAACCCGTCTCATTGGATTAAAACCCCCCTAAAAAAACTCTGTTACTGTCTAAACTGAAAGTCGCTAACCTTCATCTCCACAGTGTTTTTCTGCGTGTCAAAGAGAGAAAATATGCAGGATTGGATCTGATTCATCAAAGCTGCTTTGATCGCTCATTAAAAGGTAGAATGACTTCTGAAAGAAGAAGGTAGAATGACGCGTCTCACCCGCTGCCTTTAAATGTGGTGCAAAACCACAAGAAACACTTTGACTTCAGACGTTTACGACATGTTGTAGGAGCTCCCTTGTTTTTAGCATACTTGAGGTGTGAAACGTGTGAACGCGGTGCTCGACGTGATGACTGAATCAAAGTACCTTCAGAAAGTTCTTCAGGGCATCTTCAATGGTCGCACTTGGAGGCTCTCCGAATAACGTCGCAGCGACTTTCCTCTCGATCCAGGACAACTGAGCCACCTGCACAATAAAAGCCTGCCGTTAAAGAAAACTGCTGCACAACACCGAACATGGTTTTTATAGCATCAAGGCCTGCTGGTGCTTTTACTCCTCTACATAAAATGAAAAATATAACAGGTTGCCTGTGCACAGCCGATACCTCCTCAGGATCACGCAAAATAACTTTTTTTTTTTTTCTTCAAGATTTATTTTCAGGCTTTTATGTCTTTATTTGGATAGAGGGAGAGAAAGTGGATAGCGCTGGAAATCGGGGAGAGGAGAAATGGGCTACAGGCCGGAATCGAACCCGGGCCGCCCGCGTGGTGACACGTGCGCTACCGTAAGTTTTCTGGGGGTTTTTTCGGTGAGTGAACGCTTTTCGTCTGTGCCGGACGAACCTGAGGCAAAAAGTTGTTTTCAGTTTGCCTCCGAGTTTTTAATTCAATAATTTCCCCCCAAACATATCCAGGTTTTTTTTTTTTTTTTCCTTCTGTTGTCCCAGACTTGAAAGTCATGTGTCCCTCTACATTCATGAGCTACCTGTAGCCTGTACACGAGATGATTATGGTCAGGAGAGTCTGGGTCAAACGTGTAATGTTCCTGCCTCGCACCATTCATCAAAGCAGCATCTAATTGCAGGTGTAGCATAGCTCTGGCGTCACTGCAGAAACAGAACCGCTGGCTGAATACAAACAGTAGATCATTGTTAGACATGAACGCACCACAGAGAGCCCATAAAACTCAATCCCTGGAAATATCAGGTGTTACTGCTGCACTAAATGTGCACAGTGTCTGACTGCTTCTGTGAGTGTTATAAAACCGAGTCTGAGCACTTTCTGTAATCGCCTCCTTCCTTCCTGACGTGCACTCCAGATATGATAGAGGACTTTTCTAAAAGGCTGCACATTTCTCTTTTTTTCCAAAAACAACCGTGTCGTGATCAATGCAGCCGAGCACTGCAGGAACATGAGCGCGACAGAAACAGGATGAAAATCTCAGCCTGTCCCCGTCTGATTTCCAGCTAACAATGGCTGCTGTTCACCTCCCGTTGCGACTTCAGCGAGTATCACAGGGGGGGAAAAAACAAACCTCAGGGAAAGCTGGACAGTGGGACTGAATGAGAGGAAACTGTGGGTGGGTTAGCAAACATGTCAGCCTCCATAAATGTGCTGTTTGTTCTTTGCAGGGAGAGATCGTAATGATATGACATACGGCGTAGCACCAGCGGCCCAGCAGGTAGTAGGACAGGGGGTCCTGTGGCTTCAGCTCGATCGCTTTATCCAGATGATCCTGAGGCACACACACACACACACACACACACACACACACACACACACACACACACACACACACACACACACACACACACACACACACACACACACACACACACACACACACACACACACACACACACACACACACACACACACACACAGAAAGATTTTCACTGTTGATTCATGACACGGCTGTTATTTCCCCTGCCTTCTGTTCTGACCTGATCTGTCCTGCTTCACCAACCCACAACTATTTCACAAACACCTCGCACACACGCAATCTCACCGAGCGACCACACACTCCCAGCTGTCACACATACACACACACACACACACACACACACACACACACACACACACACACACACACACACACACACACACACACACACACACACACACACACACACACACACACACACACACACACACACACACACACTTGTTCTTTTCCATTCTCCCTCGCTCTGATTCAGGGTTTTTTTTTCTCTTTCATATATTCCCTCTCCGGCACTCTGTCTCTTTCACCTGTCGGAAGCTTTGCAGGTACACAGTGTTGGGGGGGGGGGGGGGGGGGGGGGGGGGGGGGGGGGGGGGCGCTGACAGGAGAGAAAACGCTACGTGCCGTTGTTCCACACTCTACCTTATGCAACTAACGGGCTGTGGGAGTGGCTTAGCGGCTTAAGTGATATGTGGAGGTTGACGTGGGAAAAGCTATGACCTGCATAGTGTACTGTAAACGTGTGTGCATGATACAGACGACGCGAGGAGCCGCACATCTCAGAAACGTCTCTGTTACACAAGCACTTACCTTAAAGATGTAGCCGTTCTTTATCTTGTTCTGCACTGTGTCATATTCTGCCATGATCCCACACATGATGGCATACCTGAGGACACACAACATCGTGTTCATCAGACGTCTACCACGAACACTCCTCCACCAAACCATGGGGGGTTTTTTTTGTGTCAAAATTTAAAAAAAGCCTGAATTGAGTTATGAAATTAGAAAACGGTTTAAATCTTCTTTCATGTTTCCTGCTGCACGAACCTCTGCAGCTGGCTGTTGAAAAGATCTTTTTTTTTTTTTTAAAGTCCAAGTAAATGCTAACAAATGAGAAAAGATGTGTTCATCCACAGCCGTGGTTGTTTGATGTGAAACAGGCGGAGCGGCGTGCAAATCCGTCCTGTCCTCTTTTTCTTGCTGTTGCTCCAGTTAGCTAATTAATAATTTGGCTAATTGAGGATGCAACACTTGCTGTGTTTGTTGATGATGTTTGTTTTCACCTCACTGCTGCGGCCTCAGAGTGTCTCGGCCCTCGACAGTGTTTTAGATAGCAAGATAGTGTCTGAAAACCCTTCGTCCTCATCGACAGTGAAAATGTAGATTTCCATTTAAAAACAAACAATGAAACAATATTAAAGAGTCAGACAATTAAATACATGCAGAGTTAAAAATAAGATCTAAAAGCAGAGGTTGTTCTCTGGTTCTTGAAGACTCTTTTAAAGAGGGAAGTTTTCAAGTCTTTGATTGAATCATAAGAATAAAAGAGCTGCTCAGGTTTTGAAGGTGTCTTTTGAAATACTGAGCATGTTGTGGACGAGCTAAAAGTTCAAAGTCGGCTGTTTCTGGCGACTCTCCTCTTGTGAAGTTTCTTGCACGGTGGGTAGGAGGGACGCAGAAACACGCCACCTCTTCTCTGGGTCACTAACGATGAGAAACCAAAGGAGCTGTGAGAAACACCAACGCTCCACCTTCTCGATGGAGACTCCTCATTAAACAACGTCAGCAGAGATAAGCTGCTTCACCTTCCTCCTTCGCTCTCTAATTAAAAGCCCGACGCGGACCAGTGGGCAGGTGGAGGGGAAACAAAGAGCGGCCTCAGCTCTGGGATGTGTAAGTCAGCGTGACGCTGAGGGTTTGGAGAGGAGAGGGAAGAGCGGATCAAAGACTTCTCACCGCGAGGCGGCTTTAATCCTGCTGGTACTCTGTCAAACATCACCCAGCGACACAAACACCTTTTCATACGGAGGAGGTCCAAAGTGTTGTCTGACATGGTGGTAGATGGAATCTGGAAGTGGGTGCGTGTGTGTGTGTGTGTGTGTGTGTGTGTGTACACTGAGGTGTCTGATGAGTGAATGGAGTTTTTAACAGGGCATGATTGGGCAGTGGGCGAGACTGTCTGGAGGAAGACCAGAGGCTGTATGCCAACAGGTTACAATACGAAGAAAACTAAAAAAAAAAAAACTTGAAGTGTTAGAAGTATGAAGCTGTGACAAAAGACACATTTAACAACATCATAATGAGGCCGGCATGCTGGAAACTAAGCAGAGCCCTAATGGTTCTCTCACACGTGAACAAGAAGCTTTCTGCCTGAGCTGAATGCAAACAGCTGAAGTCTTTTTTTCCTGCGAGCTCCCCTGGTCAACTTTAGGTGTGAAGTCGGGTTGAGCTGATGTGGTCGGAGAGAGCGGTGGTTATATCCTGCGACAGACACACAACAATGGATTGTATGCAACACCCCCCCCTTGTCTAAGATGGATACCCTCCCTTTAAGAGTTGCACGTTTGAACAGGCGAGTCAGGAGGATTTCAGAGAACTCAGGAGGTTGTAATTTGGTGAAGCATCATGTAAACATTTATCTTCGTACCAACTATCATCACTCCTCCTCCTCCTCCTAAGTGCCCTCCATGTTCTCTGCAATGCAAACAAAGGCAGAAGAAGTGCGTGTGTCACTGTAACCAAAAAGACGTGTTTATTTTCTTAAGGTAGCGCCGGGTGCGGCCTCTCCGCCGCTGGTTGGCGCCCGATGAGAGAAGAGCTCCACAGCCTCACAGGATCAGAGATGCTATCTGTCGGTGTGGTGCTGCCTGGTTTCCAATGAAAACACACTACTGGATGTAAAGGCTTTGAACTTCGACTCGACGAGGAGGAAGAAGAAGGAAGACGGGATGCTGGTGCTTTGTGCCTCTCCGACACATTTTGATGCAGATTTAAAGAAGGAGGATAATGATCTGGTTGCATGAAATCTTTTCAATGCAGAAACAAAACTATTAGCAGCGGAGCGTCAAAACAGATCTGTGAGACGAGACTGAAATTTCAACTACTTGTTGAAGGACGATAATAACATTTGGTTCAGGTGTTCTTTCTTGTTTTGCACCATTATTGGGTCAAATTGTGTCCAGTGAAGAAAATGTTTCCTCATGCAACAATCTCAGGTCCTCTAAACAGTGTTAGCATGGTTGTCTATTTCTGTGCATCAGCCGTTTGATTGAGAGATCGGTCTAAGCTCTGATGAAGTGCAGAGGTCAGTCACTGCAGCTGAGACGACATCTCTGTCTTTATTCTTCTGTCGAGGCCAAGTTCAGGAAAGAATCAAATCGACAACAACATGAATAAAAGTCTGTCAAATTGTGGAGCATTTTTATCATCAATTTTGTCTGACTGAGCAATAAGGCGGCTGAAGGCGGGGCTTGACATTCAGAGCCCAGCACACGTCCAACATGAAACTTGTATCTGAAGAAGTGTTTGCAGCCTAAACTCGACCAAATAACTGTCTTCAGGACCAAAATGAATAATTCAACATCTGATAAACTTACAAATTCACTCTCTAAATTGGTTGATCTGGACTGTAGACTATTAGTGGTAGAAGATATGGGATTAGAAAATGTGCTACAGATAGAAATGTGTGATCCAACTTTCCAGCTGCTGAAAAACTATTTCAAAACAAGATCCAACAGCTTTATGAAACTGAGAAGCGAGTAAAAATAAGACGAAGGCAACGTGTCAAATGAGGGAAGAGTTGGGACGGTGGCAGCAGAAGACGTTGGGAAAGTGCGAGAAGGAAACACGTGATGGAACATGCCAGAGTTAATAAGGTCTCAGACATGGCGGGGAGGACAAATAGTGCGACACAGAAAATTACACAGATCTGTGGATTTTCATCTCAGTTCAAAACATCATTAAAACTTTTAAATCTCTGTTTGCAGGGGAGGAAAACCAAGACCGTGCATCAGACAACACGTACTGTTCTTCAGGGGACTGAATGGGCTCAGGAGCTCTGAGAAACTCCAGCATGCAAAGTGGAAAACAAATCCAACTCTGGGTCTGAGCTCATGGACGGAGGCGCAGTGGAAACCTGTTCAATACGGGGTTTCCACATTTTTAAAAAACCGACACTTTCCGTTTCTCGCGTCCCGTTCCGTTTGGAAATGATCAGACTGCAAAGAAGCTAAAAACAACAATCACAGCCTTTAAAATCATCACAACACATTCATGGAAATGAAGAGATGCATAAAACACACGAGAAACAAACAACGTGTGCCAGCTTCTGTTGTGTCCAGACAATTACCCAGAATGCTCTTTGAACTTCACAAGTCAACAGCAGCCTTTGTTTCAGGAGCTCTGCTCAGCAGACCGTCATTCCTGTGTGTCGACAACATGCTGTAATATGCTGATTGTGATTAAATGTAATAAATCTTGTGGAGGTTAGATGAGGAGTGTGAGTGGAGCAGCATACCAGAGGGAAACAGTAATCACCACGCACATCCAGCACTGCAGGTGAGGGCTGTGTGAAGGATTTCTCAACACTTCGGCTGCCTTGATCCGTCTGTGCCTGGTTAGCTCGATCGCTATTTAGCATCCCGCAGAGAGCTGTTCAGGACTGGACCAGCATGCAACAGCGTTGGCTCATCTCTGCACCTGGACTGTGGGAGGTTTTATTTGTGGTTATATAAAAGTCCTGTCGAGGATTATTATTTTTTTTTTTTGAATAAACAAATGAAAGATCAGATTTATGCTTTTGGTGTTGTGTAACTGATCTTTTGTATTCGTGTGAAAACAGCAGCAGGCTTGAGTTGGAGAGGCCGGGACAGGCACGGCGAGCGAGCGAGCGAGCGAGCGTATAAGAAGCCAGGATGTGAAGGTGCAGAGAGGCGTGTCGAGCCTCAGGGACCAACCAGCTCTTATTTACCTTTTTCTTCTTCTCTGGTGAAATCCTACCTCCCTTTCGCCGTCAAAGGCGAGAATAAAGGAAACATCAAGAGGAGGAGGAGGAGGAGGAAGTCGGGCAGGGGGGGAAGACGTGAGGCCGATGGAACACTTAATTGCACGAGGTTAGTCGATGTTTGTTACCGAGGCTGAGTGAAATCCCCCACTCTACCGGGCAAAAACAAAAGGGCCTAAGTGTCAGCTGCTTGGCGGAAACAGCAGATTGATTTCAGCTTTCAAATCCAAACATAGAGAGCTCATTGAAAGGAGAGGGCCAGGAAGGGGTGCAGGCGCCGCAGCAGGAGGAGTCACCCGAGGAATTCAAGGACAACCTGAGTGAGACGGAGCGCACCGGTGATGAGGCTGGATGTGGGCACACTGTTACCACGGTGACAGTAACGATGTCGGCGGCAAACAGAGGCACGAGTTTGAAATCCAAGTCGTCTATGCAAAGGTCAAAGTGACCCCCGTTGTCCCCCCCCCTCCCCCTTCTCTGACTGGCACTGCCACAGGCTCTCGGCTTAATCCGCGGGCCTTTGTACCATCAGAGAGGCCCTACAGTCGGGGATTTACGCGGGGCTGGATTCACACGGTGGGATCACTGAGAACGCACCTGTAAACAAAGCCGGCATCACATCTCACAGCCTGCTGAGATTACACAAATAGACTTCACACTCGCACGTATCCATCCAGCGGTTCACACAGACGCTTACTTTTGCTAGAAAAGCTCTGTGGTAGAAAATGCCTCAGTCGGGTGCTTTGATGACCCGAGAGCTGAGAGAGGTGTGCACACTGACATGCACACAGAATCGAGAAAAAAATTCAGAGATGATAGTGAGTTGATCGTATCCATCACAAACGCAAGTGCTCCCCGAAAAACACGACTTCAAAAGAGCCCTCATCCACTTCCCTGTGGGAAAAAGGAGGCAGATCTGGTGATCATGACAGAGTGGGAAAGTATGCGTAATCTCTTGTGAAGTGATGGCTGCTCCACAGAGATCAGCTTCACTCGTCACCTCAGGTCTTTAAACAGAGCGCCGTGTTCAGTGTGGGAGAGGAAGCTGCATGTTTCTGACTGTGGGAGATTCAAAATGTCTGGAGCTGCACATCAACGGTTTCTAATAGGGGGAGAAGCTTTTGGTTGTTTAGTGTAATCCCTGCTTCTATGATAACAGTCTGAGATCTTTCACTGTGGGCTTTGAGCAGATGAATACAAACCCACAGGATGAGGGGCATGCTGCCTTTGCTTGCATGCAGTCTAACTAGGAAACTATGCCAGTGTTTCCCACCAAAAAAAAAAAAAAAAATGGCTGAGCAGGCATTCAAAAAGCCAAACAAAATGTTTTATATGTTTACAGGGATCAAACAACGGACAACTTGTACATATTTACAGGTAATCAACATTTACACTTCATTATTAAGATGAATACAATAAAACAATGTTGGGTCTTTGTGGATAATATCAGTAAGAGTTTGTGATGAATTGGTGCTAACTCATGAACACTGATTGATTGATTGAGACTGACTTTGAGATGCTCACCCATCCTGTCCTTCTTTCTGCATCTGATCCCATCTCCCCCCCCCCAATCCCATTTTCTGCCTCTTTAAAGGGAAGTTTTTTTTCATCTTGCACCGCTGTGATGGATGAAGCTGGGCTCTTGTAATATAGCGATACGTATCTTTGACCTTTGACGCTGAGGACGCTCTTTTTACCTGCTCTTCTGTTAATGTTAACAGACAAAGAGTTTCTGTAAAGTGTCTTGAGATAACACTTGTTATAAATACAAATAAAGACGGATTTTAAACGTGCATGTACTCAAACGCTTGCACAAACACGAGGGTGTTTGTGCAGGAAGTGAGAAGGAGTTTGTCCCCTCACGGAGGCTGTCGTCCTCCATGTGGGCGGACCAGGTTTAAGTCCTTCCCCTCCAAACGTCATTCCCAACTCTCACTTCCTGGTTTCCTGCTCTACGTATCCACTGTCTTATGCTTCCAAATAAAAGCAACAAGCCCAAAAACAAAGATTACAGACGGTGAAGTAATAAGAACAATAATTGTGTTAATTGCAGTGTATCTGACAACACTTCCCTTCATGCATGGACAGATCAGAGCTGTGGCGCCCGGCTGTCAATCACGCTGCTCAGTGAAGACAGCTGACGGATAGAAACCGGCTCTGTAGCTTCACACAACACTGACGCTGTCGTGGGTTTACTTGATGTTGTTGAGATGTTTCTCTACAGTCACTAAAGGTTGCATGCACGTTTTTATACGGAGCCGCCGAGTGGAAAAATCTGTCTGAGAAGTGAAACGTTTAAAGAGCATTGACTGGATGCCGTTAAATGAGAGTGGATGGAAGGTTTGAAGAAGCCGTCCATTATGTGCACTTTCAGCGGCAGAGCAGGAAACGAATGTCAAACTGTGACAAGCTGGGCCGCGTTCAGGAAAGCAGGTGACAACTTTTCTCACGGCATCGCCACGCTAAGTAAACAGTTACCTCAGACATAAACTTCCTTGCAACACGGCCTGGCACGGTCCCCGCTCCCCGCCTCCTCCCTGCTCAAAGTGCAGCTTCACCTACTTTACCCTGTCTGTTCGCTTCAGACTGCGTTTCTGCTCGCTTTAAGAATCTTACAAATTCCATCCGTGGATATAGGATTAAGCATTAAGCTTTTTTTAAGCTGTTGCTTAATTAACTAAACAAACACGGCCTTCTATTTCACTTGATGTCTGGAGTGCTGCGGTATGTGCATGAGCTAATGCTAATTAGTCCTTAACGAAGAGGGCAAGCAGGGCTGCTGGCTGGGGCGGGCAGGTCACTTCTGGTTTTTTTCAAGTGAGCAACACGGTGAAAGTTTTAAATGCTATAAAAACACACTCCTGGAAACTTTCACGTTTTTTTTGGTATGCAATTAAAAACCGGCCGGCTCTTGGATTCCATACATGCTGCAAGTTTAACAGCAATAAAACATATTTGTGATATTTGTTTGCAGCTGCAGACTTGGCAGCGCTTCTCGAAGGCCTAATCTGAGAGCTGCTTCTGGTGCAATCTTCATCTCTTGGCCTCGGCCGTGGATGATCAGCAGTCGTGTTTTGACACGAGCAGTGTTTCAGATGAGGAATGCAGCACTTTGGGGCCTGCACAAATACAAACGGGACTCTTGTCATCAGGCCCACTCTGCACAGCTAATTAAAAGCAAGGGGATTTTTTTGCCTGAGTCACGGAGCAAGCGGGGAGGTACACAAGTGGAGAGGAGGCCGAACAACCAAAGGCAGAGAAATTCCCCTGAAGTTATCATAACACTGAAGGAGCATTTAGACTCAGAACCACTTTTACAGTGTCCACTCGGATCAACTTTTGTGAGATTTTTGTTAAATATTCCCAATAAAAAGCAGTGAAAAAACATGCAGGAGATAAAGTTTGGGGTGATTAAGACATAGTGCCATCTTATAGTCGATAACAACCATGATGTGACGATGATGTCGAAGGCTCCTTTTATCAGAGCAGCGAGCAGTCTTTTATATCATGAGCCAGTTTTTACATACGCACTCCTGAAATCATCTGGACAATTTCAGGAGGATGTTCTCCTGACCTGGAAAGCAACATGGCCCCCTCCGGGAGCGCCTTTGTTTAGTTAGCTAACGGCCAGACGATAACAACACACGACGTGATCGTTTGTGCATAAAGATAGAGAAGTGTCACGATACGGTCGGTGTGTTTGCACGTGGCAGCCATGTTGGATTCTGACTCCGGCTACTCCGACTAGTAAATACGACTTCCGGTGGCGTTCCAGTTGACACTTTCGAAGGGCCTCCTGAGGTAACCATGGAGACGTAAAAGAAACAAGACGTAGCAGACGAAGCAACAGAGTCAGTTAAACGATGCTATGAAGAGAATAGTTTTTCCTTTTTATCAGTGCGACGTGCAGTTCAACAGAACGTGATGCAGCCGTTTAACTACGTGCATGGAGATCGTGGCGGTCAGAATATATAAACGCCACTCTCCTCCCATTGGCTCGAGGTGAAGTTTGTGTGTTTGAAAGGCCAAATAAACTGGTGAAATGTTTTCTAAAAGGTATCAGTAATCATCTCATAAATGTGATATCACTCTGTTACTACATAAATCCACATACCTGAGCACTGAATCTATGTATACACAGCTGTAATCTTTCCCAACCAGCAGCATACAGGAAGAGACACTTTAATTACAGCGTTATTCCTCCGTCACCGTCAATCTATCCGAGCAAAGTTAACCCAGGCCATGTTTACATTCCTCAAACTGCATGTGATGCTATCGAGAGGCTGCAGGAAGGAGATATTTGGAGGGTGAGCTGCTATTATCTCACAACCGTCTGCACGCAGAAATGCTCAGCTGGAGAGTCACCGTGTCCCTCCGCTGGACTGGACACACGTCGATTCACTTTAGTTTGGCTGAAGGGGAAACGAAACGTTGTTTTTTTTTGTTTTTGTTCGCTGAAATGTTCCTCAGGATTCCTCCAATCTACGCACATGCAGTGTCCCCCCCCCCCCCCCCCCCCCCAAAGAGAACTACATTTAACACGTCACTCAAAAGCCCAACTCCGCTCCCAGCACCTCTCGAGTGGGGAAAGTACCCGTGTTCATGCTTTCATAACCGAGGAAGTGCAACGAGATCAGGATTTAACCAGGCGAGGAACACGCTGGGCTCAATGGGTGCAAGTCACAAAACATCCAGCGACGTACGGTGAACAAACCTCTTTGTTCAATATCCTGATAATCACAGCGTGAAGTGGCTGGAGATTCATGACACACACGAGGGCGTGTTATTATTATTTCTAAAACAAACACGACATGCAGAGAATCAGCGTTTCCCTGATACGCTCTTTAGAACTCGGAGCTCAGGTACCACTGATGATGCCTTCGTTTGTCGTTATTTATTTTGAGTTTCAGCAGGGAGTCGGACTAAAAGTTATCTGCTCTCCAAAAGACAAAGGCCTGAGGTGTCAAGCTCAAAAGTTAAAAAATGAAGCCAGTGAAGAAATGCAACACTGCACAGGCAGAGTGTGAATCTGAAGTCAGAAATAAACAGTGTTTTTTAAGAACTCATCGAGGGTTTTATTCACCCAGCAGAGTGATTCTTAAACGTGGATAATTAGGGGCCACTGCTGGCTTGATTGGGTGAGATTACTGAGAGTATGACCATGTTTTATTCAGATCCTGGGTGCAGCATGCTCTGTATTACGAGTTCATAGCATCTGAAAACAAAGCTTATAAAAACTTTGAAACTCCAAACCCAGGAAATTTATTTTCCTCTTGTTCCGTGTGAACGGTGATATCAGGGTGACGCTCGACACCCGGATACAAAATGAGCATGCAGACTCTGCGGCTGATTTGACCCGCTCTGCAGGCTGCAGTGATGTTCAATGAGATGACCTTAGGAACAAATGAAACACGTCAGACCTACCACTGATGACTGTCAGCACATGTGGGGTTCAGGCTCACCGCCTCCTCGCCAATGTTCTTCCCTGAGAGGAGAGATAAAGACAGAGAACAGATAATGACGCGCCGCTGAAACACAAGCTACACACGCAACACTCACGGCGTTCACAGGGCAGAAGAGGGGAGAGAGGATTATGAGAATCAGGGGGGCGTGTTGACTGAACAAACACAACAGGACATACAAGAAGGCGGCTGCTGGATAAAAGCAATGCAAACAGAAGTGGAATGAAATGCAATCCAAGCAGAGGGCTCAGCATTAAACCCTCCATCACTCAGTGCAGAGTGTCTCATTCCATCGGCTCTATTAATATCAAGATGAATGTTAAATACGACGCCGTTAAATACCCAGGTGTCTCTGCAGAGGCCGCTCTGATCAGACGCACGCAGGTGAGCGAGGATTACAGAGAAAACAGGTCAGTCCACTTCTGTGGACTCACACGCTGCCTCCGCTCAGAAAGTAAAACATTAAAGATGAAGTGAACAAAGTCGGCGAGCGTAACACAAGACGGTTCTTTGAGCTGGCTTGTAAAGAGCTGTGCTCTCTCATCATGAACGTGGCTTGAAGACCTCCAGTGCTGACAGTGCGTGTTGACTTTACAATAACGACAATCTAAGAAGCTGCATGTGTGAAAAAGGCTCTTTGTAAATATCTGGGTCAGAAAGTCTTAACGTTTGGCCAAGTCTGATAAATGTTTGGTGAAAAAAAGAAAGAGGACAAAGAGCATGAAGGGGATCGATGTCTCGACTGCTGAATGCAGATTTACCCTGAAGGTGTCGTTTGTTTCCAGCAAAGTGCTGAAGATGTTTTTCGTCACCGTGATGTTCGGGGACTTTAACGCAGGTGTTGGTGGAAAGAATTTCTCTTTTGCAATCAGGTTGATTTGCATAGAAAGGGCTTGGTTTGTAACAACTGTTTGATTACTTCCTCTTCTAAATATGTGCACACAGCGCAGGATCTCTGAGCAACGACTGCTCTGCAGCTCCGTTAAAAAAAACAAACCCCCCGACAGTTTCCCTTTGTCTCATTTTGCACAGGTTTCACCTCAGGATGTGTTGTGGTCACATCTTGACATTAAACCTGTGCACGCTGACGCAGAAATTTACCTGGAAACTGACAAAAAAATGTCAGTCTCTGCTAAGACTTCACCATATTGTATTGTAGAGGAGAGACAAGCATGTTACAAACCTCTGAATACAGATGACACAGTTTGTGAACTTGCAGAGAACAGTAATCAGAGAGCTGGAGACTAAATCACCACAGGCACCAAGAACCGGAGCGCTCTAACAGAGCTGACTTCAGGAACAGGAAGTGAGTGGATATGGCCTCTCAGTGGTCAGGAGATTATACTGCGTCACACGAAGGTGGTTTGATGTCTCACCACTTTCTGCGTGACTCTTCTTCTGCTCCAGAGTGGTGCTGATGTCGTGGACGTCGCAGTAAGCTCGGGTTAGCCGCCACAGAAACGAGGAGCTGTGTCCAAACTGCAAAATGACACGAAACAGATTTAGTTTGGTCACTTTTCTGAGCTGTCATGACTCCTTATATTATATATAATAATATATAATAATATATTTATATTATATTTTATAATAAATAAAATTATATATATATATATATATATATATATATATATATATATATATACATATTATTTTATTTATTTTGTCAACCTTTACAGGTGTCTATCTTCCAATAATTTCATTTGGTGATAATTCATCCATCAATTCCATTGTGATAATAATAATGCAAAAAAAAAAAAAAGAATAAATAAAATAAAAAACAAACCAGCAAACCTGAAGTCTTCATAGCTGCTCAATTTAATATTCTACTGAGTTAAAGGGCGAGCTTTAGGAGTGGCTTCGATTTATTTAAAATCTCAGAAAATAAATCGATTTATGTTTTCTTTTTTTTTGTGAGAACATAATCTGTAACCTGAGCATCCGCAGGCAGCTGATCACCTGCGTTACACACCTCCTGTCTGTGCTCCAGAAGCAGCTCGAGACTCTCTCTCTTTTCAGAGTCAGTGCCCTTGTGCCAGGCGTCGATCCTCTCCAGCAGGACGGACAGCGGGTCTGCAGCTTGCTCCTCCTCGCTCTGCTCTTCATCACTCACTCGCTCTTCTTCTTCTTCATCAGAGTCAGTCAGCGCTGTTATGTACCTGAGAGGGACACAAACATAAAGAACATTGAGTGTCTCCTTTAAAGATCTCCTTCCTTCCTTCCTACGAGACGGGAACGAATGTCCTCACAACCAATCTAAAAACCGTCTCCTACCTGTGAGGTGGAAAGAAAAACACACCTCAGCTGTGGAGCCTCTTTCTTACAAATCAAACACTGAAGGCGTTTGTACCAGCTGCTGATTGTACAGGATCAATCTCATCTGCCTGTTAACGCACAGAATTTGTTTACACAAGTCGGTCACTTAATCGTTTATAGAGACTTTTCTGTTTGAAGGTTGTGAAGCCTTAAACACGGATACCTGAAGGCTTTCGCACCGACACAGGGAGGCTTGTTTGTCAGGGCGAGGCACGCAACGCTGGCATTAGAACCTTTATGGAGCCTTTCAACTCCTGTAAGTATGTACAAACACCTTGAGCTAATTCGAGTGAAACAACAGTCGTGTTAATGGTGAAGGTAAAAAAAATGAAAGACACAGACAAGAGTGAAAATATGAAAAGCCTCTATTAAGTGTTGGCAGTCGCCGCATGTGCGTCATTGGTGGTTAGGGGAATATTTTGGGCTGTAAGCCATGCCGAGGTCGGGATGTGTCGGAGCGGGCCACAGACAGACACACTCGGGACCTAACAGGTGCCTCGTGCCCGAGGCGGCTTCCTGACTCCGCCCCAAAACACACACCTTCAGCCCTGAGTGTTGTGATCACAGGAGAAATATGAGGGCATTTTTTTTTTTAGCTGCAGCTTTTCTTCAGTCAACAGAAGAACTGTCAGGAGTGGCTGACAATGTCAACAACACAAATCAAGCTGGGCATCGTGTGCGGGGAAACTTTGTTGTGTTGCCTGTTAAATGCATCAAATGCATCCTGATTTATAATGAAAACAATCCTTCATACAGAGTCCTGTTCAGTTAGCTTCTCCCTATGAAGGGTGTCCAGGTCGCGTCCCCGTGCTTGTGCTCATGCATGACCTGCACCGTGCTGAAGCACACCTCTTCGCAGCGTGCCGGGTGCAGAGAGAAGAAGTGTGCTCCTTTATGTTGCTGAGCATGCCAATGGCCCAATTTGCATCTCTGCATTGACTGTTTAATGACTGTACTCACACCTCTGGCACTACCTCAAACACCTCTGTACATGCACATGTAACTAGTTTCTAGAAGGTCAGCACTTTGTTTCTAAGGCTCTTTAACTGTTTACAGGTCTCTTTTAATCAGCACATGTTTTTCTCTCCTTCACAGGTTATGTACATTATGCTATATAAGTTTAAGTCTAATGCTAATGCTAACCGCACAGGTTTAACTTGTAATTATGTTTACTCTTAGTCACATAGGGGCTGCTAAATCTTGTTTGGGGATTATTGTATACAGAGGGGAGGGGGGACAGCGGGTGTGTATTGTAACTAATGTCTTGTGTCCTGCCTGTCTGTATACTGCTACTGGATGCCTTGAATTTCCCTCGGGATCAATAAAGTATCTATCTGTCGAAAAAAAAAACTGGACTTCAGGTGTGCAAAGTGCTCGGACGCGGCACCGACTGCCTCGTGTGAGAGAAACTGGACTTTGCAGAAGTTAGTTTTGATCTTGTAGAATCACGTGGCGATAAGTGTGAACAGCCTTTCTGCACCGCTCTGCACCGCCCCGAGAATCATCACTCAGATCTGCAGGCATTAACAGACCAGACACAGCAGATTAAAGCTGTGTGTGTGTGTGTGTGTTTACATGCACTGTATTATAGAGCAATGCATTGCAACAGACAAACATGGCCGGCCTTCCCACTGAATCCTGACACTCACACTGTAGCACTTGTGTCATTCATTCATCAGTTTGTCCTTTTATTCATTGAGCGCTCCCTGCACTTATTTACTCAGCGTAGCTGGACGACTGAGTGATCGGCGCATTCCTGTCACGCCGTTCCACGGCTCATCAATCACTCGACTTGAAAGAAAAAAAACAAGCGAAGGATCTATTTGTATTCGTGTGTGTGTGTTTATGAAGTGAATATGATGGTGTGTGGGAGCCATTATTATCTTTGTGAAGTAGCAAGCAGTGCACGGCTCTGATAGGACCTGTCGAAATATTGTCTTCAGGCCTTCCTACAGGACGACTCACACTCTGCAGACAGGCTCAGCTGTATGTGGGCCCACATTCTCACTCTGACCTCACCTGGAGAGTCAGACCCTCGAGCCAATGGGAGGGGAGTGACCGCTGCAGGATGCATAGAGTGTGTGCACGCGGCCGCTACGACCTCTGTGCACCTGATTACGCTGCTGCATTACGTTACTCGATGTTATTCTGCCTCACTATTTGTAGCATTCATTGATGTAAAGGCAAATATTCTCACAGCTCGACTGTGGCGCTGCAGGGCCGTATCACTATGAACCGTTAGCACAGACGGCGAGTGCTGGATCTCTTTGCAATCACCAGATTTCACACAATTAATTTCCCACCACAACTGCTGCTGCTGGTTTGACTGCACTCAGCTCTCTGCTCTTCTTAGACACTGTCATATGCTGACAGAAGCTGCACGTCATGCATCACCTGCAACTATCTGACTTTCAACCTGTAGAGCAGCAGAGCTTAACATGAACCATCACTTTGGCTACACATAATGTTAATATCCTGTCTGACCGTGTTACACTTGTTGTATTGTGTAAAGCTGGAAGGCTTGATTTTGAACATGCTGTGTGCTCACTGGAGGAGACGAGCCGGTTACTGCCCAGGCCCCAAAGGGGCCAAGAAGGGATCCATCAATAGAGCTAAACTGTGGCAGTCTCCATGGTAACACGTTCAGAACAAAACCAGAGTTACCATCCCAACATCAGCGAGCTCTGAAACATGCAGCCCTGCTCATTCACAGCGTGTAGCTGTACCACTGAAAGCCAGCTCTACAACAATGCACACACACACACACACACACACACACACACACACACACACACACACACACACACACACACACACACACACACACACATTTAGCTGTGGGCTGAGCAGGGAGCGACTCTCACTTTCTCACCGATCAGCTGCTGACATCATCAGCGAGTTCAGAAATAAGCTCTCCTTTGTTGTGGGGAATAACTCAGAGAGGGGAAATAACCCGTCAATCATCTGTCACTGACACATCACGACACTACGAGTCCATAATGATGAATGCACCAATTCAAAGCAAAACAAAGCTAACATTGAGATCCAAAACATGCACTTCCCCACACTGACTCTTAAAACTAAAAGCTAAAAACATCAATCCAAAAAGATGATTGAAAAGACGAACCTCAGAGAAAATAGATCCACCCAGTTTGGGCTTCTTAACTTTTTATTTTAAGCACTGAGACTTCTCAGCTGGTTCATTTTTTAAACTTGTTATGGATCTCTTCTAAAAATCACAAAATCAGTCTACAAAAAAACAACAAATCATTCCTGCTGTAGTTGAAAAATAAATTTGAAAGCAACCCCAATTTCTTAGAGAGGAAGATGTTTGTTTGTTGTTTGTTTTTTTACTTCTGCAAGCTTTAAGCTTCCTCAGAGGCGGGAAAAAAAATAAAATCACTGGACTCATTTGAGTTTGAAAAACTCCCAGACAGCACCGTGTGTCGAACAGAACCAGAATGAGTCTGAGCTTCCACGTGCAGCTAATGGGACTGATGCCAGCATGCACCTGCAACGCCAACATCATCAGAGAACTATTTTGGTGTGGATGAAACTAAATGTTTCATGTTAAATGGGTGGAAACTGACTGCAAGCCAGTCAGCATGGTGGAAGACTCAAAGTCTCAGAAGAACACAAACAAGCTGCAGGAAACAAATAAAATCAACCGAACATTAAACTGGGATCATTCCACTTCAGCGAGTCATTTTGTGCAAACAGTCCTGCAGATTTCTTAATGAAAAGTATCACAACGGTGTATTTCACAGAGTGAGCACTTTGAAGCCGTCACCTTCTTCAGACGGCAAAGAACTACCGTAGCGTCGCATCACGTCTTGGCTCGAAAGATGCACGAGAACACACCACAAAGACCACAGCATCCGCTTGTGTTAAAGGTCGCCCACTAATCGAGAGTAATGTCTGATTAAAAGGAGAAAATGATGCTGCGTTGTAATATGGAGTTTTTAAACGCCCCATCTGTGGAGACTCTGGTCCATGGAGCCGACAGCCCGGGTTCAAATTCCTTTGTTGATTATTCCCACTCTCTCCACTGTCCTTTCTCTCTGGAAAATGCATTTTAAAAAAATCCAAGTAACTATTGACGATGATAAATGGCGGTGAAAACAATCGTTTGACAGAGATGATCCACAACAACAATCCACACGTCTTTAATCTTGCGTCGTCGGTTCATCGCAGAGCCGGTGTGGGTGGTCAGAAGCAAACCTGACAGGGTGACAGAAACACATCATGTCTGCTTCGATGAATACTGTCTACCCTGTTCGCCATTGTTTGTTTGTCTTTCATTCAATGTGAGGATATAGACGTGAATGTCTCGGTTATGGACAGCTGCCTGCCGAGCAACACGTACCATGACGTCACAGGGAAGTTGTGCTAAAGCTTTTAATCGCTATGCAGACAAAGAGCTCCCTTTTTCTCTTTTCTAAACATTTCTGTGTGTTGATCAGACATGCCCGCCACTAAACAAAACTCCTGCTTAAAATCTGCTTAAATCAACAACTATCCAATATCATAAATGCTATTTATCTGGAGAAGGAAAAGAAGAAGCGGTAATGTCCTTGAGCTACAGCGACGTGATGTGAATAAGCTCAACGGGAACTCTTCAAGGAATTACAAGTTCCTACAAGACACTTTGAAATAAGGCCTCTGACAGCTTGGCACACAGACGGGGTGATTGATAGGTCTCCTTACCTGCACAGAGGCAGCTCTGAGGAAGCCGCTGTGACACATGACGAGCGAGAGAAACACACCGCTGGAACTTTCAACCTTTCAGCGGCTGGCTCTGAGAGCTCACTGTGTTTGACCTGCAGACTTAACAAGACATGGTGCCATCACTGGTCACACTTACACACAGACAGCGTGGTTTATAGGGATCATTAAATATTTAACTGCAATCACCAAACGATAAAACTTGAGTTGACTTGAGTATTTTCTGTTTACGCTGCACTCTGTGTGGAAATCTACACTGGAACACATTTGCACTGTAACTTCACCAGACCGAGCTACCCTGCACCGTGATGAAGCAACATGGTCCCCCCCCCTAAAGGGAGGGGGGGCTGCACTCACATTGCACTAGGACAAACCTAGTCATAATACTAGATAGTCGGGGATATTCCCTGAAGACCTCCGAGGTCTCGTGGAGTTTATCCAGCTGACTCTGAACGTCTCATGCCTCTGTCTGACTGTGGAGAGGAACAGTCGAATCGAAGGCTAGCTCGTGCACGAGCATTGGTACCGTGTCAAAGCACACGTCTCCCCACCGTGCCGGGGTCACAGCGGTGCACTGGGTTTGAGCACGGTGCAGAGGTGTACTGGGTTTGAGCACGGTGCAGAGGTGTACTGGGTTTGAGCACAGTGCAGAGGTGTACTGGGTTTGAGCAAGGTGCAGAGGTGTACTGGGTTTGAGCACGGTGCAGAGGTGTACTGGGTTTGAGCACAGTGCAGAGGTGTACTGGGTTTGAGCAAGGTGCAGAGGTGTACTGGGTTTGAGCACGGTGCAGAGGTGTACTGGGTTTGAGCACGGTGCAGAGGTGTACTGGGTTTGAGCACAGTGCAGAGGTGTACTGGGTTTGAGCAAGGTGCAGAGGTGTACTGGGTTTGAGCACAGTGCAGAGGTGTACTGGGTTTGAGCACGGTGCAGAGGTGTACTGGGTTTGAGCACAGTGCAGAGGTGTACTGGGTTTGAGCACGGTGCAGAGGTGTACTGGGTTTGAGCACGGTGCAGAGGTGTACTGGGTTTGAGCACGGTGCAGAGGTGTACTGGGTTTGAGCACGGTGCAGAGAGCTCAGACGAGCCAATCAAACTGGTCACAGGAGGGATTTCATGTTGTGAGTGTGAACATACCTACAAACTGTACAAACGGTTCAATGCACATTCAAAGGGTAAGCGTAATAAGCGTCGGCCCTATCACACACATTAATTATTATGTATTTATTGTTTGTGTATGTTCTATGTTTGGGGAATAAATATTTACGATGTAAGTTCCCTCTCAGCAGGAGAACAGCTGTTCTTAAAGCAGCTCAAACATAGCTGGCAAAGATTCTGATTTTAAAAATCCTACAACTCCGATTTTAAGAAACCAGGAGCTTAAGTCCGCTGCAGAGGGATATAAATACCAGGCTTTGACTATTCAAGATTTCCTCTTATTAGGTTCTGCAGCAATGCCTGCTGGGAGATGTGTGGCACTTCCTGTTTGTACCTTGATGGGGCCATTTCTCCGACTTGAGCTTTTCTTCACAGAAGTCCGCTTCACCTAAAGCCGTGTTTCCTCGAATTCATCACAACAACCGATGCAGCACTAAAACACTGAACTAAGATGTCTGCACACTTCCTGTACCTGCACTAATCTCGTTAATCTCAAATGCATTCTTAAGGCTTTAGATTTCAACGCTGAGCATGGCGTCTCCGGCGAGGAATCGTACGTGAGGACCCAGGGCCGCCGAGCACACACATGAAGAGCCCTTTAAATGGATGTGAGGATTAGGGGTGTAACCGGCTCCTCAGGGGGAACGCAGCACCTTCCCTGAGGGGCTGAAGTTTCTTCACGGCACCATTCCCGCTTACCCCCACACCCTCTGCTCACATAAATAACAGAGCGGCAGGAAAGGCTCTTTAATTATGGGAGGTGTGTGCGTGATGTGATTTCTTTTAAAGCATAATAACCCGGGTGGTAATTAAGAGCATTTGATGCGGCCGACAACTGCCACTCAAAATGTGTGAAGTGTAACCTGCAGTTCAACACAAAGAGGCTGCCTGGTGCATCTGCTAACCAGCATACACGACATGTTGGTGTATACGTTTGAATATGCACGGGTGATTATTCCGTCTTGCAGAACATAAATCACAGAAAACAACGCTGGAGTTCATCGTAACACTCTGGTGTTTGTCCAGCAGAGCGCGCTCGATGTTCCTCCTCCCCTCCGTGCACGTGGTACACGGAGTCTCCTCCTTCATGCAGAGAGATGATCATTTTTACCTCCATCGATAAAAACAAACTATGAATGCTTTAAAGAGCCTGAAGAAGTTTAATACTGTGTCCCACAATCTCATCCATCTCTGCTCTCGTTAAGTTGGCCTTAGTTTACATCCTGGGACCGGATTCACAAAACCCTCCTTCAGTCTTAAAAAAAAAGAAAAAAAAAAAGAGTTAAGATGATTTGATATTCATGAAAAAAGTGCTTATTTATTTTCTTAACTTTCTCCTTCAGAAGAAATGAGATTCTTTAAAGCTAAATTTAATCATTAATAATCATTTTCTTCTTAACTTTAGGCTCACACTAAACCTGTCCAAAGTGTGCCTATGAAAAAGTAAGCCTCTAAAATCTTTGACTTAAACACATTTTAGACGATCGATTTGGATTTCCAGTTTTACTGAACGTTTGTTTTTTGGGGTAACCTGAGTGTCTCGAGACCGTGTGCTGCATCCACAAATCTTTATTTTCACTTTTTACCAAAATTTAGCAGTCGATGTTCCTCAGAAACACTAGGCGAAATGTTCCTCCCATTCTTCTTATTATTATTTACAGAAGCATCATTTATTTTAAAGGAAAAAGGAAATCATCTTAATGATGAAAAAAGACTCGTACGGTGTTTTAAGCTGTCCGTCTGTCAGAACACACGAATGACCTGAAGCTTTTTCTCCTCATGTGACGCATCGTTCAGGAGAAAAACGATGAACCATCAAAAATAGCGTCAACTTCTTCTTAAAAATAATCTTCTCTTTTTTTTCTCTCCTTCTGCTCTGATGCTCTCCTTTATTACGCACTAAATGATGTTATATAACATCCCATGTTTTATAAACATAAACAACACAGGGGGAAAAAAACAGGACCCAACCTCTGCCTGGAATGTGATTCTTAGAGGACACAGACAGTTAACATTTATTACCCAGGGTGCACTGCATGTTCGGATGGCCTACTTTGAGCCGCTGTAGTTGTAAAAAATGGCTCCGAGGCAGCTGATTAATCACGGTGAGAACAGTAACAGAAGCAGGGAGGAGCCGCACACCTCTGATCTAACTAAACACCTAAAAGTGTGCGGTTAGGATCTGACAGAGGCTTGACTTCTTGGCACTTTGCAAACTTCACTTCCTACAGGATAGTTCGCAGGTCATGCCAGGTTAAGCCCCCCCAATCTCTGTCACTTCTCATATATACGGTTTCCAAAATGATGCGTTCACCCGGCTGCAGAGAAGCCTGGGCTTAATCGCCATCTTTTAAAGATTGATGTTTGTTTTTACATGAGAAGAGACTCAGAATGGTAGCCTATTGAAAAGACACACATCTGTTGTTTATGTTATCAGGGGCTGGCACACGTTCAAGGCGTTTGGCTGAGGTTGGAGGTGAATGACTGGGCATGTGCTGCTTGATTAGTCTGCTGTTCTGTGCAGCGCCGCGGGCGAATGTACACACTGTCATCTGTATGATTTAGCACGGAGAAGGAGCAAGCGAGTCTAACTGCTGAAGTGGGAGGGCTGCAAAAAAAAAAGTTTGATCCACATTAAGATAAGATGTGCTAAATGAAGCTGGCATCAATTCACACTTTGCCACCTGTTAGGCTGGAGCTGATTTATTTTTCCAGATAAGATTATTTTTTGGTTGTGAAATGATCCTGGTGAAAGTGAGCGAGAAGCTTCTGACGAGCTTCAGTGTGAAGACGAGGCCGAGCCTGCGTCAGCCTCCACGTCGGCTCAAGTGTTGCAAACAGTGAAGTCTGCTGGACAAACCATGAACTGATGACGCCGTGTCGACATCATCACAAGCAGCCAGAGCTGTATTCACCGTCACACAGCTCACACTGCTTAACCCCTCCACGCCTGAATGTGTTTCCAAGTATTAAAACTTTTTCTTTTTTACATGTTTCTGCTTTCAAGTCGATGCTAAATTAAGATTGTTGTAAGATGTTGTTGGTCCTATGACAAACTAATGCTTGCGAAAGGTTCCTTGTATTGAAAGTGCATCAGCCGGCGGTGGAGGAATACGGACGCTGTTTTGGCTGCATTTGGAGCAGAAGCGGTTTGATGCAAATTAGCGACATCAGGCATCGAGGGGTTAATGTGCACTTTGAATATCTCCCTCTCAATATTCACCCCTCATATTCGAACTTGTTCTTTCTGCCATGTGAAGATCCTGCAGCGTCTGTTGCTCCACCTGCTCTGATACATGAGCTGAGCAATTAATCGAAAATTCATTAAAAAAGCCGACGGCGAACTGACCTAATCTTACCCATGTTGATTATTTATATCTGCTGTTCTTCATGATTTACACAACGCCTGTGTTTGCAACAGGTCTCTCCTGAGTGATAACCTGCCTTTAAAACAACAGTGGAACATATAAAGTGTGAATGAACACGCTGCATGGGGGCGGCTGCTGGTCAGTGGTGGAGTTAGACGTCTCTCAACCCGGAAGGTTGGGGGTTCGATCCCGAAGCTCCTGCAGCTACATGTCCAATGTGGCGAAACACTTAACCCCAAGTTGTGAATGTGTATGTATAGGATTAGTTACTACAGATGGATCCATAATGGCCTCTACCATCAGTGTGTGACCTGCGGTGTAAAAACACTTTGAGTAGACAAGAGACGAGAAAAGCTCGACACAAGCCCATTTACTGAATTAATTAAGCGTTGCACTGTTTAATGACTTGATCTTTAAATCCTCCTGGGAGTGATGTGTGCAGGTCGAGCACCTCTATCAAAGGAGTGACTCCGACGCTATGGCCTTCACAATCACTGCCACAAAATCTGTGTTGGAATAAATGCACTTTCTGTCTGATATCGAGTAAAGACAGACCACAGAAAGCCTCCTGGCATCAACAACCAGGAACTGCTTTTCCAGCACTCTTTTTATTGGCCAACAGGGGGCGCCTGACTGTGTCATCAGAAGATTAACTCTCAACAAACATCGTCCCGTCGAAATCACTGATTTCATTTCAATACAGCATGATGCTCATTAAATGAATAACGGTCCCATTCAGAGTGACATAGATGAAGCTACTTTGAGCTTTCTTGTGTAATCTGGACGCTGGGATTTAAAGGTGCAACTCCTTAACCACGCTCCACCCTGTGACATCCATAAAATCAATCTTGACTTCGAAACAAAGAAGGTGATGAAAGTCAAAATGCTTTTCTTATGGTTGATAATGGTTGGACCTGACAAACACACACGTGACAATTAGAGGATGTATACATCTACAGGTTCTTATAGTACTTACCCTCCTTCACTCTCCGCCTCCTCTGAGCTCCGCCCCCCTTCTCTGGCCGCGGGGATGCTGCCTGCAGCCCTTTTCCTTCGTGTGGGTGTGGTCCTTTGGAGCGGGCTAGCTCGCCTCCCTTCCTCCCGTCCCCTCAGCTCCTCCCTGATTTGGTCCGGCAGAGCTGGCAGAGCGTTCTTCAGTGACTTCATCTCCTCCTTCAGCTCGGACACGCACTGGATCAGGGCCTCCAGGCGCTCCAGCACCTCCACCTGACCCCTGGGCATACCTGGACCATCCACCAGCGTGAGGCCACTTCCTTGTTCGTTTCTGCTGCTGAGGTAGAATCCCGGACAGGAGCTTCTTCGTTTTGACCTGAAGCCCCGGTAACACACCAGAGCCAGACTGACGCCAGCCACTCCAGCCAGAGCTCCCAGAACCAGCACCTTGCTGTCCGCCTGGGCCATCCTGCAGGCCTGCAGAAAACACACAAGAACCACATGTTTGAAGAAGCCAGTAAATCATCAGCTCATAAATAAAAACACAAGGGTCCCGTACATGACAGGACGTGAATTAAAGAGGACATATTATGAACCTTGTCCACCTTTTCAAACACTCCCCCTGTGGTCGAAATGAAACATCTGTGCTGAGCTTTGGTCCAAATATAACATGAATCAAGCAGCAGAGGAGGTTTGTGACCTTGTGGGAACCAGCGCTCTCAGAACGCTCTGTTTTGGTGTGCGTGTCTCTTTAAATGCGACGACCTGCCCCCTGAGTTTTTCCAGCTGACATCACTCCTTCACTGACAAGGAAAAAAATGGCGTGATGTGTTTGTGATGTCACAAACTGAGTACATTTAAAAACTGAGCATTTTTCTCTGGGATGTAAAACAAGCAAAATGAAACTGGATGGATTTGTTTCTCATTTTGTGGGATCATCGACACTCAGAAATAAACGTTCAAAAATACTGTCAAAGTGGAGTTTTCATGACATGTCCCCTTTAAAATGGATATAAAGACCTCACAGAGGCTCGTGCTCGTGCACGTGGTGTGGGAGCTCGTGCCAGCTGTGACAGGGTAAACAAGCCGAGCTCAGATAATTGGATGAACACAGCTAACCACTCACTGATCTCTCCATCAAAAAAGAGAATAAATTCAAACACAGACACACACAGTAAGCCATGTCTCGTCATTATTCACTTCAAATCGTCGATTAAATAAGATTATTATTAAGTTATTTGTTATTATTAAGTTATTATTGAATCCAGCAGAGACGTTTGTTTGTTTGTTAAAGCAGAAAACGAGTTTTTTTTAAATGTCAGACACACAGAATTACAATAAGCATGTCTTGTATGTAAAACGTGTCTAAAACAAGGTTAAAATAGATCTTACTGGACAGGGAAGGAGGCTGAAGCTCGTCGGTCGCCTTTGACAGTTCGCCCGTGTTCCCGTCTCAACAGTCCGTGCAGACTCACAGACGCCGGAATCAAAGGTTCCGGGCTTCGCTTCTGTCAAACGGTGTCTGACACAAAAACCACAATGAGTTTGATAAAATACACTAGTCAAATCTGTTTTTGTTTTTTTACTGCTGCTTCATGAGATGTCTGCGTGGAGTAAATTACTAAAGCTTGTCAAACTAGAATGACCACCTGGAGGTTACCTGCCTGCCGCAGAGCCAAGCTGTAAGACTGTCTGAAAGTGAATTTAAAATAAGATCATCAGGTCAAGCAAGTCTGTAAACGTGAGTTTAAGGAAGTGCATTGCGGTGATTCTGCACGACTTTCATGTGTTGAGTTCATGAATTTCATTTCATTTTAATTTTAAAGCAGAAGCTTAGTTTGACTTTGAGAAAATATCAGATTTTAAGGAGACTTGAGAATGCTTCTCTCTCTTTGAGAACTTGTGTTTGGTTTAAAGTGAGCGGAGATGGTCCACTGTTTCATAACGTTGTTCTCAATGGACAACAATTAAAGTGCAAAACCCCCAAAAAACATAAGGGTGTTTAAATATATGAAATAGACTCATTTTAAAAAAAATGCACTGTTTGTTCACGATCTTGTGTTCTGGTATTTAGTAGTTTTGAGGTGATATTTGTAGATGTAAGTTTTTACACACGTGAGGAGAAAACTGTTCACATTTTTGAAGTTTTCATGACAGTTGTTTTTCTCTTTCATCAACCTTCCTCAAACATAATGAGAGTAAATAACAAGAGAGCAAAGTTCAACACAACAGTCACAGCGGTGTGAGGAGTGTGTGCAATCAATTAGCTTTACAAACAGGAAGTAAAAAGTCATTAACAATGGTTAGTTGTGAGGAGGCGTGAGCCAAGACGTTAACGCACGCCCCATGTACAGAGGCTTAAGTCCCTGAGAGCCAACAGCACAGGTTTGCATCTGACTTGGTCCTTTCCTCTCTCTCTCCCTCCCTCCCTGGTTTCTGACTCCACTGTCCTATCTGTAAAATTAAAGCACACAAAGTGCATGTTGCATTTCCCAGTTTTGATTTGTGCACATAAAATCTTCTGCTGTATCTTTCTTTGGTGATATCCTAAACAGTAATAGTAGTAAAGTAATATAGTAATAAGAGACTCAAACAGAGACCTACCTCTGTGATCCTCTCCGCTCAGTGCGTCCCTGCAGAGCGTCAGGATGTGCTACACATTTATTATCACATCAACCTTGGACCTGCCGACCTCACTGGTTTCATTCAAGTATTTGGCATTGGTGCGGAGGAGTGGTTAACGAGTGATTTATTTCATATAATGATGATGCAACACCTCGATACTACTTCTTTTTTAAAACCTTTTTTTTTGTAATTATCACATGTTCCTCTCATTTTGTAGATTTGAAGATGATTTTAAAACTTTCCAACAACAATGACCCTGACTCAGCGTGTTGCACAAATGCTTTCTGCATTGATCGTGTTTATTTGACTTGGCAGAACTACATGAGTTCTCTTTAAGTTTTTCCTTTCAGTCTTTAGAGAGGTATAGAGCCGTACTTGCGTGGAAACAGGTTTCAGAGAGTTCCCTTGTGTGAAGATTGCTACGTGCAGTTTCTTCCCTGCTCTCTGCACGCAGTATTGTTCCTCAGCCCACAGCCTGCATTCTGCCTGCACAAGGAACAAAAAGCCCACCTGAATCCCACAAGCATGGCGGTGCAAAAATGAAAAAAGAAAAAAAAAGCTTGGCTGCAGCAGTCCTCGGTTGGCCCTGTAGACTCAGATATGGAGATAAGGGAGGCGCATCCAGCCATGGCCTTGCTCCTGTCGGGTCAAAGCCAACAGATAAGCAGATATTGTCAACACGGTCGTTTCATGCAGCGGCCTCACATCAACTCTAACTTTTATGCCACAGGAGGAGAAAGAACAGCAGACTCAGATTTGCCTTATACACATAAATACGACCGATACAGCTGTCAAACATTTCATGGGAGAAGAATCAGGGTGAAACAAGGCATCACTATCAGGACTCGGCTGCAGACCACAGAGCTGTTCCCTGTCTGTTTGATGGAGTGTTTTCTACCCGTGTGTGGAGGGGGAAACTTCTGAATCAGCTGAGCGTGTTTACACAGACTTTAAAGAGTCATTCAGCCTGAAAGATTCAGCAGGACGGAACAATATCGTTCAGCTCCAACGTTTGGTGAGAGACTGCAAAGTCCAACTCATTGACCTACACCCGAAAAAAGTTTAACCATTACATGTTTAATTTTTTACTCCAACAGCTGAAAGTCATTTGTTAAATGTTTGCTTCAAGATTTTTGAGAGAAAGCGATGTGGATTAATCAGGCTGTAAGACGCCACAGGTCGGACTCAAACCCGAGTCATCCGCTCACAAAATGTATATTGATGTTGATGGTATGACCTTTTATGAATGTCATTATCTGGACACTGGATTTCCTGTCATAACAACTTCATTTGGAGATCTCAAGAAATTAACGTGTTTTCTTGAGATCACACAAATAAATGTGTCGAGATCTTGATGGATTAATGTCGGATCTTTGTAGATAAAATAATAAAGAGGGAAGTTGTTTTCCTGCTTTCTGTACAAATAAAGATTGATTTTGAGAAAACATGTGGCAAATACTTATTAAGGTAAGACAGAGTAAAATAAACAAGTATGCATGTACAGTATATGTCAACTCAGGGCTTCTGAAGTATTCACTATTTATTCAGAAAGATGGAAGACAGTGATCTGAACTTATCAAACAAATAATAAAGACATTTCTGTATCTCGTATATTTCTATTGTCTAAGTAATAGTTAATCAAATCCAGTTCATTGTCAAAAACCACAATATGAGAAAGTGTATTTTTCTAATTTCGCCTGTCTGGCTTGTAATGAGAACAAATATCTGCCAACAGTGTGTCTCAACTGAGAGTCATAACAATGGCCCTCTTGTGGAATTTGTCACTGCACCAATCCTCTCTCTCTCTCTCTCTCTCTCTCTCTCTCTCTCTCTCTCTCTCTCTCTCTCTCTCTCCCTCTCTCTCCCTCTCTCTCTCTCCCTCTCTCTGATTCTCTCTCTCTCTCTCTTTCCCTCCCTCTCTCTCTCTCTCTCTCTCTCTCTCTCTCTCTCTTTCCCTCTCTCTCTCTCTCTCTCCCTCCCTCTCTCTCTGCAGCAGCTCAGATATCACAGAGGTCTTGAGTTAACATCATTAATTCATCACTGATTCCAGTTAAACTGGAGACAAGACAAGTTTCCACTGTTTACTTTTACTCGTCTGAAAAAACAAAACAAAAAGAGATAAACAGCTCAAACACCCAATTCACCTGCCTTAAAATGTATTCAGCTAAAATCACCTGTTTTCAGTCTGAAAGTCATAAAAATACTGTAAACACTTGATCACATTACAGCATGCTGATGATCCACATATAGACCTTCAAACATAGAGAAGTGCTGCTTGTCAACAGGCAAGGCAGGAAACTGCTCCCTATCTGACAGCACTCGGTGTCAGGCTGATTTATCTGTTCAGTATTAGATGAATACTATAAATGTTTGACTTTGGTTTCTGTTTTCTTCTGAGCTTGTTATTCATCTTGGCAAATGTCATGACACAAGTGATAAAATCAAATCAATCTATCAGATGAAAGATAAACACGGACGTGACAACTGATGCATTCTGGAAATGAGGCACGGAGATCACATCGGAGGACTGTCCGTGACGGACTGCTCTAATGGTTTCTGTGGACGTCTTGCTTCCTGTTTGTCCCCCTCTGCAGAGACGCAATCTGTCAAACCATCAGGATTCCTCTGACAGCAGATACACGTCATTTCACTCTTTACGTAACACATGCAGATGGAGATGTAGGTCAAATAATTGGTGATTGAAAAAAAAATGGCATAAGAATAACCTGACAAATACCTTTAAAGCACAACACACATATACATTTGAAAAATGTGCATGAATATTAGAAAATCTCAGAGTTATAATGAAATGACAGCGTCGGAGGTCATCATAGTCACTAAGATATAAACTGCTTCAAACAGATTTTCTTTAAGGTCCCAGAAAGTAAGCAGCTTTTTCCAGGATCAAATTCGGTACAAATTTGATTTACAAAAGTCGCCTATTGACTAAGAGGCTGTTTACAAGTCCAGTAAAGTAAATGATGCACTCTTGCAAACATGGAGCAGCATCTCAGGGGGGCAAAGATTTAAAGGAGCAAAAGATTTACAATCCATGCTGCTGCATTGCCGCTCAGCCCTCGCCTCAACTTAGAAACAAGATGGCCTCTGGTTACCATATGAAGAAGGAGGTTGGTAAGCTTTATACATACTACATGTGACGGCATTCAGGATTTTTTCGTGATAATTTCAAAGTTGAATGTGGTTTTTAATGAGGATCTGAAGATGGACCCAGTATGCCTTTGGTTAGGAAAGCCATGAATCCAAATCCAGAGCTGCCACAATCAAGAAACTGCTGACCGTGTGACGGGAAAGCTCATCTTTATGTCTCAGACAGGGACAAGGTCATATTCCACCTGTTATTAGACATATTGCACCAGAGGGAAAATGTGAATCTCCTATCATGTATGGAGTCTGTTTCTTGATTATGAGGAAGAAGGAATATGCAATATATTCTGAAAGGACAGCTGACAGATGAGACGAGGTGGCTCTGTGCTCAGTATCAGTTTATATACTTGTATTTACTGTGTTTATGCTGTGCCATGTGTATCATGCAGGTGTGGAGAGACGGTGATACAGTAGGAGGCAGGAGGTCTTTAGAGGGAGAACATGTTCGTTTGGGGGTGTGAAGGTTAAAACGTAGATGCATAAAAAAAATAAAGAAATTAAATTCAGACATTATTAAGACAATGATCAGACATACAAACAGAAAGGTTACACTAATGTTTGGATGAGATGAAAGACCAATCTGGGGAATGAAGATATCATTTTGGTCGATGAAAATGAGAGAGGGGAGAAAACTAAATAAAACAAATACACGGACAGATTAGATGATAAAAAAAGAAAGCAGTATTATCCATCTGTGTTATGTGACACTCAGCATGAGGAGTGAGATCAGAGCACTTAAAGGAGAGGAGGAGGGAGTCGGTGAGATCATGGCCAGCAGGTGGCACTAAGAGAACTAGTATTGAGATCCTCTGAAGAGGAGCAGGTGACTTCATCTGTTCTGTAGAGAGAGACTGAACGAGTCACAAACATATATTAATACATATATATTTAAAAGTATTCGCAGTTTTCATCAAAAACACCTTTGGACCTTTTAAATATAAAGCGTTCAATCAGTCGTGTGATCTCTCCCTCCTATTCAGCCAATCACAGTATAGCTTACTGCAGATTCAAGTGTTCGATTTAATGTGATCACTGAGCGTTTCATTATTAAAAACCACGTGATGTGTTAACATCCACGTGCCCGGTCTGTCTCTGTTCAGCTGTCCAATAAAGGATCAATACTGAACTTTTCTGTGTTTTTTTTTTGCTCTTCCAGCTTTTATCTCTTCAGACTCTAACAAGGTAAAAAAATAAAATAAATAGATAAGTGTGTAAGCATGCTAACATTTGCACATTAGTCCTGAACACGAAGTAGAGCAGAGGATCATGGGAGTGACGCTGCATATTTGTCATTATTTTATTTTCCTCTAATCTTTATTGTTTGCACGTGACAGTGACAGTCTGTTTGTCACCGTCTGCATAAAGTCAGGGAGGTTTTATACAGACTACAGCGAAGGACGGTCGACGTTCAAGTCTTATTTCATCATGTAAGGCCGGCTGTTACGTTCTATAGGATTTGTTAAATGTACATTTTAGATGTTCTGCACAAAGTTCAGAGGTCATTTAACTTGTATTTCTCGGCAGACGGATCAGCAGAGCCGTGCTGAGCCGTTGAAGTCTTTGTCTTGTCAGAAACGGTTGCTGTCTCACCTCGTAACAAAAAAAAAAAAAGATAAAATAAACGACAGACAGAAACCCTGCAGGATCCCCAGGAGACCGGCTTCAAAGAGAAATGAGATATTTGGTTCTCTCTCTCTCTTTTCTTTTGATCAATGTTTCATGATTTCTCAACAGACGCAGAGTGAGTGCGCAGAATGAAGAAGTGAACTCTGAGGGAGAAGATACCACTTAGAGCGAATACGACTCAGACGTCAGATCATTATTGATGCGGTCTACGAGCAGTCGTGTGTTTTCCATCCTGATGGGAGACTCAGGTGCAGCTCAGGAGGAAAGTTCAGGAGGAGGTTGAAAAATGGTTTATTGTCCATGGCACAAAGAGCCGCTCCAACCCAACAGGGCTTGTATTGTCTGAGGCCAGTGAAGCTTACGCAGACGGAAAGGAAACATTTGTGTTATTTCTAAAACAGGAGCAGATGATAGTTACATTAATACGGCCGTGGAGTTATCAGGCATTGATTTACAGAAAGTTAATCTCATGGTTTCGATGTTTTATGAAACTCATCTCGGTACACTGGCAGCGACGGTTTCAGTCAGCTATTGTTTGATTTTCTCCAACAAATGACACCAAAGGGACAACTTAAAAATGAACATATAGTTATGATTTTTTTGTTATTTCCAGCACTGATGTCTAATTCAATCAGGAGAGACAAGTAAATACATTTATTTTATATTGTGTGATGTTGAATTATCTTCAGAGAAGCTTTGGAGCTTGAACTCTGCAGGGGTGATCGAAGGTGTCTGCGCTGAGCCTGCAGCCGGATCTATCCCCCATCGATGAGTCCAGACTCCGGTGGTGGAGGTGTTAAGTGACAACGTCGCCTAAAAAGCTGAGCGAAGTGCAAAAATCAGATCGATCAAAATGCCCTGAAGATGTCGTCTGAGACTGTGGGGGGACGAAGAGGCCAACAAACTGCAAAGACTAGACTTCCTGACTGGACTTCTGCTCGAGCTACTTTCAAACCGAAGGAGAGCTGAATCATTGCCACACCCATTGTGTTTGTGGGGAAGTTGAGAAGGGCTTTCTTTGCAGATAACTTAATTTTATTTATTTATTTTATGTTTATTTTATTTGGACATAGCAATTAAATTGGAAAAAACAGATGTATTGTTTGAGTGTTTTAGCACACGCGCTAATTCGTGCTAATTTCCGTCACGTTATCAGCTCAAAGGTTTTCGCCGTGGTTTCGGTACCTAATGTGGATTTAAAGAGGGAGGAGCTTCATCTGTTGGATCGTTCTGGATGACCACGCCATGTTTCTTATCTTTGCAGAGGTGTGACCGTCATTCCTTTAACATTCATCACGGGGCTGGATGTTGAAATGTGGGAATGGTGGGGGACATTAAGTGAAAAGCCTCCCACAGTGGAAACACACGGGGGGGGTTACTGAGAAGATCAGACACAGTTTAAAACAAACCATCAGGTGCAGAGAAAAACAAACAGATGGAAAGTTTATCATCCGAGATGCCATTGTTAACGCCAGTCACCGTTTAACTGAGCATCTGCTTCAAGTTTGACCTCCTGCACCTACACTTGGTGTGCAGCGGGGCCGAGCCAGAATGATGGTCAGTGGAGTCTGACTTGATTGGTCATCTCTAAATAATAATTTACTAATGCCACCAAAGAGGCTCTGTATGTTTTCAGACTTTCACCTTTCCCTGATCTCACACACGGCTGGAAAACAAGACTATGACCCAGGTTACGATGAGACAGATTTAGCCTCTAAACATGAGTTCTGTGGCCAGCGTACAGTAAATCTCGGCAGGATGTGTTTGTTATGGGCGACGCCACAGTCACATAAATCAGCTGGACAAACATCTGATGGTGAGAGAAGATCAAAATCAAGAGAAACGGTAAACAATGCTTCTCCTCTGCTCCTCGCCTGAAGCTGCACTCTCGCTCGCTCGCTCCCTCGTGGGCCGTATTCGTGCGGTTGCTGAGTGAAAGCCACCACAGTGGCAGCGAGGCCCAGAATAGCCGTGGGTGGGGAAGGCCGGGCGGGACTTGCATGTGGGCTGCTGAGCTGAAGTGTCTCTAAACCATCGAGCGGCCTGAGGAATGGAGGCTGCTTCCTCATGCATGCCAGTGGTCAGAGGCGGCTACACACCCTCCACTATTTCTGTCCTCTACTCTTACTCCTCCATTTTCTCCTCTCTCTCTCTCTCCCTCTCTCTCTCTCTCCCTCTCTCTCTCTCTCTCTCTGTGATTCACATGCAGCTGCCTTTTACACTCTTCAATATTTTGAAATGCAGCTGAAGCAAACAGGAAGTAAAAAAAACTTTTCCCTCTCCCATAATCTTGACCTTATCGTAATCTTCTGATGATTGTTTAAAACAGCGAAAATAATCTCTGGAAAAAAAAAACATGCTAAAAAGTGGGAGACTGTCCTGATTTGATCTGTTTTAGTTTGTCATTTCTTGTTTCTAGTTCTCATTCTTTCCCAGCGTTTCTTCTTTCTTTAAATGCTTCCCACTTCAGTCTTTCGTGTTCCTGTTTTATTTTGTAATTTGTTATCCTTGTTTCTCGGTTCTCGTGAGTTCTGTTTGTCTTCAGTGTTTCCTGATTCATTTCATAGTTCAGGTCCTCGGTGTTGTCTTGTTTCCTGACAGGGACGAGAAGCCATACATGTCAACACTTCATGAGCACATGAAGGACACGAATAGAAGAACAAATATTTGTCAAGGTGGACTACAATGACACGCTGTCAGGATGTATAATGATCAGGAAGAAATACTGTACGAGTCAACCGTTTACAACCAGAGCCGGTGATTTATGTGCTCACCGTCCTGTCGGTCAGACGGGAGCTGAGGTCAGATCTAAGTGTATTTCAGTTGTCTCGTATGCACACCTCAAAAACAAACACCCTGAGAAACATTCTGTCTCTCCTGCACACACACACACACTGACACACACACACACACTGACACACACACGCACGCAGCGTCACCAAGCAGCAAACACAAGCTAGCTGGTTGCTAAATTAAAGTAGATATTCCCTATCAGCTGGAGGTCGACACATACTCCCTGCCTCTGTTTCTCTTGTTTTTGATCTTTTGGGGAGATTCATCAGACTAGCATGCCTGCTGTTGCCATGGCGCTGTCAGACGCTGTCGGACAGTTTGCACAGACACAAACCGGCTCTGCCACACATTCATCCGACTCGTCCAGAGCAGCAGATCGTATCTGTTCACTGCTGCAGGTGTATTCTCTACAGAGCAGCGTCCACAGCCAGATGTGTCTAAGCCTTTTAAAAGATCCTTTAAAGTGTCCAATGGGAGCAGCTCACACAGTTTCCAAACAAACGTCTGTTTTTGTCCTCAGCTCAGATCTGACCTTTTGGTAGACGATGAGTTCCTGCCCTTATCTATCTGATGTATTTCAGAAGGTATGAAGGAAGTAGACTTAGAATAGACTTGTAACTCATAATAAGACTGGATCCGGAAGGAAAAGAGAATTTACTCCGATTTTATTTTACAAAAAGCACAAAAAACGAACAACCAAGGACACGCTTCTTTTCAAGCTTCCACAGTACAAACAGAGTCTGCAGCGAAGCACAGCCGAATGCAGCGAGGCAACAGCTGGAACAAAAGAGAGGAAGACAACGAAAAGCACACATGAAGCTAAGCTACGGCACGTTACAAAGACTGCATGTGGACAAAGAAGACGCATCTGACATGCACGTTTATACTGTGGAGCAGACAGGTGACAGGTGAGAGATGAGCATGCACGTTAAAATCATCACTGTAGTAAATATAATAGGAATCTGAAGAACGGCAGGACTTCAGGACCAAGCTGAGTGTGAGGAGTGAATCTAAATCAAAGATATCAGCAGCTCAGAACAGACTGGATCTGTGACCCTGAGAGGTGACGAGAGAGGGCTCGTCCGAGTTTTCCGTTTGAAATTAGCGTGACTAAAGTTTGTTGGGTTTTTTTCCCCCAATAAAACAAGTAAGTCATCTTTTGAAAACTTGTACGTGATATGAAAACATTTCAGAGCTGCGGAGGAGTTGTGCAAATATTTTAATGACTCAGTGCGCTTCTTGGATTCGACACGTTCTGTCTTCATATATACATGACCGCTGTGCTGTGGCGTAACAGTGACGACAATACATGACAGATACTGCCCTCCCTCCCTCCCCGATCCCTTCATATTGTGTTATTTATTTTGTGTTTGAGAACATTTAGCTGAATGCATTGCACTTATTTACTCCACATTCACATTTTTAGCTGGCTTTCTGTAATGCGATACAGATGACACTAAAGTATTCATGGTATTTTCTTCCGGTGTCGTAAACTTCTCCGTGAAATGAGTCGTTGCTGAAATGAAAGAGAAATACAATGAGTCAAATACATGAGGCTATTTCTGGATTCAAAAAGGGATAAACACACCCTGTGGAGCTGTTAATCACAGCGTCAGTCATCAGAGAGAAACGCACTCTTAACAATAACACTGACATTCCTGCATGTTACTGTAGCTGATCACACAATTATGCGGAGCTGATTTGATCGGTCAGTGTCTAATGGACGCTTGGCTAATTCGAGGCCTGGCAGTTTAAAGTGAGAGAAATGTGAAGCGTTCCTTTTTTTGTGTGTGTTTTGTTTGGGGATGTGAATGTGTGTGCTAACGGCACCGCTGGGAACGATCAGCTCAGAACAATGTAATGACGGGCTGCTGGGGATTCTGCAGCCGCACGGAGAGGGGCTTTGTTTCAGAGACTGCTGCACACTAACATTCGCTCTGTTCAGGCTGACGTGCAGAATCCAACAACACAAAGGACCATATGAGTGAAATACTGCCTGTTTGTCTGCGTGCATTCCAGACATCTGCAGAACCAACACACAAAGGCAACTCTCGGTTTAATGAAATACATCCTCTATGAAGGCAATATATTTTATTGTTTCTGTAGCTTTACTTTTTGTTTGGACAGAATAACCTTTTCTACTTCCACTTCTGCGTCCCTCTGAGCTTTAAACTCCAACAAGCCAAAACTGAAATCTTAGCAGGTGTTTTTTTGTGATTTCAGTAACACAGAACGAGCAGGCAGCCACCTTCCTCAACATTTCCTTCACGAGTCCAAAACATCTGGAGGCTTCAACAGTGTGTCCCAGAATCACGCCCCTCTGTGTCAACCTGGACTGCTCCTTTAGGGGCCAACAGGGGCCCTGCCTCTTCATCCAGAGCCATGGGCCACTTCCCTCAAATAACTTCACTTTTTAAGTAAATCTGAGCTTTGAACTCTGGCAGACATCTGAACTGCAAAAAAACAGAATCTTAGCAGGTGTATTTGTGTGTAGTTTCTAATATCTCATTACACTCAATGGAAGCCACGTTAACCTGACAGCTTATAATCCCACCTCCTCATTTTTTGCTCTTATTGGATAGAACAGCTGAAGAGGGACAGAAAATGTTGAGAGCTGGAGCAAGAGAAGACGTGCAGCAAACGGCTTCGGATGGATTTGAACCGACAAACCCGCCGTGCATGTTACGTGTGACTTAATCACTAAGCTATCAGCGCACTCTTAACTGTCTTTTTTTCAAACAACAATGATCATTTTCCTATTTTAAGTTTTTTTTGTGGTATTTTTAAGAGAGCTGACTTAAGGGTGTAATAAAAACTACTGTAAACTGCTTCTGTACCTTCGACTTAAACACTTTCCCTCCCCTCTTTCTCCCCCTTCCTCTCTTACACTTTCACTCTCCTCTAGTGGTCTGGAAACGTGCCAGCTTTATTCCTACTGTATACATTACATGACATATTATGGGGTTCGCTGTTTCTGGTTATATGACCTAAATTGGCAACACTGTCAGACGAAGCACATTTGAACTCAGAGATGTAAAGAAATCTGTCGCCCGTCTTGTCTTCACATCTCTCTCAGGCAGTATCAGAGTATCACAGGCTGAAGGCTGTGATTGACAGCCGCTCTCGGCTCCAGACAGAGACAGATAAGCAGCCCCAGATGGGGCAGGTCGGATGTGTCTGCACACATGATTTAAGCATGAGTCTGGGACAGTGGAGGCGGGGACCAGTGTGGAGCGTGTCCCCCTCCCCACCACCACCACCCCCACCCCGACCACATGTCAAATAGAAACCACATGGGAGAGGTGTAGATCAGCATTTGATCTGCCCTGTGGGGGAATCAGAAAATCTAGGCGGGGGCGTGTGTGTGTTTCTGTGTCCACAGCCTCTGTGTGACCCAGCTACCATGGACGGGGAGGGCGGGGCAGGTTAGCAGGCCGTAAACTCTAATGGAAGAAATATGTGGCTGTTTATTTGCCACAGAATGAAAACGGGATGGTTTGATCTTGGAGTTCGGTCTCAAGTTTTACAGTCGTAAACTGTTTCTGTCACCGTAGACTGAATAAAAAGAGGGAGCAGTATCAGGTCGGAAGAGTGAAGTCAATGTGGAAATGCCTTAAACTTGCATTCCTTGGGGCTACCCCACGAGTTACAGTGTATAAAAGCAGTGTGATTGTATAGAAGTGTATGAGGAGGATTTTAACTTCACTTCTTGCTGATCAAAAAAAAAATGGTGAGGAGCAAATCAACTGACCCGATGACTACATGTAGCTCTCGAGCAGGGGTCTCCAACCTTTCTTCAACTGAGAGACAGAAAAACATTAAAGTGGAGCTACTGGTACGACACTTCTTGCATTTATTCACTCAGCATCAGTCAATGTTGATCAATTATCTTCAGTTCACATCGAGGGCCAAGAAAAAAACCCTGAATATTTGACACTTCTTATTGTGTCACATCGTCGACTATTCTACTAAAAATTGAATAATGGGAAGAGGTGCATTACTGTTGATTTAAAAAAATACAAAAATACACAGTTGCTCAACGTGTAAGCGAGCTCCCGGTTGGAGACCGCGGCTCGAGAGCCTTGAGTCGTTACATCACTTTGAGCTGAAGTTTAAAAAAAAAACGGTCAGAAAACAGCCGCAAATCATTTTAAAGAAGAGCGATGGAAGAAGATGTTATCAACAAAAAGAAGTGTTTCAGCCTGACCCAGACGGCTCATATCTTCTTTTATTATTACATGTCAGTGTCAGAGCGGACTGGGAGACGGAGAACATGCCTGGAGCTGAGGCGGATCTTATCGCCCCTCTCGGACCCACAGACCATGTTGTTAAAGAGTTATGTCTTCATACTGTACAGAGTGTGTGCCTCCTGCATGGCTAGCACACACATTCAGTTAAAACATTACAGATAAGACACATTATTAAGCCCGACTGCAGACGTCTGTTATTTCACTCCAATCTTACTTTAAAATAGATGAAAAACAAGAAATCCTTCAGCACCGTTCAGCTAGCGAAGGAGTTTGTGAAGAGTGTTATATTTCATATTCGGTCACGCTGATTTATGTGTTATTTAAGCCTGGAAGTGCTGAAGCTCATTTCAGTGAAGGAGAATGAAATACCTTCGAGTCCAAATCAAGACAGTCAGGTCGAGTTTAGCAGTTTTAGTCAAGGACAACAGGAATGAAGATTAACATGCTGAACTGACTGTTTATTTAAATGTCATGTAAGCTTTTTTTTTAGATCATGCTTACTCCATGCAATTTGATAACTGCCTTGTGTAAACACGGAGGGGTCGGAGGTGCGTCGCTGCGGGAGACCAGCAGTTTGTTTTGGTTTCATCTAATGGGTCAAAAAGTCGCACCTTTAAAAATTGAGCTCACAAAAGTGTGAAAAAGAAAAAAAAAGAGAGACAGAGTTGTGAAGCTTGTTTGCAGTTTTGTGATACTTGTTTTTTACTGAGTTTATTTTATGATGTTTGGCCATGTAGTAATATTGCTTCAGTACTTTCCATCATGACCCGTACATGTTGGGAGCGTGGCGTCCTGCAGAGTTCAACATACTTTTATTTTGCCTTGATCTAACATTAACATCTTCTCGTGGAGTCTCTGAACCTCCAGGACTATAATCTTAACCTTTAATCCAGATTATTGAGCGCTCGCAGGCAACACTGGATCATAACCTCAGTTGAATGACGCTCATTAACTCATTTGTTAAATAAACAAGCATCTGATCCTCTTTGACGCTCTCTGTGTTGACGCCACACTTTTGTTTCCAAGCTATCAAACGCCCCCTTCCACATGATCAGCTCCCTCCGAGGCCTCTCTGCGCCTACGTCTTTCTGCACACGCTCAGTTTCACCGCACACGCCCGGCGTCTCACTGCTTGCGTGCACGCTCACTGGCTCTGAATACAATAAAGCCTGAGGTATCTGTGGTATTTGTCGAGCCCCCGCTGCAGCAGCAGCTCCCTCTGCCTTCGACACATGCCAGAGTTTCTGAGGAACACGGCGTCACTACAGCCACATCAAACCCCTCTGACTTCACTTCTATGTTCCACTTGAGAAATGTAGGCCGTGTGTGGCAGGTACTGATGTTACATAAAGAGAAGCTGAGCAGAGTCAGGGTCAGCAGACTTCAGAAAGTCCGACATAGAGTTCAATTTGTTCTTCGACACGGTTTTGCTGATTTTGTGAATCAGCCGAACTCCAGACAGCATCGATACAATTTATTCTTATTATAGCATCGTAAAACACGCTGTTTCATCATCCACTTGCATGTTGTTCTTTTTACAATATATCTTTAAAATTACTTCCCGCCTAAGATTATGAAAAAGCCACAATTGTGAACTAAAAAAGGGTTATCACTCAGCTTATATCCAGGTCATGAAGCGTTGAGCTGTGCCGTACACAATTAATCGTACTTTTATTGGTGTTTTTATGATAACAGCTTAATGGTGCAGTGCTTTAAATGTTGCTGATGCATGGAAATGTTGCACATCATCATCTCTTTTCTCATCGCTATTAACGCTCCAGTGATTCCTCTGCAAGATGATTTAAAACAGGACAAATACAAGTGTTTTTTTTTTAACATGTAAAGGATTCCCAAGAAACTAAGTCAGAGGGCGCGTGGTGTCCGGGTGGAGAGCGGCGATTTGTGCGTAGCAAGGCGGAGGAATGCAGCTGGATTTCAGCACAGATGGTGTCTGGGTATCTTTATAAATTGTGGGTCAAGTCTTCCCGGGCCTCTGTGCCGTGCCACGCTCGGCTTTGTTTGGAAACCAATCATGCACTTTACTGTGGGGTGAGAGCCAAACATGGAGTTGCCAGTAAAGTGAACAACAGAGGTCCTGAAGAATGCGCCTCTTATTACAAGTAACGCAATTAAACAACTCAATAAGAAGCACGCATGCATTCGACTTAATCAAGAGTCTTTGTAAGCCGACAGCTGGAAACCTCCAACGCCTCTAATGAACCGAGCTCCGGGAGATAATCTCACCAGATGTTTTAAGGCACATTGAGTTTGCTGGAAATGAAACCACACACATTTCTGTCCAAACAAACACTCACTTTGATAACTCAACAGAGCAGCTCAACATAATGCAGAGCTTCTGTACTAAAGGCACAGGGCTGTATGTATTATTGGTGTATTTTTGTTTTTATGCTGCTCTGGTAACATGTGCATTGTTTTCTGTTTTTATTCTTTTTATTCATCGACGCTGTACAGTGTGTGCAGCAGTCGAGTCTCAGACCAGTGAACACGAGGGGACAAGGAACTTTATCCGGTCATGTTGGTCTTACAGTCAGGTTTAGTATGGTACTGTGTGACCCAGCATCACGAGGGCGACAGTAGCTGGAGGCGTTCAAATTAACTTCTTGTCTTTGTTTATTGATGCTACTGCAGAGGCAGCATTCGAGTCTGAAACACATTTCCCAAATGTTGACGACATTTTTTTGAATCCCAGTGTATTAGTTTTGTATCCACACTGCGAGAGGCCTCACATGACCACTACTGGGACGCTTATCTTCTGCTGATCTTCCCAGACGCAACACATTTCTGTCTTTTTCTAGATTCACAAAACTAAATTGAAAGTGTTGCTCCAAACAGAGACTGATTTTTCTCCGAGCCTGGAATGTTATTTACTGACCGAACAAGATTGGACTTCTGTCACAAGACAAAGTGGAGCAGCACACGGATCCCAGAGGACTTCCAAGAAGGCAAACAGGAAGCAATCATTCGATCAGATTGGAGGCAACCCGACAACAGTTTCTAGTGAAGGTCATTACCCTCGTAGCGCTGTCATGCGAGGACCATGTAATATCCTCCAGGTTCAAAAATAGCACTGAGCAGCTATTCACTCAGTATCACACTCCTATCGCTCGAGGAATGCCGAATGTTCTTCTTCTCTTCTCCATGTGACACCGTAAAGTTCGCAGCTCTCAACTCTCTGGGTTGTTTGTGTCCAAACATAATTTTTTTTTCTCACACTCTGTCCTTGCATGAAAAACAATTATATAAGCGCTGCTCTGTACATTCTCCAAATACCAGCACGGTGGAACATGTTCATAGAGCCCGAGACACGTTTGGTAACAAGAAACAAACTCTGACAGGCGGCCGAAGAATAAATCAGTGGACTCCGTCAGCCCGCCTTCACTCCGCCGTCATCAAAAAACAACAACAGCATCATGTTGAGAGAATCTGACCCTGCAGGTGTTACTACAGGGAAAAAAAGCATCTGTCGTCGAGCTTGTTCTGATATCGATACAGTCAGCTGACTTATAACCGAGCGCCTGGATGTCTGCTGGGGTTGGATGTTAGGGGCAAAGAACAGGTCAAACAGACACAAGACTTTCAGCCTGAAGTCAGAGTAAAAAAAAAAAGGTAAAAAGTCAGTGTTGACGTCGTCATTGTATTTTAATAAGGGCTCCTTTGTAATGTAACCTGCTGCAGTTATGAAACAAGCAAAGATCTGCACATGAATAAAAGCTGAACAGTAATCGTGTGCCTCTGTTGGAAGAGTCAGTTTAATATTTAGGTTTGGATTGCTAAACTAAACTTAACTTCAGGCATTTCTCACATATTTTTGAGAAGTGAGTGACAGTAAAGTAAATCACATACATTTTTAAAATGAACTGCTGCACAGATCTTCATTCGTTATTTTAGCGAGAAAGAAAGAAAGAAAGCATGGGTCGGTCATTTGAGGTCTCTAACGATTTAAAAGTAAGAGGTCAAAGTTTCAGCACTGAAAACGTATTCTTGCAGGAGTTACCTGAAATAACAAAAAGTGATCAATTATTGGTTGCCTAGGACTTATTTGTGTTGCTATTACAAAAAAATGATCTTCTTATCTATTGTTTTGTTTTTCTTTGCATTTAACTTCTATCAAAGTTTAAATTAATGGTATTAAAGAGCAGCTGTTCCTTTTAATTTCTAATTTTGGTAACTTGGCTGCTTCATGTTAAGAGATCAGAAGTCCTGAAATGTATTCAAAAAAACAAAAAAGCAAAGACATGCCATGTTTTATCATATTAAACTCAACCTGGATTTTATTCAGACAAACAGTCAACCTGCACTGATATGAGCGTGATATGGACCGAGTGAAAGAGGAGACACGGAGAGACTCGGGGTTCATCGAAGAAAACCTGCTCGCGGACAGGTTAGGTCCACACATTTAGTTACCATAGTAACAGACTCAGAGGTGAAGTTACCTCCCTCTCTGGACCCCAAACTGCTGTGTGCGCAGATCGCAAAGTTGATAAGCTGATTGGAGGTTAAGATGCATCGGTGAGCTGTGAATGAATCCCACAGCACAAAGCGATGCTTTAATGACCCGAGCTGACGCTTATATCATCCAAAAGGATGATGTGAACACAGCTCAGGTCCGACCTCCTGCTGCCCTCAGCACGACCCGAGCTGGCATCCCACTCCGCTCACCCCCGGACGATACGGGCGAGGGCGTCCTGCCAGCTCTCATGGACATAATAACTCCATGGTTACAGAAGGAGCAGGAAGAAGGCGGGTGGAAATGGATGACCACAGACTGATTGCAAAAGGGAGGCCTGTGGTTCAGCTCCAGAGTGAAGACCTTACTGAGTGGTGGATCTCTTTGTCAGGACGTGAGCCAGACGTCGACACACCAGCGTGGATGTGGTCTAAAAGTCGACTGCGGAGGGAAAAGTTTGTAACTTTCGAGGTTGAGGAAAAATCCCCATCAGATACTTTTTACTCTGAAAGCTTTCCAGGAGGGACTTTATAATAAAGTCTTACATTCACTTGTACTGTACGTTCCACCCAACGTTTGTTCTCTCTCCATGTTCAAGGAAGACAAAGCCTCAGTTTTATGTGGTTTACACTCGGACGTCAGGTTGGTGCGGAGAGCTACGACAGTAACGAAGGCGAGAAATAACATAAATAAAGAGCATGGGCGTGTGTTTCCTGTTCACTGATAGAATGAAAGATGTAAATGATGTTTATAAAATATAAACTTGAAGTTCAACACGTTTGACCTTTTCTCTTGTATCCAGTAATAAACGCTCTTACTGCTTTCTGGATGCAGGTCATTGATTGAAGCAGAATATCCACCTGATGCCATTTGGCCGGGTTTAGATACGTCAGAAGTGGAGCAGGTGTCTCCTTTCAACTCAGGCGCTCATCGGCTTTTATAGGATGGAAACTGTAAACTGAAGGTCGTCATCCGAAAGCTGCCGATAAATTAAAATGCAAAAAAAAAAAAATGTTAATTCAGCAGCATTATTATGGAGAATACAGTCGGAAATCGGGAACATTGATGGCCAATGTGCTGCGGAGGTTCATTCTTGACCATTAAGACTATATCCATCCATATTTGTCTTTTCACTTTTCTTTTTTCAGAACATCTTCACCTCAAGTTTAAGGTTGTTTTTTGGGGGGGGGTTTTTGGTTTGGCTTGTTTTTGCCTTTAGAGATAGGATAGTAGATAGATCAGCTTACATCCAGGTCATGAATCAGAGAGCGAGAGAGAGAGTGGGGAATGTCATTTGGGAAATGAGCCACAGGTCAGATTTGAACCCGGGCCACAGGCTCCATACATCAGCGCCCCAAGTAATGGTATTTCTGCTGTCATAAAATGACATTTTTATACAAGACCTAATGGGAATTTCTTCTCCTGCTGCAGCCAGCCCCAGGTGGACACATGAGGAACTGCAATTGTGTTTCCCCTTCGGCATTGGCTCAAGCACAAGCTGGAGGAGGATTGTAACAGCTTACGGCCTGATTTGCATGAAGCCTGTCAAGAACGTAACGCAGAACAAAAGGAGTTATGTAACTCATAAACAAGGCAGATAGTCTAAAAAATAATGATTCATTATTGTTGCTAAATAACTGTATATTTAATGGTGTAGCTCAGTGATTTACAGAGACTAGAAGCCTTGGTCGGCTCGCTCTCTCAGGGATGACTTAAGTGTTGAATTCCTAAATTAAAGCACTTTTTTTCAATCTTGACCCCTGGCTGTCCTCGTTCTCTCACCTCACATCATGTTTGTTCTGATGCTAAAATAAGCACAAAGGCTGAGGTGCTGCCTCTGGTGTGTGTGGTCTGCTGCTATTCAAGATGGCGCTGCGCCCACTCATTCACAGAAGAAAACATCTTGGATTCGGCCACAGAGAAAGACAGTGTTTAGACTTCCCACAATCCCCTCCTCTCCTCTGCTAGCCTGCACATCTCCTACACGGAGAACTCCTACACTGACCCTCAGGATCACTCCCTCCCTGTGTGCTGCCTGCAAGACCCAGAACATGGTGAAATGTTTTTCACTGTCAAGATGAAAAATACTTGTGAACACAACGACCTGCTGCAGGAGGGAAAAAGAGAACCAGAGAGAAAACTGTGATAAGCATAATTATGTTGTTTCACATCGAGTCTCCAGCTACTAAAAAAAAACATACTTTCATGGTATTGAGTTTGAGGTGAAAGTCACATGGTAGCTGTTTGGCTGTTTCCATCCAGCATCAGTGTAGTAGACAGCTGGTTATTGACAGCTTAGTCAGGTAAGCAGGTGTTGATGTAGGTCGAGGGAGTTTTGATTGTTACACTTATCTAGCTAACACTAAATCCATCGTACCGGTGCATACTAACTGCAAAGTGAGATATGGACAGAAAAGCATTTGTCATCTTCAGTTGCTTAACTACAGTCAGTAGCATCGTTTGTAAATGCAACATTCAAATTAAGCCCCTCCCCCTGAACCCATTCAAACCCAGTAACCACCTGTAGCACCCGTCGCTTGCAGGAATTAGCATGTATGTTTACTACACTGCAACTCTACCTGAGAATATTATATTTGTCGTTGTGGAAAAGCAGATAATTGAGCAAGCTAGCACAAGCTAATTCGAGTTGTTTGGCATCTGCCTGTGTTTGTTTCTACGTCTTCATCTGCCATGTTCGTCGGTCAAAGTCGTGTCTCGTCGCTGAATCTTATCGATTCCCAGCATTTGAAGAGGCAACAAGACGAGACAATTTACAGTAGCAGATTTACAGTAGTGATTTATATTCCTCCCCCCTCTCACCTTTTCCTCCTCCGTCTGCAGGTGATAATGACGGAGGTAACTCTGTGACGGGTGTGAACACAAGCGTCGCAGCAGCTGGAGGAGGAAGAGTAGTGTGTGTGTGTGTGTGTGTGTGTGTGTGTGTGTGTGTGTGTGTGTGTGTGTGTGTGTGTGAGCTGAACTAATCTAAATCTGTGACGCAGGACAAACTGCAGATTCTTGTTTTCACCTCGACAGGCACAAACTTGCTAAATGTTCACAATTGTAAAAAAAAAATAATTAAAGTTTTCACCAGTGGGGGTAAATCCAGCATGAATCCATCACTGGGTTGACTTGACCCAGAACCAGAACCAGGGCATTCTGACCCAGTGTTGGTTTTGTTCTTACATTAATGTTGGAGAGTAAGACTTCCCCTCCCAGCCTGTTATCGTCCCTAATTCATCAAATACAGACACTTCTTATCAGCCTTAAGCTTCCCAGACAGATAGTCCAATCAAGAGAGACGTAAACACGATGATTTATTTCACACGTTTGGACGAGTGTTGAGGTATAATACAGATACAGTGCACCCACTGCGCCCCCTCCCACAACCTGGACGAAGACTTAAAGAAGAAATTAAACATTCAAATCTGAAACCGATCTGAACAAGTGAGTCTTTACACCTTTAGTATGAAGAGTAATCGCATGATGATTAATAACATGTCACGCCCCATTAAAAGGCGGCAGTATGGGGCTAACCATAATCCAACTAAAACACCTTACAAAGTCAACACGATGGGGATTTATTATCATCACTCAAACTTAATGATAACAAAGATTAACTTATAAACTGGTGTAACAAAACACAGCAGACGCTCCCTGACTGAGAGTCGCAGCAGTCTCACCTCAAAAATCCTCCTTCCTGAAGCTCCGAGGCCTGAAGCACCTCGTCGAGTCATTATCGCTTCACCTGCGCTGGAGACAACAGAGAGGGAAGAAGGGACAAACAGCTTCTTTATATCAGACAAACGTAGCCGACTTGTGTGAAGTCCTTCCACTTAAAGAGATACTTCACCCATTTACATAAAGCTGTGTATCATTAGAAACATGGTAGTAGTGTTGAATGGTCGTGAATTCAATATGTTTTTCTTTGCCTGGAAATTTTCTTCATGTGATGCAATTTGACGCTTTTTGCATCACATGAAGAAAACTTTCAAGCAAAGAAAAACACATTTTTCTCGCCTCAGGGCAAAATGAGGGCTGGATTCACGACCATTCAACACTACTACCATGTTTCTAATGATACACAGCTTTGTGTAAATGGGTGAAGTATCCCTTTAAGTTAAAGATATTTAAGCTCTCAGATATTGTAATGTGCTTTTAAAGTCTCAACATTTGAATTTCTTCTGTTTTTCATTCTGAAATGTCACATTTTGTAAAGTAGTTTTTATTTGTGTCACTTTTCTTCTTCATGACGGATTATTCTTACGGTACACTTGGGGGGGAGGGGTCCTTGAATCTCAATCAGTGTGTGTGTGTGTGTGTGTGTGTGTGTGTGTGTGTGTGTGTGTGTGTGTGTGTGTGTGTGCGGTGAAGAAAAGGGGATGACTGCATGTCCTCACAAGCCCTGGTAGTAATTGAACAATAATCCTGCTCTTGTCTGACTCATAAAGCAACACATCCCTCTGCAAACACTCTCGCCTCTACTTCGCCGTCGAGCCGCCTTTATCCCTGCTGACTTTTTTTTCATGTGATGGATGCAATACTATAATAACTGACTGTGTATGATGTATGACACTCTGCAAAGCCTGACACTGAAATGAATGTGTTGTGTGTGTTTGTGGACAGCTGACGATGCTGAGACAGCCTCTATTTAACTCACACAGGCGTTATTTAGCACCGGTTAAACAGCACTTGTGAATGAAGCTCTTTTTAGCACGCTGTTTGTTCTGTCGTCTGAGGGTGATGTCATCGCGGCGTCCATGTGGCCGGCACATGATCTGTAAGTAGAACACACAACACAGAAGTCTCATTCAGGAAGTGAAACCTTGGAAACTCCAGAGCAGAAAAAGGGAACTTGATGTAATCTCACTGAGAGATAAATTAGATGAGCAATTAAGACCGTGACGCAGACCGCAGAGCAGCACTTCCTTATAAGGAAATGATCCATTCACTTATTTTAATTAACTTAAAATAAACTTTTTTCTCCATGTGAGGATGATCAAAAACGCTTTGGAGAATTAATTCAATCAAATTTCCCTCGGGATCAATAAAGTATCTATCTATCTAAATGTCTTGGACTTCAGGTGACCCTGAACGCACCTCGCTGAGATGAATAAACTATGAGACACATAATCAGTTAAAGTTGATTTCATAGGGTTTGATCTGTCTTATAATGAGCATCTGAATTAGGTTTACATGTTTGTATCTGTGATATTGGTGCATTATGATAAAAAAGAAACAATTCAAATAATAGGAACCGAAGAAAACAGAAGAACGACAAAATGACTATAATAAAAATGTAAAATGAATATTTTTGATGTATGAAAAGAGCTACAAAGATTGTTGACAGTGTGAAAAAGTTCACCTCTGAACTGTATCGATCTTTTTATAATATGCAGGTAAAATTACCCAAATGAATCATGCATCCATTATCAATACCGTTTTTTGTTGACATAAAGAGACAGACAACCAGCCACACCGGTCCTTTTCTGAAAAGCTATTTGTTGGCTCCACCTCAGTAGACTGAACATATTAGCATGGATGCTAACTTCCTGGTTTGTGCGGTGTGGTGTGGATGAATCCTTGCAGTATTCTAACACCCACAATGCTGTGCAAAATTAAATGTAAGGTAAGAAGTGGGAACAAATCTCTGCCTGCTATGCACACGCCTACTGAACAGTACGTCCGTACGGTACACAGCACAGGTAGAATAGTTGGAGGCACTATCTTACAGACAATGTGTAATCACCTTACGAGCATGTCTTTGGACTGGGGGAAGGATGCTGGAGTGTCTGGACAGCACACATGCATGCACAGGAAGAACATGCAAACTCCACACAGACGGGTCCGACTGGGATTTGAATTATTAACCTTTTCCCTGGTACATATATTTATGTTTAAACCAGCTAAGACAATTTTTATTTGGACATTCACCAATGTTTTCTTATCATGGATCGTTCTTAGAAAAACGCTCAAAAGCGTACGCACACCCATCTGAGTATTACCCAGTGAAAATAATTATAATAAGCATTATAATAATTCATAATGCAATGAACAGGGTGTTGTCAAATGTGTCTGTTTATCTTTTGACAATGGAGACCAGTCAGTAGATATCTCTGTGAGCACTAACCAGCTGGCTTGTCCGTTGGCTGTTTCTCTTCCGATGTGTGCAAGCCGGGGTTGTTGTTGGCGTTTCCCTGCAGAGGTGGCGCGTGCCGAAGTGAGAGAAGACAAGTTCCCATTACTTTTCACATTTGTTTCCATTCACCAGCTCTGCCACCTAATATGTGTTCCTGCAAACGATTAGTTTGCTGTCGTTTTTTTTTTTTCAGTCTCAGCTCTGTGATTTTGAGCATTTTCCTGAAACGTAACTTCTCTTTGGTATTCTTTCACCAAACTCCCAAACTGCAGGATGAACATCGCTGTACGGTTGGTTCTGATGTTTTTTTCCCCTAGAACATTTTCCTCATCTTGTTTGTGTTTTTCCATCAGGAGTTGTGTTTTGGGAGGAATTAGTCAGTCCAATCAGGACTGGTCTGCTCTGGCTCAGGTCTCTACCCTTTACACAAGGAGACCTTTCAGAGTCGGAGGCGTCCTGTCTAAACTGTTCCACTGAGGCGACTTTCCTCCAACCGAAACACAAGCTCAGGTCGAGTAAACAAGACTGCAGAGAAGAAGTGACCAATTACATTTACTCCCCCGAAGCTCATTTTATTCAGACTAGAGATAGAAGTTCTGTTAGAAGTCAAACTTTATGACGGTAAGCACAATGATGTAAACACAGATGTCGTAGATCCTGGAGTTGAAGCCATATTTATTAAGATGTTAAATGTAGTCAAGAAACCAATATGTTTCCTAAATTCTTTTATACAACTATTATAAGAGATTTGACCCAAAAAAAAAAAAAAGAAAGGATAGAGCACACGATCCAAAAAGAGGTCAAACCAGCGGCAGCCTCTTGTGTTAAAAAGTGCGAAACACTGCAGGTCCTGGAGTGACCACTTGAGGCTGGCTGCAAAAGCTTATAAATGGCCAAATATACAAAAACCTGTTGTGGTGTTAACAGCCTCTTCTCTAGTGGTAAAAAGGATGAGAACTTACACCATTAGGGGAGTTTAAAGGCAAAACCAAGCAGACAGCAAAGAACTAGTGGCCTCACATATTGGCGAAAAAGTTGTTGAACACATCGCAAAGACTACGGCCGACCGCCATCCAACACGGCTTTTCTGCGCATGCGTGAGAGGAAACAGCTCTCCATGCCAGCAGGCAGCGTCAGCTCGTTGTTACGATACGAGAAGACAACGTTCACACCGCTGTCACGCATCCCTCTCTGCCTCTTTGTCTCATCGAGGTGCATTTACTCAGTGTGCACAACGTTACAGTAACTTCTGGTTAAACTGACACTGAGTTACAGAGAGGTTTTTGGTCAGAAAGAGTTTTAATATCTGGACTGCAGGCTGTATGTATGTGTGCATTTATTTTAGCTGACTACATACAGGGATAATAAAGAAAACCTTGAACCTTGAATATCACATCAAAAGCCTAGAAAAGTGAAGTTCTGAAACGAACAAACAACCTGGTTAGAAGAAAAAGCCTTCCTGAGAAAGACGTGATCATACCTTCTTTTCACTTCATGCAGTGTCTTCTTTGCCTGTTTGATATACTGTGCATGCACACACACACACACACACACACACAGCTCCTGAAGCTTCTTTGGGGGGAAAACAGCTTAATGCAGCATCACCTCTGAGCCGGCCGGTTACCAAGGTGATGGATTTTCTTTCTATAAATGAATAGAACCCAAAAGGAGGGGGATGGGGGTTTACAGACGAGGCAACGTGTCCTTGACTTTAAGGGCATCAGGTCAGAACCTCTACATGCCCCTGTATGTACCTTTATTTGCATTCTGAGTCAATACAGTGAAGTAAAGGTCTATTTTTGCTGCATGCCCATGTGCTATCCGTCTTTGTGATCGTCCCCTACACGTGCTGCAGCGCTGCAGTATTCTGCAGCAATCAGTCCATCCACACTGTGATACCTCAACTGCTGCTTAGAGGCTGTGAACAACAACAAAAAAATGAACAGAATTTAAAGAGGATGGAAATGGATTTTGCAAAGAATAACAAAACAGGAGGATATGTGCAAACATGACAGACGGATAAGGAGAGAGAGGAGAGGATCACATAGAGAGACAGGAAGAGTCCAGTCAAGTGGCTGCCGGCTGCTGGCTGCATTCACACAGCAGCTCTTATCAGATAGAGGCAGACGCAGAGTCAGACAGGCTGAGACAGACAAGCACACACACACACACACATATATTTATTGCTCAGTGTACATGTCATAGAGGACAGTTATAGAGAGAAGAGACAGCCACATATCACATGAGGAATGTGCTGCTCTCCACACAGCGCCATGCTTTTTTTGAGCTTGTGATGATCACTCATCACCGCAGCTCCACCACGGCACAGGAAGCGAGGAGGATCCTAAAACACCCCAAAAAAAAAAATCCAAGCTAAGTCTGGGTAGGAGGGAGGACAGACACTAACAGGTGCTGCTGGAGAGGCAGCAGAAACAGCGCAGAGAGAGAGAGAGAGAGAGAGAGGAAGGAGGAGGGAGGGCACATAGGGGAGGTGTAGGAGGAGACTTGCTTCAGAGGGAAAAGGAGCCGGAGTGCAATTCCAAAACAGCTGTCCGGCAGACATCCCAGTCGACAGGAGTGAAGCCCCGAGGCACAGAGAGGAGGCAGGGCAGTGTCAACATGCCACAGGAGCAGCTCAGCAGCTACTGAACGCACACACAGAGACACACACACACACGCTGGTCGACCTGAAGCTGCAGTGGTCAGGAGAGCAGCAGCCGTATACCTGCACAGGATCAGGCTCTTCTCATTTGGAATATCTGAGGTGAGTGGTGGCAGGATTATTCTGTATTTCACGCTTTCATTCTACAGTTTGCTTCACTGGAGGGTTTTTTTTTGTTGTTCTTTTTTGAAAACCTGCAGCATAACAGAATTGCTTAGTAACAGTTAAACGTGCTTGGTGTTGAAACCAGCAGATGTGAAACACAAGAGCTGAACTGTTCGAAGGCAACATGATATCCTCTCTGCTTTCCAAAACAGACATTTTCAGCGTGTCTCTCTAAAATGCCGAGCTGGCTTCGCTTTTATCTCCTGAGGGGATGTTTACACCGGTAAACTGAGAGGGAAGGAGTTTGTCTTTCTTTTTTCTTTTTTTTTTTACACCCGATATATGTTGACATTCCCTTCATCTTTCATATGCCTCGACTCGGCTTCCTGCTCATCTGTGCCAAGGATAACTCTGGCAAGTGCCCGCCATGCTTGTGGGTGGCACGAGGGGAGCGAGAGAGGAAGACAGAACTAAATACTCCACCCTGCCATCCACCACCAGGCCCCCGAAAGAGAAGCCTTTGCCTATAATTTAGAGGGTTTTTTATGTAACAAAACAGCTCAGTCTATTCTGCAAAAGGCTACCATTACCCCTCTGTGGTATGTGCTTTTTATAACAGCCCCAAAAGAGAGGGTCTTCCTGCTATGCAAAGGCGTGTCAGAAGTCAAGGCCACGGTTAGACGTTTGGAAAAGTTCCTTTGAAGGTTCAGACGGAGGAATACGAGGTGCAACTGACCACATCGACCAGCAGGAGTGAAAGCGTGCTCGACTTCAACAGCACTGATGTGAAGTGTCATCGCAGTAATCCCGTCACTCGAGGAATATTTAGGTGATGCACGGCTTCTGTTTCAAAAGGAGTCAGATGCGGGTCGTATCTTGGACAGCTGCTCTTTGGCGCGGGTCGGCGTGCTAAAGCGTGGTCACACTGTAGCGTATATTTAGGCTACAGTAGAGTCACTCAGCGTCTCAGAGAATTCTGACCCAGTTATAGCACACGTGACTTTTAGGAGTCCAGAAATACCCAGACTAATCTCGAGCTGTTAGTTTAATTAGCAGATACCAAACCCACATTTATGCCCCCCCCCCCCCCCCCCCCCCCCCCACACACACACACACACACACATGCTCTTCACTAAAGTAGAAAGGCAGCTCATGGGGTAAAAATAAAGACACTGGTAAAGGTAGAAGTGATGACTCGAATTATATGGTTTAGTTAAAAAAGAAAATATTGTTTTACCAACAGTGGAAAAGTTGATTATACCACTGAACAAAATGTGTTTCTAAGCAAATCTAAGTAATCATCACGCCATCGTTCATAGAACATTTAGCTTAAATTATTATTATTATTGTTAACTTGAACAACCTAATATCCCGAGATCATATCAAATAACCTTTACGGCCTCGGGTTCACCAGTCAGATGGTTCATTTCTTGCTGCTCTGATTGTGTGTTTGTTCTTGATGTGGGTCGATCCGGGATGCAAATAACCACGAGGACTTCCTGTGAAAAGCGTTTAAACTAAAGTAGCATCAGAAAAAAACAGAGGCAGAAAAAGTGATAAAAATGTGTTGTTAGACTTTTTGAATCTGGGTTTGTTTACTTTACCAGAGGTGGGCGGAGTCTAGTGTTAACGCTAAAATCAGAAACATTCAATTAAATAGTGAATTCTGTAAATAATGAACTGAAGTTGACATTACTGTTAAACCTCGACCGGTTTGTAAAAGTGACAACGCTTCTCTGGATGTTGTAGTTAAAGACATGTAGGATACAGTATGATTGATGTTGTTGACATGGTCCCTTTTTTTAAACGGTAACTCTGTTACTATGGCAACAAAAAAAGCAGCTTTGGGTCAATATATTAAAGCTCCTAAGAGTCAAGAAAACTAAAGTAAAGTAAATGTCTCAATCGGTTTCTGCGTGTTTTCGTCAAACTGAGTGAAATTAAATTAATTATTAATTAAAATTAAATGTAACCCTTCACTGTCTGACGTCATGTTCAGCCTGACTTCATTGCTGTTACTCAGTAAAGACGACGAGCTGACCGGCTTCTCCTTTAGTCTAATACGCTCACTACTGAAAAGTATGTCATTCATCTCCTCTTGAAAAAAGAGCTCTCTCTTTAAACATCTGAAGTAATCATAATAAATTACACACACATGGAATCCAAAAGGAAATAACATGTATTTGGTGTAATGATGTTTCGGTGCTGCGTTAATTGCGACTTTTGCAGCCGCCCCAATTTAACTTTCATCACCTCGCTCCCACTCTCCGAGCACCAGCGGACGAGGCGAAGCTCAATTTTTAAAGAGGTTGGAGACACTCCAGGTCCCTTCATGCCCAGACAGATATCTGCTGCTGACCCAATGACACAATGGCTTTATCCAGCAGCTCTCATCAAGGCTGCTCGGGGAGGAGATCTGGAGAGCGTGCTGCCATCAGATACCCTCTTACCCCGTGGTGTAAAAAAAAACAAACCTGGAAGCATGTTCTGAGGAGTTGACGCCAACAAGGCCTGAGGTCTCAACACATGCCTCACTGGGTGTTTTTGGACCGGATCCAAAGAAAAGGTGCAAATCCAGCCTTGGCTTTGATATGTCCCAGAATACACCTGCTCAGATATTCACAGCTTGCTGAGCCTCAGGATGGACGGATCAGGTCAGCAGGCCAGGAGGCTTTTGTAATTGATTAATTTCCTCTTGTGCCAACGAAAGCTGAACTCACATTGTAATGACTCTTGAAAAATTCCTGACAAGGTCCAGCAGCGAGTCCCCAGAGCTCTCATTAAACGAAGCAGCAGATCCCTGTGATGATATTGTGTTTCTCTTACTTTGTTGTCGCGCTCTGGATTCCTCTCATTTTTGCCGTTTAAGCTTAACTGAGCCACCAGCAGGACGGCTGACGTGAAGGTCAGACCTCAAGGCTTTCAGCAACCATCCGACTTCTCACGGGCCACGAGTGTTGACCTTGGCTGGGATGCACAGCAGTTGTCCCACCGCGTGAGCTGCAAGACTCAGGCTCCTCTCCTGCCCGTAGTTCTGTCTATACTAATGAGCTCAGCCGTCTTTTATAATGCACGACCTTCGCGTTGTGTTCATGCCACAGGAGAGCAGAGGGTCCACGCTGACAGGCAGACATGATCGTTTCATCAGGGCAGACCGATAACCAATAACGACCTTGGCTTGGGAGATTTCCCGCCAGAATTGCAGCAGTAACCTTCGATTATTTGAGTCATTAAGGTTTGTACAAAAGAGTCTATAATCTTGTTTGTATTTGTAGTCGAGGCAGCTGTAGTAAGTGACGTGTGATATCCAGGTGATCGATCAAGACAGCTCAGTTATTTGTTGGGTTTTTTTGGCACCAGAATCACAGAGCATCATCCTCGTTCAAACTTACATACTGCAACTCAAATTACTTGTTTTATACTGTTTGTATATCTGAGGCTACTGATCTACTTCCTGTCAGTTAATGGCCGACAGGATGTTGACGGTCAGCATGTTTACATGCACATACAGTAAGTGAAGTTGGTTCCCCTGTTCTGGGGTAAAATCTACTTATTGATGGGTGTGTGTCCGATATGACCGAGGCCGAGACATGACCACTGGACCTTCTTCTGGTTGACCTGATTCGTCCCCTTATAAGGGGATTATAGGATTATAATCCTCAGTCGTGAAAACATGAACAGTGTCTCCCTGTCACTCCTGAAATTGCTCGGTTCTCGCTGCAGCGCGCTCCGTGTTGATACCTTCGTCTCGTTTTCTTCCTGTCTTTCTTCTTCTTCTTCTTGACATGTTTGCTGTTGTCAAAGTTACGAGCGGGGACTGTGGAGCATTCGCACAACGCCTCGGCCAGCTTGGGATGTTTTATTCCTACTTAAAGAAATTCGATTCTTCGTACGATTTCCTTCAGTCTTACATTTTTACACATATTTTAAAAGTCCAGTTTTAGTCAGATGAACTCATTTTATCGACTTTCCTGACATCATGTAAACATACATTGGGTAGAGCCTGCAAATAAAAACATTGAAATCAAAGCCAGTGTTTAAAAAGACAGAGAGAGAGAGAGAGAGAGAGAGAGAGAGAGAGAAGGTGTTCTTATGTCAAAGAAGAGTAAAGGCTCCTCAAGGACCAAGCAGATGTTTTTATTTCATCAGGGGAAACCCTTCATCACGAGGAATGTTTGATCGGAAGTGTCTGAGCCAGAAGTGCAGGGGCGAGCGTCGATTCTTGAGAAATATCACAAATGTTCATACGGACCTAAAAAACACGCACAGTGAGCCCACAGGAAGCAGCTTCTGGCTTGTTGGTGCATTTCTCTCCCTCTCTCTCCCTCTCTCTCCCTCTCTCTCTCTCTCTCTCTCTCTCTCTCTCTCTCTCTCTCTCCCTCTCTCTCTCTCTCTCTCTATCCAAAAGTCTATCTCCCTCTGCAGCCAGCATCAGCTGTCAAGGTCAGAGCGGACTGAGGAGACAGAAGTAGGAGGGAGGAAAAAAAAGGTTGAGCTAAACAAGTGAAGGATTTGATGCTAACCCCCCTCCCTCCCCCCCTTCATCAAACACTGCAGCACTTCTCCCCCCCCTCCTCCTCCTCCTCCTCCTCACTTCCCTTTCTCTCCCTCTCTATTAGCAAACAGTCACGCTCTCCTCTGCACACATGGCCTGCATTCAAAACTGCTATCTCTCACCTCGTGCTTACACTGACACTCACGTCAACACTCGAACACACGAGGACCAGCGCAGCGAGAGCGGCGATGCCATTCAGCACACTCACACATGTTCTGCATCCCTCTGTGTTTGGCATCTCTATTCATAGCTGCATAGCGCTCGAAGGGTGACAGGTTTATTTGTGTTGTAATGGCAGCGCCTAAATTTCAACTTGAAGTTACTTTACTGCTTTAATTTAAAAACAGGGGGGGGGGGATTAAAAAAAAGTACAGTCTTTGTTAAAAACGATTCAAAACTGCAAAAAATCAAATATAAGCGAGTAAATTTGTCTGGTTTTATAAAATATCTCATTACAATGAATATTGGACAAATTCATCAGACAAGTCCAGATAAACTTTTTTTCAAGATTATTTCGAGAGCCAAAATAATGTTTGAAATTTTTGTATTGAGTCGAAAATTTAATACCCAAAGAAATGTGTTCATGTCGATATCTTCCTTTAATTACCATAAAGTATTCTCCACTTTTCATACGGTGCACAAGTGGACGTCTGTGCTGTCGGAGAAGGAGATAAGACGTTCAATTATTGATGTGCGTCTTCTTCCTAAAAGCTCACGTACGTGTTCTGATATCTTATCAAAGCTCCTGACAGGAAGTTGTAGTCTGGGTCTGGGTCGGGTTCGGCGACCTCTGTGGACAACGCCGGAGCTTTAATCTCTGGACTGATTTTGTCCTGATCGTAAGTGAAAGTGTTTCAAACAAATCGCTCGCCGCTGTGGAAATACAGAAGGCTGTTCCAGCAGCATTGACTTCATCCATTAAAATGAATTCAATAGAAATAACCAATCTTGCCTCTGATGGTCTGCTTTGCTCCGGTAGCTCCTGCAGAGGCCTCACTGTTAACTCGAGTCTGTTTTATAACGTCTCCCAGGAGCTTTGAGAAAGTGCTCAAACACGTTGGCAGCACAAGAGTTCATGTTGAAAATGGATGTCAGTGAATGCTTTCCAGTGCGCTGTAAGGATTGAAATCTGCAGCGTGTCTCTGTGTCTGCTCACTAATGTGCCTGCTGAATAAACAGAGCCTACTTTAAGTGCCTGCGATAAGGCCGATGCCGTGCGTCTCTGTGGGGTCGCTCGCAGCAGGAATGTGGATGTTTTCTCAGTGAAACCTTCTCTCCTGGACTTGACCGCAGCGGCGCTCTCTGTCAGACGGTCACCGCTGACAGACCTCTCATAAGTAAATATGTCTATAAATGGGCAAGCTCTCTCCTCACTGGTGCTCTCCCACCCACCCCTCACACACACACACACACACACACACACACACACACACACAGGCGCACACAGAAAAAGGCACTGTCACTCCCTTCCTCCTTCCTTGATTTCTAACCGTCCTCTTCTTTCTATTCTGAGCTCATCCTACGTGTAGCTGGCCGCCGACTTGATGACATTCAATGAGAACGCTTCATCCAATCAGGCGCCTTTTATCCAATCTCGCCTTCATTACGTGCCACCAACCGAGCTGGAATTTCAGCACTTAAAAAACTCGGAGTTTGAGTCTCTTCCCATTGAAGCCAAATCAATCCTCAATCTGCAGCACCTTCTTTCTTAAAACCCTCTCGCTCGGTGATCCCCCGGCATAATCCCCCCCCCCCCCTCATTCTCCTCTCTCTATCTCTCGTGCGTGTCTGAGCAGTTGCTCGCTCCTAAAACAGGCCGCCCTGCTCTGATCCAACCAAAGTCCTGCTTTGCATCTCTGCTCCCAATCTGCGCTCCAGCTGTTCCACATTAGCACATCCACAGTCTTGGAGGCCAAAGGAGGCTCATGTGTGGAATTGTGAATAGAGCTGCAAAAAAAAAAAAAAAAAAAAGCTTTCGAGCCGGGCTGTGTCCTGCTCTGGCTTCTATACGCTCGCCAGATGTAAGAACCGGATAGACTTTTTTTTTTTTTTTTTTTTTGGAGGATCCAGAGTTTATTGGTAGGACTTGTTTGAGTGACCGGATCTCTTTTTGGAGTTTCGGCTCAGTGCTGGTGGCACAAAGTTACCTTGAGGATCGGGAGGCAATGATATCTCGCATTATGATCAAAAACCGATACCAATATGGACAGGTTAAATCAATTTGACAGAAATGTATTGCAATAGTTTTCAATAATTTCCCCATCTGTGCTCTTGATGAATTTGACTTGAGATTTTTGTTTTATTCAAAATGTTTCTGGGTCTAAAATGTTTTCACTGTGAACAGAAAGAAGAAAAAAGTGAATTTGTTTATCACTACTGTAACTAACCTAGCCCTAACCCAAACATGTACTTTTATTTACAAAGAAGAAGTGACCTGTTGCATTTTATTGACAATTGAAATCTAATAACCAAAGTTATTTGTAAATCTCATGTAATTTTATAAATTAGAAAAACGTCATGATTAAACTTGAACCCAGTATCCTGACATATCTTGCCGTGAGTCGAGTGTGTCGTTACATTCCTACTTGGGGAAATTTGCTGGCGCAGGGTTCATGTTTTTAAAATATGCTGACACATTCTTTGTTTGTGTTTGATTTCAGGACAGGCGCCATTTGTGGTCTTGGATTCTAATTTCCTGATCGATGCCGAGATTATTTTCGCAGCGCTGACAGACCGGCTGAGAATGTAACTGGAGCTCCTCCTCAGGGGAACTGTAACATCCAGAGCTTTTACAGCATTTCCGACTTTTTCGTCCCCCCCCCCCGCCACGTCTGAGCTCTTCTTCTCCAGCTGCAGTCATGCCAGCAAAAGCGCCCATTTACCTGAAACCAAGCAATAACAAGAAGGGGAAGAAATGTCGCCTGAGAGATATGTTGTCCCCGGACATGATCAGCCCGCCGCTAGGGGACTTTCGCCACACCATCCACATTGGGAAGGGCGGGGGGAAAGATGCCTTTGGAGATATGTCCTTTCTGCAGGGGAAGTATGAACTCTTACCAGGAAAGGGAGACGTCCAACCTCAGTACGGCGTCCAAAGTGACTTTATGAGAGCGAACAGCACTGGAGATGCGTCTTTTGCTGAGACACCTTCTCCAGTTCTGAAAAACGCCATCTCCCTTCCGACTATCGGAGGATGCCAGGCGCTCACTCTTCCCATGCTCTCCTCCACCGTGTTCTCGATGCCCTCTGAGCCCCTGGAGGACATCATCAGGCCTGCAGCACCCATGAAACCCGGCAGCACAGAGGAGGTGGAGATCCTGCAGATGGAAGCTCTTCTGCGCTCCATGGACGTCTTTGGCAGCGAGCCTTCCTCTCCAGCCCCGGATATCCAGTCCAAGCCCGACGTCCTCCTGGACCTGCTGGAGAGCAGGGAGTCCACCTCTAAAGCAGTCGCCAAAGCAAACAAAATAAACAAGAGCGAGAAGAGGTTCGACAACCCGGCATCCTACTACATCAACAATCACAGCAACGGCTCCTTCAAAGCGAACGGGAGCCTGACCAGCGACACGAGCAGCGACAGCTTCGACAGCCTCAACGGCAAAGATTTCCCCAACAAAATCTACAACGACAACGGAAACTGCAACGGCTACGAACGCTTTAACAATGACATTACTGATGGATTCAAGCAGGGCCTCTCGAAGTACAACGGAGAGTGGGTGGACAGGGACAGTGGGGTGGAGGAGGGCCGCACCTGTGATTACGAGTTTGAGTTTTCCAAAGAGAAGAGCGCGTCACAGGATTCCCTCGCCCAGGTCACGGGGTCGTTCCTTTCCCTTGAACTCGATCTGGGCCCGTCCATCCTGGACGAGGTGCTCAACATAATGGATAAACCCGCAGCAAAGAGCAGGCCTTGAGCTGCAGCGAGAGCCAGGGGAGAAGAAAGGGAATTATTAAACTAAAGCCATGAGTGGAGAGAGACTCAAAAAGCAATCAAAATGGTGTCTGGATATATCATTGAGATGAAAATGAGCTGCAATAGACAGAGCTGCTTATTCTGTTTTTTACTGTCCAAACATGTAACTATACAAGCCTCTATGGCGTGTTCTTCTCTTTTCGCCGCATGTTTAAGATGCATGACTTCTTGAGTTACAGCTTAAACACAGCCATCGTGCCTTTGACTGTAGAAATGATAGTTTGGTGTTCTAACGTTGACTTCCACGCTATATTCACCATGTTTGAGGTCCTTTGCTTCTTTCTTTTATTTTTTACACAGTCTTGAACATTTTGTGACTATAAGTGTGTTTAACAAGAATCCCTTATTTTGTTCGTCACATGATTCACTTGCCAACGAGAGAACACTATGCATATTTGTGTCTTTAAGAATTGCAACACAAATAAATTCATTTTTGTCCTATTCTGGAAAAAGTCTCGCAGAGCGTTTGTGTATGTACCAGACGGAGGAGCGTCCAGCAAAACATCTTTACAAAAGACTTAAAAGATTCTATGTTTTTAGATTTGGATTTTGCAAAGACCGGGGATCGTGCAGGGTCACAAGGAGCAACTCGATTCCTTTCGCTAACATTTGACATCATGCACACGGAGGAAGTTTACGACTTTGACTGAAATAGAAAAGAGAAGCTGGTGGAGTTGTGGAGAGAGCAAGAACGCCTTTATGACGTGCTCGCCCCTCTGCACCACGAGAAGACGAACAAACCTGACTATCAAAACGGTGAGCACGCCACAGCTAGCTAATAACTACCCGAACCAGACTCACAGGGGATCGTGAGGTCTGCAGCTTTATCTGTCCACATGTTTTTCTTACCTCTCTATCGTGGTAAAAAAAAAAAAGAGTAAATACATGTCGGGGAGGAATTATTGCTCTCTCCAAAACTGCATGTTTGTTCACCTCCAGTCCAATATTTAGTTTGCAGCTTTTTGTTTGGTGTTGGCGAGACCGCTTCTATTCGTCGCTGACAACGGTCACATCGTTGAACATCATAATTTGCACAAGACAAGACTAAAGACCTGCGATAAAATGACACATTTTATTTTACACAAAACACCAAGACGACAGAAAGGCTGCCTTAAAGCCGCTCAGATCGAGTTTCAGGACGACCTAACCAAACGAAGACATCCGAGGAATGCACATCACTCTTGCAAGACTTTGAACTCACTTGAAATGTCGTTCGGTTAAAGGGCAGCTTTCCTTCCCAGAAAGTAAGGGGCAGGAAAACAGGAACAAAACAAACAACAGAGCAGGAAGGAGAGCTGCAGATTGACAGACAGAAAGAAGGACAGAGCAGATTTATTTTCTCGCCTCTGACATTCTTCACATTCTGCCTCCCTGCCCGGCAGTGGGAGCACCGGTGGGCCTTCATCTGCCCGACCAGGCGCCTGCTCCATTTGTTTGCGTGTGGACTGGACAGGCAGAGGAGGGGTCTTTGGAATTCCCTGAATTCCAGCCACAAGTGTCCAGGACCAGACATAAATCAGCTGTTTGAAACGCGCAGGGAGGCCTTTACTCTTAGAGCCTCGCCATCGTACAGCGACAAGAGGTTATAAAACGCAGCGCAGGTAACCTGTGAACGATGGCCGGGTCCTCTCCATCTGTCGAGGAACAGGAAAGATATGTTGACCCAGCAGTGTTAAAACCTGAAAGAGAAAAAGAGCAATGAACACCAACACATGCAGCCTCCTGAACTCAACCACCCCTCGGCTGTGGCTCCTGGCCCTGATCCCCCGTCCCCCCCATGAGGCCCTTAAGTGCAGACACATGAAGGAAAGTCATAACAAGACTCGAGGCTTAGAGCAGGCTCCCCCCAAAGCATCCACGTGCCACTTTGTCATAAACAAGCGACGCTCTTGACCCGACAGCACATCCTCACTCCGGACGACTGCAGCCTGGTCACTAGATCAGATAAAACGCACGCTCCTGTAGGAACACTTCAGTGATGTGAAGTCAGCCGACACAGTATGAAGAGTATGAATATTTTCTTTCTAAGAGACAAAAGCTTGATTTCTAGGATAAACCCCTCCTAGTGTTGAAAAATGAAGGCATCCGATTTAAGTCCCACATGCAGAAATAAACCTGGTTCAAAACTGGTTTGTCTGCAAGAGTACTTTAAAAGTCTCGCTGTTTGCTTGTTTTATATTTCGGATTTTGCAGCCTCGTTTCTAAAGTTCAACTTAAAGTTTAAGTTTGTTGCAGATTTTTTTTAATGCAAGCTTGACGGCAACGACCTCAACCTGCAAAAACTGGTTCTAAAGCATCGTTCAAACAAAATGCAGAGTAAAAAAATCTGCATTTAAACATTACTCAACAAAATAAGACAGTGAAATTTAAGCCCAAACCATAGATGTTTAAACCCCTGCTTAGAAGTCTTCCCCTTAGCTAGCTCATCAGTTCTTCTGAAGCCTCCAGGACGCTACACTTTACATTTCACTGGTCCTCGAACTCGGCTTGTTGTTGAAGCACACGAGTCTTGAATGTTACAAAGATAAGAACGTGGATCATCGTAAATTTGAAGCCCAGGCCGACTGACCGAGCTGATGTGTTTGATTAATGGGGCTGGCTTAGCATAGCTTAGCTTCACTTATTTGAGTTTTTAAAAATAGACTTTTGAGATGAACCCTGGTAATAAAGTAAATGTGTTATCACTCATGCATGCTCAATAATAATCCAGACGTGCACAGTGAGGCACATAAACATTTGTACCTCTGTAAGCAACATCGCTTCACGTGCAAATAATTATCTGCTTCTGAGTTCGATTTCTCTCCTGTCATTGAGCGGGCCGATGTGGTGAACCGATCCGAATCCCTCAAAAGCCTCAGAATGTCTGTAAACAACCGCGAGCAGCTCAGCCGAGGCATCTGAAGCCGCCGTGAAACCAGATGTCAGAGGAGACATGAACATTTCCCCACACGAGAACACCCGTGTCATGGCAGACGCTCCAGCCAAGACTGGAAAATCCCAACGTTAGCGCCGAGGAGTTGTCCTGTGCTGAGCAGACGCATACAACCTGCGAGTACGAGTAATGAAAACCTTTGCGTTAAGATAATTACTGGGCTTCTACCTGCTACAGCACATCGTTGACTTGATGACAGCCTTCGTTTTGACAGGCACGGACCCCAAGAAAACTCTTTGCAGCATGTTGTGCAACATGTTAATGCAGAGACTCCAAAGCTCTCTGTTCAAATAATACCAGGAAATACCAGCATTTCATGAGCTCCAATACAAACACTTGACATATGTAAGATGAAACATCGCCTTCATGTTCTCTCTCTGCATGTTCTTCATGAAAGACAGACGGACGTTTTGTTTGTTTGAGCGAACACTTGGATGTGTGCCTTCAGTTTACGGGCGTCTTGTTGAAGATTAGATATTAATATTCATTTAAAGCAGGGGAAACTAATCAGTGCGATCATATTGCACAACTTGAAGCGTGTGCTTTGTTTCTCCCAGCAGCCTGAGGGAACACGAACCAACCAGAGAGTCGCTGTGGTGTGTTTTCATTAAAACAGGGCAGAGGTGCGAGTCTGACCTGAAGAGAACTGGACTGCCTGTGACAGTCTGCGTTAACGCCACAAAGATGTCTTAGAGTGACACATGCAGGCAACTCATTGTGACACCCACAGACTCACAAACAGAACAAGGCGCTTTTGTTTTACCGTCACAGCTGAGCCGGACAGTTCTCGTTTCCAACAAAGACGTGAACACAAGTGACTTCTTCAGAAGAGAAACTGAAAAACAACTTCGAGTCAAAGTCTCATTAGGTTGCAGCTTTCAACAACATGATGCTGTTCGTACGATTCAATTCAAAAAACTTTATTAGTCCCCGGGGGGGGCGATTCAAGGGCACACAGAGGAGTAAATGAATGACAGTGCAGCGATAAAACAAGATAAGAGTCAACAAGGAATGAAGTGTAAAATAATATCAGGAGGTCGTCCTCTAACTTCATGTTTGAAGTGTTCAAATGTCTTTCATTACAGAAACAGACTCATACTGTATCATCTTTACAACCAATCAGATCTGACGCCTCAAACTAAACCTGTTCCCAAACGTTTACCTGACATCAGTTGTACTTTCATGCCCAAAAAAAAAAATCTTTAATACTGCAAAGCAATCATTATTTTGAAGACGAGATGCAGATAATTATTTGGTGACAATATGTAGTAAACAAGGACCTATCGTCTCAGGGATGTCACCCATTGGTTTCTGAAGAGCTGCAGGGAAGCCTCAAATGTCCCAGGATTGGACGAACCAAAGACAAAGTGTCATGTTTCCTTGTTATTTATTTTTATTCCTAATTTTTCTGTAATTTTGAAGCAATTTTTCACTTTTTTTCATTTTGTTCGACATGGCACAGTTGAAAATAAAAGAACACTCGTCTAGTTTGTCATGTATTTTCATGATAATTACTTTTTATTGGGTATAAATCACCTGCTGTAAGTGATGGTGTTACTAAATTTAGCGATAGTTTTGTAGGTTGTTGTTCAGGGCGGACCTCAAACCATTGACAACGTAGAGGAGTAAATGAACCATGTCATTAACTGTGAAGGGACACGGGTAGCTTTAAATATTTGTTTGCTAAATTGGTGGCGTTAGTTGAGGAAGGGAGGCGGCGGGTGTCGGCGCTACCTGCTGCCCTGTAATTTGCAAACGAGCTGCATTCTTTACCAAAACTAAAAAACAACTCATTTCTGAATTTCTGTCCTTGAGTTTGATCTTCAAAACTATTTCTGTTTTATTTGAATACACATATCGTGAGGCTGGATTTATTGCATAGAATAAAAATGTTCACACAAAGGATGTTTCCTTTTAACATTACAGAGTCAATTATTCACGGACGTTTCTTGCGCGCTCCTGCAGCAGATTAGCGAGCCCGGGATCAAACTCCTGTGTTTCCTGTAGGCTAAGGTGAAGCTGTCAGTTCACAGATGAATAAGCTTTGGCCGAGGGGACCGTCGGTGCCAAAGAAAGCACAGCTCAGACCCAGCAAAATTTTCCACCCAACATCCACAACAGAGCAGGATAATGTGCGCTCTGTCTCTCACATGGAGGTGCTGGTGAAGGAGCCCCTCACAGCCTGAGCTGAGCTGAGTCAGGCGGCGGAGAGGGGAAACTTTAATAAGACGTTTCCCTGCATGCTGGCTCAGGACAGAGACAGTGGAAACATGAGCAGAGAAGGATAAAGCTGCTCTTGTTTTCACCTGCTGTAAATGTCCTTACACAATGCACATATTTCATATCTGCATGTTTCTGGTTATCAGGCCTCAGTTTGTATTCGGGGAAAGTTTTCTTTGGGATGCTGAGCGTGGAGTCAGGAATCAAGTGCTCTGCAGATGTGCTGATGTAGAAAGGGGATTTCTGCAGCTCCTTTTCAAAAGACAACAACAGGGGAGAAGGCTGGTTCTCAGGGGGGAATAAAATGAGCCTGTGCAGGGGTTGATGCAGTGCAGATACAAAGGGCTCTCATGCAGATTGGTCTGGCAGGCGACGGAGAGCGGAGGCTCTGTTGACCGTTGTTTGGCTGACAGTTGCCATAGTGAGGCGAGTTTGTATCTGCAGCACGTGACGGCTGAGCAGAAAGGAGGGCAGAGAGGAAGGGAGGTAAACAGTCCAGTGTCACCTCAGAAATAACTCCCAGATAAATCCCAGACTCAGTTTATAACCATGGTGCCAAGATATGTCGAGCAATTCAAGGTCTGCAGCCTTCTTAATCTAGCACTTCATTTATCCAGAATTAGCATCATGATTCACTGGGGCAGAAATCCCCACATCATCGTGTCATGCTAAAATCTTGCTTTTCAAACCTTGTTCAGATGAGTAAATTTAGCGTTTTAAATATTAACTTTATCTCGCAGCATCCACAGTGTTGAAAAAAATGAAGCAGTTTCTCAAGTTTCCACTTGAGTCTCCGGATGTTTGCAGAGCGAGCTGCAGGTGTGAACGCTCACAACCACATTTTTCACTCTGACTTCACACAGAGATTCTCCTGCCTGTCACCTGGTATTTTTTTCCGCAGCAAGTCTGAGTGAAATGATGTAAAAAAAAAAAAACTAAAAAAAAAACCTAACAGGATATTCCCCGGAGAATTCACCTCGAGCCAGTCGGAGGGTTTGGTGACGTTTATATTCACCGCTGCACGGTGCCGAGCCTGTTTGCCTGAGATCTCTGTGCACATAATTAAACTGCTGCCTTCTTCTTTCCTGTTTGCCAGCATGTCCTTCTCCACTTTTTTTTATATTAGAATTTCCTTAAACTACACAAAGCATTGATATAAAAGCAGACTAACCCCTTTTTTATACGGCAACTGTTGTCGTTCGACTTAAACTTCACCTTTAGTAGCTATAGTAGGTGACATCACGGAGACGACGTCCATGTTTTATACCTTCTGTGTTTGTTTGCTGTTCTGATCAAAGATTTCCTCCTCCATGTTTTTACAGCTCGCGAGACAGGAAACAGACGGATTGATTTTGATCTTCTCTGTTGAAGTGTAAATAAAAGTCCAGTGGTCACAGACAGTTGGTGGACTGTGGGATTGCATCCTGTGCATCGCCTGAACAGACGAGCTGATTGGCCTTCAAACAGCTTACCCGACACTTCATTAAAGTTTGGTCATTAATGCTAACAAACCTCTCGTCTGGCAACATGTCAGCTCATCAGCTTGTGTTATTTTACCTTGAGATATAGTCCCACCAGATTTCGCCGCTTTGCCTTTAACATTGCTGACCAAGCAAAATTAATTTATTCAACCTTCCACCTGGAACACAGAGCTTGATGACTGAGGCCTCAAAGGCAATAAGGTGCATCAAAGATAAACTGCAGACACGCAAAGGAAGACACACGGGTGACTTGTAAGGCTGTGTGTTACTGGTCATGTAAATCAGTGTTTTGTGTTGAACACCAGTTAAACATGTGATCTGTAGGTCAACACATTCACTGTCCTCCTCTCAGCTTTTACGATGAATACTGCACATGTGCTCTGAGACATCGCTCGGTGCTTTCCACTGTAAACCGGCTTAATTTGCAACGACACCCCACACAGAAAACAATGCATGAATTATTCATGTTTATTCATATTGATCCCAGCTGGGCCAGAACGGCAGTGTGACTGATGCAGTCCTGTAGGATGGGACAGAAATGTGCGCTCCCTGTGTCTGAGATCTCCTTCTAAGGAAGCACAAGGGAATGAAACCAAAAGCAGAGATCATGTGAGTGCTTCTAAGATCGACCTCGTCTATATTTTGTCTCTTTCTAAATGGCATGCCCCCCAAACCAGGGTAGCAACTACCCATCCGGGTGCTCCAAGCAACCTATATTCACCCATAGGAGGTATTTATATATTTGCTCTTTGCTGCATTTCCTGCAGGAGGATTCCTTCAATGCCATGCAGAGGGGGGTGTGAGGGAAGGGAAGGGGCTCTTTCCACTTATAGACGAGGGGTGACATCACTGCCATCTTGTCGTCTTGCAGGTCAACAACATCTCTCTCACCCACATGAGATGACTGTACTCTGTCGCCTCCCGAATCTTATAATGGGGTCAGGTCACCGAGTCGACCTGGGAGAGCTGTTTATTATTGGTGGATGCATTCCTCCTCTAAAGATAACTGAGATAGTCGTCAGTGGTGGACAGTTAAAGTAAATCTACTCGAGGACTGCACTTAAGTTCATTTAACTTGCCTGCTAACGCAACAGTGCAGCTCGAGGAAAGGGCAATTTTGTCCGTCGCTCACTCTTATGGCTTGGTGCTCAATTAAAGCGTGTTTTGATTTGATAACTCTTTTGTGCAAAGGCGAGGGGAAAGGGGTTGGAGGTGTGTCGCTGTAGGAGAGCAAAGGTGTCGCCACACAGGAGTTTCATTCTGGCGCTCAAAGGCAGCACACTGGATCCAACAGGTTGCACATTAAAATGATAAATAAATACAAAGGCTCTGTCCACAGCGGCGGTTCGTCCACTTGTGAGTGAGTGACAGGTTCCTCATGATATCCCGCTTCAAAAACAATTCCAAACTATTCCACAACTCCTGGAGAGGTCGGTCGAGTTAGCCACATTTTGGGCACTCAACAATGATTTTATTAACCTGGACAGGAAGCGCTTTGATTTTCTGAAAAATCTGGCGGAGCGATTATTCACAGGTTTATGTTTAAAAATGCTCCCGTGGTTCCTCTTTTGTCTGCACACAACTGTCTAAACAATGGTAGGCAGAATGTAATAACCTTGAACAGAGCCGAGCCAGCTCTCCCTCTCTCTTTCCACTCTTCATGATATAGCTCAAGCTTCATCGTTGGCGTTCTGACACGAGAGTGATATCAATCTTTCCATCTACCTCCCAGAAAGCAGGAGACCTTTCCAGGATGTCGAACGTTTCATCCTCTGTGAACATGCAGCTGACGGCGTTGACTCACGGGTTGTTACCTTCTGACGAGCGTTATTTAGTGCTTTCAACTCTCATAAGGACTTTGTGAAGATTACAAGTCTCAGAAAGCAAACGTTCCCACACCGTCAGAAAATCACCTTGGCTGGAGAACGTGAGCCTCCTGTTTGTTTTCGATGGCGTTGCTTCTGGTCTCTTGATAACACGCTGAATTCCTCACTGCCTTACATCTACAAGAGGGATGACTCAGGACTGAACCGCACAAGACAATCCAACATCGTCAGTCCAGTACTCATATTTTATATCAACAACTGTGTTTCTGAAGCATATTATGTGAGATCCGTCAGTGTAGGAAGAGTGTTAACCACGGGACATTCAGGTCAAAGGACCACCTTCCTGCAGCTTGAAGGATTCTGCCTTTTAAGGTAAGACCCCACTCTGTTTCTCCTGATCCCCCCCCCCCTCCCCCCTCCTGCTAGCTTGATCCCTCCGGGCTCACCGAATGCCCCACAGCCTCTTTTTATAAGTTGTCACCAGCCAGTCATGCGATCACGTCTCACATCTGCAGGACATTTCCAAGCGAGGTCCCTCTTTTCTCTACAGCCGTAAAAAGAAAACAGCAGCTGGCAGCCGCTCCTTTTTACGTTCTGTTTGGAGGAGCTTTCACACTTCACGTTTGCACAGTTGAGTTACGGCCAGGCCTGTAAAGCAGAACAACACACATCTCACGGAGAACCACAGACAGACAGAGAGAGAGAGAGAGAGAGAGAAAGATCGCCAAATGTGTCGTTTAGGAAATAACCTGAAGGAAGAGCTCTGAATGATCTCACAGTGCGGTGACCTCTGTCCTTCACTACAGAGCTGCATTGTGCTTCCACCTGAAACACACCAAGCTCTGTCTGTGAAATTCATCTCATTTCCATTTGACACCATGGGGAGTAAAGCAATATAACAGCTTATACCTCATCCACTTTCACTGGGCTGTCAGTCATCCGTGAGGACTGAGAAGCCTTGGCTGTCTTCACAAACCCTGTCGATATTAAGAACATGTTGGACACAGTCCCGGTAAGCATCAGGATCAATAATAAACAGCTGCCAAGAGTTTTGAGTTGAAAAATACAAAAGGAGGCAACAGACAGTATAACGCAACACAAGCCCTTTTCCCTTAATGCACAGGATGACTGCTCCCGAAATCCTCCTGACCAAGCGTCAACCTCTGGTGGTGAAAAATGAAGCCATTGTGGAAGCGGAAAAAAACCTGCAGTTCCTCGAGGGGTCAGGTTGAGGCTGGCTGCAGAAGTCACATACATACACACTCCATTCAAAATGCCTGTTTGAAATGTACGCATTTACCGCCATGGATCAAGAAACACAAGAAACACTCACTAACTTTGTGGTGCTTTTTTTTTTTTCTATTTATTTGACGTTCCATCGAAAATACCACTCGTTTCTTTAATCTGAGGCATTCATCGAAGGGCCTTCCTGACCTCTTTGGCCCGTGCAGCTTGAGCGTTTTAGCATGTTCAGTAACACATCCACGGTCTCCCTCGAGGAATTACAATCAAGGATGCAATGGTTGGATCTTTAGGCATTTTATATGATGTTGTAGAGGCTCTCGAATATTCCGACCAAGATGCTCGGTGAGGAGGTGGGGAAAAGGAATTAAAGATTTACAAGTTTAGAAATAAGAAGTGGCATCACGGCCTCATTAATCCCAACAAAACAACAGTTCCATAGCTGACCTTTCCCAGGGTCAGAGGTCAGAGGGCCTCTCTGTCAGCGATAAAATGGTTCAGTTCTGTCAGCGAGTTTGCAGGACCGGACCAAAGACCACATCTCAGAGATCAGAGCTCATGTCCTCTGAAGACCCCCATGCTCATGTCCTCTTTTGGAAATGTGTCAAAATGACAAATAATTGCACAACGGCAAAAATTAATGCTGTTCATACCAGACACACCAAGTCTGACGGTAGTTCTCGAATTATTTCCCAATTAAAAAAACATTTTTAGGGTTTTATTTTCGAATTTTCCTAAGCTTAGCGTACTTTACTTGCTGTGTGCTTTTATTTTGAAATAAAGTAAGGACCTTCTAGTCCTCAAAGGTTACAACATGAACTTAAGCACAGAAACAGGAAGTGGTTAGGGATCCCGATGTGACCTCGTGTCTGAGAGTTTCAAAGCTGCAGCAGAGTCCTTCTTTAACATCACAGAGGCTACAAGGAGACACAGAGGAGGCATTGACTAATCTTTAAAGTTCACTTCACAAAGTGGTCGCCTTGTGAGAATATGAAGGTGGTGAGCAGCGCCCTCTGCTGTTACATCAGCAAAGTCATCGTCCAGAGAGCTTCAGCAGAGACGCTGAGTTTGAATAATCACAGCTTTAACCTTTATAAGAGGATTTCTCCTTTGTTTGCATGAAGCTGATCTGCAGACCACCCACATCTGTCTGAACGGGAACATTCCTCACTTATGAATGTCAAACACAATCAGTGTCCCGGGACAAAGATCTCCTTAGTTTAGTCAGATAATTATGTGTAAGTGTTGCAGCGATCAAAGCCTTTGAATGACAACACAGATCAACATTTTTGAGCTTTCGTCCCTTAAATCAGCTCCTCAGGATCAGCTAACCTCAGGTCCGTTTAAAGGGTCAACAAAAGGGTGAGAAAAAACAATTACATTGTCCATTTTCTCTTCATGCATTAAGCAGTTTTGTGCAGGTGAATCAGTTTCCAGCCACTGAAAATGTTCACAGAGGGGTTTCTCTAAAGCTCTTTTACAAAAGTTATGTTTTACTAATGAGATTATCCGCATTTGCACTTCCCTCTCAGGGCCCAGGGTTGGGGGGAAGAATGAAAACGACTCAACTGCTTTGTGGTCTGGCCTGATCCCAAGTCCTTTGCATGCAACCTGCTAATTCATTCTGCTGGCTAACGAGCGGCTTGCGTGCCAACCGGTCATTAGCGCCCGTCAGAAACGGTCACCAAACATGTCACATGTCGACTGGTCACTCTACTCAGTACTGGGGGTAGCCCTGACACACACACACACACACACACACACACACACACACACGGAGCTAATATGCTGGGAAAACAAAACAAATTAATTAACAGGAGCAAATATCCAAATCTAAGCACAAGGTGATCACCTGCCGTGAAGGAAAATATTTGGTTTTGTGGACAACTGCAGGCTATTTGTTTTGCAAAGACTTTAAGTGCTAGTGATATGAAAGAAAAGGGGCCCATTGTTGTCCTACTGCTCTTTCACATTATTATCATTATTAATATAAAACTGATGACAAGCCACATTAAAATGTTAAGCTAAATAATCAAAGTTGACTTGCTGTGCAATTACCTACCAATTGGTCCGCAATCAATGATAAGAAGCACTTTTAGTAACCAGTTATACTGAGTAACTTAGTTTGAGAAAGAAACTCAAAAAACAATTCAATTAAAATATTATTTTGTGTAAATTACGAATAAATGTGATCATCAACCAGAAGCAGATATACAAACCTTCATACAAGCGTCCCTCTTATAAGAGAACCTACCTGAAGGTCGATGACTTTTCATGCCCTTTCGTTTCATTACTCACAGCGTAAACTTTGTGTGATGTCGTCAATCTCGACGTAGCACCGTTAGCGCCTGTAAAGGAAAGATGAAATTGGTAGCAAACAAGGTGCAGAAGTTTCAGGCTGCTGTATCCCGCTTTATGTCGGAGACAGAATAAGTGGGAGGAGGGCGGATGTTTAAAGACGTCATGATTCAGTGATGCTCTGTGAAGATGACTCCATCGAGGAGTCTCTCCAAAGACATTTGATGAAACCTGTTTCTGAGAGGAAGAAACTCTCAAACAGTCACTATGTGCAGAAGCATTTTGCACATTTGATCCGTGCCATGTACGTAAAACTTAAATCACATAACCTCATACAAAATCGACCGTGTGTTTCATTTCTGGTCTGGGCATCTCGTTAGAGTGTGCTCGAAGATGAGCGCTGTTGCTTGTGCTAAAAAAATAAGTTCTGTGTGGAAAAACCACCTGTGAACTTGCACTGCAGGACAACAGCTCTCAATGTATTTATGAGCTGTTCTGCACCAAACAGAAATCTGTGTACAAATGTCACAGGGAAAAAGGGAAAGTAAAGTCTTAACTATCTCTTTGTTTTGTCTCAGGGGAAATGATTCCCACCCTGAGGAAGAGACAAAACATCAACATGAGCTTGTCCCTCAGAGATATAACAACCGTTTACACGATGAAGTGCACAAACTTTCCACCAGGGTGCAGTTATGCGTTTCAGCTTCATACATGTCTGAGACTTTATATTCACTTTATATTGAGACTTATTAAGAGTAGCGTTTGCAGCATCTGCAGGCTGTGTTTGTGTTAAGACGGGTCCCTGGCACTCTTATGAGGTAATATTCCACCAGCTTAGTCCTTGCATGCGAACTGATCCATTAAAGCCCCAAAATGATCTGATCTGGCAGCTTTTCTAAATTACATAAACCTCATTAGACAAGTTTAACTACTCAGAAAGTGGAGCGGTCACTATACGGCCGCCATATGACTCAAATCTCTGCAGTGAACGCTGCGAAATGATGCGTGTGTTGTTGTTTTTTAAATCTCCTCTATAATCTCACATGAAACGCAGCTTTTGTTTTCAAGCTCAAATCTCAAACCAATTTTGTTGATTTAGCAAGCCATGTGGAAAGTTTTTGTTTGGTATTAAATGGTCACAGATCAGTTTGTGTGAGGCACCGAGAAACAATTATACATATATTTTTGTGTGTTTATGTGCTGATTCTGCAACGTTCACATGAAAATGCATGCGGTCAAAAGTGACTAAATGAAATGGAAAAGAGACAATACGCTCATGTTGACATGAAACCTCAAAAATATCCTCTAGACATTTCCATTCATTTGATTATACAGAAGATTAAAAGTAACATTACAAGAGGTTTAGTTAAATGGGCCCAACTCTGTTAATGCAACAGGTTCCTGTTCTGTCAAAGATCACATCAGACATAAGACACAACCAACATCTGCTCACATAATCAGAGGGGGGATGACTGAAGTTAACATTACAGTAGTTAAACCAGTGATTCCATTCATCAGATGACAGGTCCTGATATAATGTGGTGTGTAGTGCATGTGGGGTTAAGGTTAGCGCCCTCGTTCCTTCGCTGCCTGTCAAACACAGTGTGACTGTTTGGAGGGTCCTCTGTCGCCGCAGCAGATCAAGACTTTTAAGTGGGATTTTCTCAAACTTCAGAAAGTTTTTAAAAAATCTGAAGGAGTAAATTATCCCAGAGGGAACTACCCTGCGATTTCATGTTCTGTATTTCAGTAAGAAGATACAGTTGGAGATTTAGTCTGCTGTGCCATCTAGTGTCCAAATCAACATAGTGCGACTAATCTCTGAATATACAGGAGGTCAATGCACAAATTAACAGCAAGTACAATATACCAATAAAAGGGAAGCATACTTACATTTAAAAACATATAACAGTTCTCAACGCAGGTAAAACACGTTAAAACACACACGTTAACCTGTAGCAATTATTTGATGGATTTATACTTTATGTATTTGTGTATTGTTTGAGTATGCTGAGATGTGTGTAGGATTTGATTACGAGAAACCAGCAGCAAACTAACTCTGGTTCAGTGTTGAATTGGTTGTGATGTCTTTTAGTTGGTTGTGATGTTTTGAGTTGTTACTAAAGCGAATCGTTTAAAACCTTCCGTTCATCTTGCACGCTCTCTGCCGACCGTGTGTGAGTGCATATGGCTGCAAAAACAGCTGGAGCATTTATATAATTGTTTTGACGAGTGCTGAGACATGACATCAAGAAACATGAAGAAAGCTGCATTTAAGGTGAGCCAGACACTGGGTTAGCTGAATTACTCTTCACTGGTGTGTTATGATTAAATATGAAACAAATGATGCTTTATTTGAATGTTCATTTCCCTTTTGCTAAGTGTCAGGGCTTGTTTTACATTTTGTTTTTGTTTTTTTTGATTTTGAAAAGACCGTGATGGACCATTTGACGTATCAGTCTTCACGTCCATGTGCAAACAGATATCTGCAGCACAAATGGGACAAGGCTAACTATGAGGCTCACAGGGAAAAGGTCAGTTTGTAAAATGCTTTATAGATTGGAAACAGTCTTCATTGACAATTATAATAATATATAAATTAATAAATTATAAAGTATAATAATTATATAAAATGTTAATTTTACATAATTAATTAATAGTTTAGGACCATGCTGTTCTTTATCTCACTTGATATCCAATCACAAACTTCAAATAAAATAGCACGTCTTAAAGAAACAGTGACTGTGTTTTAGAAACAAATGTGTCACCATTTCTCAAAGCTGTCTTTTTTTCAGGTGAAAACAGCAAAACCGCAGATAGACAACACCCCACCAAACACCTGTGGCGTTTTACAGAAGAAGAATAAACAGGTTCAACTCAAGTCACATTATGTTCAGGCTGGCAGCAGATGTCTCTGTGCTTAAACCATACAATGGACTCTCCCGTGTGCTTTTATACAACGGTTATTGCAAGTGACATTTATATAATAAGTAAAAAGTGCCAGTTGTTTTTACAAAGTACAAACTTATTTATTGTGTATTCGTAAAACTAAGATGTTCATATTTATTTCACGTGCAGCCTTTAGATAGAAGGGTGGAGAACAATCTAAAGCTGCTGAACCGTCTGGAGAACGCGAGGCCAACGATTAATATAAAGAGCTTTCTGAAGGACTGGGAAAGACACGTGAAGCTGATGAAAACCATCACACGCTACCCCAAAAGGACCGATAAGAATGCATTCAAAAATAAAAAATAAAATGTAATTTTACAAGAAATGTACTGTCATTTTCAACAAATTTAAAACAATGACATGCGAGTGGATTTACAGACATTTTTAGCAATTTGGGGTTTTATAAATTATAGGATTTTTAAAATTACAGTTACATAACCATTATCTAAGATTACATAATATTGTGTGTTTTTTTAATGGCACTTTATTGTATTTGTACGTCTTTAACTGTAATTTTACCAGCATTTTTTTTTTACAGGTTTATTACCATTTTCCATTAGACAATGAAATAAATGTAAATTAACAGTGATTAGCAGTAATTTAAAGATTTACCTTTAGAATTACAAGTACTTAATCATAATATGCTATTACATTATTAATGTTTTTTAAAGGTAATTAAACATTCTTTTAGATTTTAATGTAATTTTACGTAATGGTCTCATCACATTTTTAAAATTTGCATTTTATTAATTTATCATTAGATACTGAATCCAAATACATGCAGCTTCGATAAATGATATTCCAAGCAGGAGTTTCACTGGGATTACTTTGTCTTCATTGGTTATTTAAGTTGACATATGGACAGTTGTTAACAAATCTTAAAACACAGACCAGCTTGTTTCAATGCTTAATGGTTTTAATGTAGCTGTAGATAAGACATGACTGAGTCAGCACAGGACTCATGCAGGGAACTTGGCACAGACAGAAGGGATGTCATAGTGACACTTGGTATCATCCCAGCATTTATCATCTGTAAGAATCAAAACACAAACAGTATTGTTAACAGTATGTATGCCAGCTAACTTCAGCTTCAATAAGCAACAAACTTCACAGCTGAAGTTCACGTGTTCGTACGACCTCTCTCTCCCTCTCATGATGATGTGGACCCACTTCATCATCCCTGTATGCTGGATGTGGCAGCACCACTTTTTAAAGACTTATCTCCCTCACTATGTGAAAAAATACATTTAAAGGAAAGGCTGGTACTGTTTAGTAAATGCACCTCGCGGAGATCAGTTCATCTTTGAAAGACGCCTTCAGTCGAGACAACAAGAGAGCAGAGGAGCTGGACGGAGAGTCTCTGGCCATCTGAAGTTTTCACTGAACTTATTACAAGAAAAACAAACTCAAACATGGTACATCTAGCCATCATACACCCTGACAGGATGATCTGACGTCTCTTAGAGGACGATTACACCTCTCAGAAACCCCTCAAGGTGAGCAAGAGGAAGAGAAGCTCCGACCTGCTGTGACTCTGAGGTGTGACAAACAAGTGATGAACTCTTAAAAGGAAACAAACCAAAATGCCGTCACACATAATGCTGTATACATTTACACATCCCATAAAAGGGGGGGAAACATCAGGTCACACGTTCTCATAGATTTAGGTAGCCTACCGCGAAACCGCTTTTTGCACGGCCTATTTTAAAAAAACACGGCCTTGAAATGATTGCACGGCTTGACCTAGGCCGTGCAAATATCTACATTTAATAGACGTGTTTACTACACGGGTTTCTATACGGAGCGCTAAATATCTGATTAGGCTACATTCTAATTCTGGCTAAGAATATGTTTGCCGAATACCGGTACTGAAAAACTTAAACCCGATCCCGTTAACGTTTCTACAGCCACCCGTGTCCTATTTGGTAGACGGCGTGTCAGCCGGATGACTATAGCCGCTATGTAAATAGCGTCATATGATAGCAGCTAACTGCTAACAGCTAACAGCTAACTAATAAATTCAACAAAGGAGAAAAACGCTCCACAAACCAAACCAACGCTGGAGACATCCAGCAGGTCATCTCCTCTGTCACTGTCATGTGACTCTTTATTACAAGAACTCAATCCAGCTTTGTTTCAGAGAAGGCTGTGAGCGGCGAGGAGAAATACACACGTAAACAATCAGCTGTGTTACAGTCAATGCTTTAAACACGGCAGAGTTTTGTTTACCAACGTAACACAGGAAGTGACGACTCTTTCAACCAATCAACGGACTGCAGGGTTTAGCTCCAGATGATTGACTTATCAAGGTCTAGGGATCTATTATTACTGGATGACACATGTAATATTATGAATTTATGTGTTTGTTTGTTTTTTAAAGAAAGTGTAGAGAGAAGCAGTGGGCTAACAAAGGGCTTAGACAACATGAACCAAGTGAGTTGCAGTCAAATGATGAAGGGGTGTGTCAGGGCCGGGGCTGTACAGTAAATCAACATTATCAAGCTTGGGAAAACTAAAATGTGTAACAATGCATCTTATTGAACAGAATGCACCATTTAGAGACTTATTCAGTTTTCTTCAAAACTAGTGTGTTAGGAGCACATAACCGCCGCGCCGCCGTGAGTGACACAGAAAAAAATTTGCACCCCCTGTATTTTTTTTTTGCACCCCCTGTTTTCCCATTTCTGCCTAAATCACTGCACGTTCTGACCAGCTGGTGGTTTTGGTAGGGCCTGGTTTTAGGGTGCGCCTGTCTATATTCTCTTTATCTTCAAGCAAAGTGTTCTGGCATTTACCTCCATGGTTCATTTGCAAACAGTGCTGCTTGAGTCGATTGTTTGGCTCTCCTCTGCACCAGTATGAAAAGCCGAAAGGGGAACCATCACTCCAGAACCACATTCCCTCCTGAAACACAGAACATGTAATATTAGAAAAAACACTGATGATAGAGAGCGGGAAGCATATAAAGGAAGTTCTTTTATTGCTGCGCAAACAAGAGTCTCCAAGAAAGTTTGTTAACTTCAATTCAATTCAATTCAAAAGACTTATATTTGTCCTCGGGGGGCAATTCAAGAAAAGCAGGCGCTCCATGTGCAGAGGTACAGTCCTCATTGACACATTCACATTTTACTTTCCAAACACACAAGTCAATGTTGAGAGGTTGTTGTCATTTTGGGGTAAATGTCCCCAAAAGGGAAAAATGTAATATTACAAATGTGATGCTCCCACACTCTGAGTATAAACACCTAATTTCTCTTCAGGGATCATTAAAGTAAATCTTCTTCTTCTTCTTCTTCTTCTAAAAATGAAAACCTCATCTGCTTTCTCTTTATTTCAATGTCAAGTTGTGACAGCTTGAATGTTCCTGTTGGATTCAGCCTCAGCTCAGAGTTGTGTCAGGGATCAGAATGAAATACCTCTTCACTGTCGGAGCCTCCGAGCCATGCCTCTGGATGCCCATGAGTTCTGTCACTGATCATCTTCTTAATGGCGTGGTACTCCTCTGCTTTGTGTACAGATGCAAGGTTTGCCCCCAAGGACTGACAGTTCTTCTACAAATGGGGGGAAAAAACATGATCACAATATTAATAAAAACAGAAGCCAAGTCCAATCAACTAAACATAAAAGCACAAACTGCAGCTCAGAGTTACCTCAGCACTGGCCCAATTCATGGTTCGAGGAACGTAGAGAAAACAGCGATCACTGATCAAATTCCAACCACCGGGGCAATGTGTTTGTCCATCTGAAAACACACGTTATATACACGGCAAAGGTTGAGTCTCCAAAACAACAAAGGGTGTGTTGTTTTTTTTGGGGGGGGGGGGGACTCGACCTAAAGATCCTCGAGCCCTGTGGGTGTGTGTTCTTCAGAGAGATCAGAAGTCTTTTTGTTTCATTCGATAACTGATTTATTTACAAGCATCAGCACTTTAAAAACTAACTGAAGCCACAGTAACTAAGAGCAAGAGGGATGAGCCCGGATTTCTGGATTCTTGTTAGAAATTTGTTCGTGATTGAGCTCAAGTTGTTTGGTGATCTTTTTGGGACGGCCAGACATTTAACCCTAAAACTACTGTGCTGGAAGAGGTCAAAGGTCAAAAGGTATCTTTATAGTCGCCACAGGGAAATTAGTTTGCAGCAGGAAACTTACAAACACGTAGACAACACTAAAAAAATCAATCCAACTAACATTAACACTACTGTAGGTACTTAAATCATTCACAAATCAATCTGAAAGCCCAGCAGAGATCCAGAAGAAAAGTAAAAGTGCAAAGTGCAATGACCAGGACTTTCATTGCACTTTGTGAGGGCATGAATACAAATCCACATATCCTGTCTGAGATGAGTCCTTTGGGGGGTTTTTTTCTGCAAAAGCTCAGATCATTAAAACAGGAACATATCGATCTGTATGTTTGTCTCTATACACCTCTGGTATCATGCTTTCACTTTCAGGTTTTACTGAAATAACCACAAGGGAGAGAAGAGCCATTTACTCGCTCTCAACATGGAGTCCTTTGTTCAGTCAATCTCAGAAATGTTTGAATTGTTTGACAAAGTCTTAAAAATGTTAAATGTGTAAAATGTGTTTACCGTCATGAATGGGTGCCACAGCGTCTGAAAGAGCTGAACAGTTAGACACAGCAGTTAGTCCACTTCATCATCACTGAATCAATCAGTATAAACATGAGAAACACAGGAGGTACAATCTCTGTTACATAGGCTACCGGGCAGTGTGAGACAAGCTACTTGTAACATGTGGCGAGCGACGCTTCAAATATTCACTTCTTTAAAGCTACACTACATGTTCATCATTATTGAATCTGTGGTCTGTCACAGTCGAAGTTTAGTTCAGTGGGAATGTTTATTTTTCGCTTTATTAGAGAGGAAGGACAGGAGCGGAAATCAGGGATAGAGAGTGGGGACGTGAACCCGGGCCGCCGACGTGAGGACTGTAGCCTCGATACATGGGAGCGCGCGCGCGCACTGCCCCTGGACAGGTATGTTTAACACACAAGGATTCAACCTTGGCAGACTGTGCTCTCTGTGTATAATGAAAACATTAAATAATAAAAACTAGGTAAAAATATAAACAAGTAACTAGTACAAGCATTGCATTGATTTAATCCTCTTTTTATTTTCTGTTGCTTTATTCTTGGTTTCAAACTTTGATTGTGACATCGTCCTCACAGGTGCTGTAAAGTTAAACTTTGTTCTCTTATTAACTTCGTTTCAGTTTCATTAAATAGGTCATCTACTGGAAATAAACCTCACTGGCCACTATAGAGCTAACTGACAAGCTGGTATAATTATCATACCAATAAGAATGCATTAAAAGAACAAACAGGAAGTGGCTGAAGTTCTGGTCAGCTGCAGATAAATTGCTTGCTGGTGTTTGCAGACTGTCCTTCTGGTTGTCTGCAAAGCTGTTTGTTATGTTAGCTTGTTATGGAATCACCTGAATGTGAGTCCTCAGAAGGTGAACTCATGCGCCCCTGTCTGCCATATGACCAGCAGCAGGACGTGGGCTTCAAGGATTAGACGGTGATGTCACCATCATACTCATCCTTAATTTTGGACTCTGCTGAGCTTCAACTTCGTTGTGGGGAAAATCGAACTTGTTTAGACGCTACCCTACTCCTCAATGAATTAAACAACTAAGCTGCTGAACAACTATTTGATTGAGAAAACAGCAATGCCACCACAAAGCTACTGAAAGGTCAACTACTGAGGTGCCTATATAGTGACTTTACGGCTGACACTGCTTACCCGCAGCTGTGGTCATAGCCAACAAGGCACAAAGAAGTGCAGACACAGTCAGTGTCTTCATCGTGAACTGATGCAGATGTAGGTAACCAACCTGGGGAAAAAAACAGAGTAATCGATGTTAGAATGAGATTAAAAAAGACAAGAGGTGGAGGACAGAAAGCAAACCCAACCTGTTGGAGGAGCGAGTTCTCGTCTTCCTGTGGTGAATGTAACTGCTGAAGAAGATCTGCTCTTATATGCACTGAATTATCTACCCATCAATCTCACCACGTTAGTCCAGCAGATGGTTCAATAATAGCCCCTTAATAAAGACTTATCAGATTGACAGCAGGTCAGGGGCATCGCCTCTCAAACGGATGTTTACTCTGAAGGGTGAATCTTCTTCCAGTGAAGCGTGACACACCTACTGTCACTTGAAAGGTTGATAGAAGTTCTGTGATTAAAATAGGTATTACATGTCAACTTGTTTCACTCTTACCAACAAGAAAAGTGCATCCTATACAAGTATATTTAGAAGAGATGTGTTTGAATTGTTTATTCAAACAGCTTTCTGTAACTTGACGGTTCAGGCAGGCCGTCCACCAACGATCCCGAGGAACCTTAGAGAGTTCAGGAGCTCCCAGGAAAACATGGTTAATAACTGAGATTTACAGATAGTGACATGCAATAACATTGTTTCACATAGATTGAGAAAGAGAGAGGGAGAGATAAGAGCTCAAGGGGCCAGTTCCCCCGGTCGTCTAATCCTATAGCAGCAGAACTATGAGCTGGCCGACACTTGTAATTGTAAACCATGACTTTCTAATTGTTAATTTTAGCTTTAATTCTAGTTTCACTGTGCACCAAATGGGATTAGTAACATAATTTAGGGTGGGGCTGTTCTAAATTACAGGTGGCTGCTAGGTGTCTGTTTGGTGGGATTAGTTTAAATCCTCAGGCTAACAATGCTACGTAGATAATACACAGAGAAACGCTTAGTGATCATCATTAAGATCTCTGGTCAACATTTGTTGAACATTTATTTATGAACCAGCACTCCCAGCTACACCCTGAACACCAACATGTTCTCACCAGCATGTACACCAGCTGTTGGCCTCTCAACACGTCCTCAGAAAGGTCAAACGAGCACTTTACATCTAAAGGAAGCGTCGACATTCGAGTTTGTAAAAAGTGACTTTAAGAGTTTGTTAAATTAAAGTTTCTGTGTGTATGTATATACAGACGGATTCTAGTTAACGCCTCTTCTTTCATAAAATGAGCTTTATCTGTTGTACATGGTCTCTGACTAAACAATGAACACTTCAAGTGAAGATCATGAAGTAGTGCTGACGTAATCGTGACTTCAGCCGAGGTCGCCAGCAGCAGGGGCAAGATTGTGAGTCCTGCCCACCCAAATGAAATGTAAGGGGGTAAAAAGTGAATATAACAGTTGAAATAAATGCAGCCAATTTAGAAATAGGCTGGGAGAATGCTAATACTGTTTTGAAGTTGGGATTGGGTGGTTAGTTTACAGCTTGTATGCAATCTGTAACAAAAATGTCTGGATTCTCTCTCTTTTAAGAACTGCAACAAGCCACCAAATGTCAAATAAAGACACAACTAAGAAGTTGTTAGGACCCTATAGGACCTCTTGTTTAGAAATAATCTGTGCAAGCTGGGTCTGTTAAATAGTTTGTTTGGTTTCCTGCAGGCCGAGTGAGTCTCACCAGGCTGTAGTTAAATTTGAAATGTAGTTGCCTTTTATTGTCCACCAGATGTTGACAGAGCTCCACACGCTGAAGGCGTCTATTTTTATTTTTGTGTACTTTTCCCCCCCAGATATAAATAAATAGGAGTGCTTCTTTAGAAACTACTCTACCCTCACACCTTTTTGATATATTCAAACTATTTTCTTTGACTGTTTATTTTGTAAATAAATTAAAAGTTAATTAGTTTATTAATTATGTTCTCAAAAATTTATTTTGATTTTAAGGTCCACCTGAAGTCAGCTGACCTTATCATCAATGAGTTACTTTATATTATAGTCAAACCAGACGGGGACAGTTTTGAGCCCAGAGGACAAAACGTGAAGCAGTCGGGTGGGCAGAAGAGGGTTAATAAAGAAACGTTCAAAATATTTACTTATATTTATAGATATGTCATATTTTATTTATGTACATTGAAATAACATTTGAATCCTGTTATTTTATTTTAATTCGCCTTTTTTGTGTTCCCTCTTTGAATTTAATAACACATCACATCTGTTTCATATTTACAGTTTGTAATAATTTTATGTCCGTTTTCTTAAACTGAGTTAATCACCTGACCCTCCCGCTGTGATTGGTGAACTCAGCCTCAGGTCCGCTCTGATTGGTCCGTCAGCCTGTCAGTCAGACACTGTCCGGGTCACACGAGGCCAGCTGATCATTTCGGGGTCATTCTCGGTAAACTTCACCTGAAAGTTAGACACCATGGCTGCACGCGCCCTGCTTCTTCTCCGACCTTATGCAGCAGTCAGAGCAGCTCGTGCAACCTTCCAGCTGAGGAGCAACAACGTGTCCGCGCGAGCGCTGCCGCGTTTCCTGTCGACGCTGAAAGGTCAGTGTGTTTATGTCGGACATCAACTTTATATTGACATTAAATTCAACTTAACAAGGTATATTAATAAATTGAACTTATATAAATGTTGATTAAAAAGAGCAGATCTTGTTTTTAACATTATAATCGGTGTTTTTAGTTTTTAATCTGCACTTTTTATGATGGTTATTTTTAGCTCTGTGACGTCAGCGCACTGCTTGCCTCTGAAGATGATTCAGTTTTTTGATTTATTTTTTTTACTCATGTTCATTAAAACTTAGTTTGTATTAAAAATGTGACTTTAATATGGAAAGGTCACCTGGGTTTTAACGGACGCGTCCTGTCGTGGTTTGTGGGAGGGGCTTAATGACTCCAATCTGCGTCACTCCTGATGAATCAAAATTGAAACTTTATTTGTAAAGCTGATGAAGACAAGACACCTGTGCTCTTTGGTTTCAGGAGTACCTACAGATGAGGAGCAGGCGACCGGGCTGGAGCGCCGCGCTCTGCAGGCGCTCAAACACGGAAAGGTATCTTTCACTGAATCATGTGAAAGAATTTATTAATTTATAAAATATGCTTTTCTATTTATTACAATTTTTAATTATTGGACATCATGTGATCTTTAACATGTATTAAAGATTTGTTCTATTTCTGTCTTGGTGAAAGGACCCGTACAGCATGCTGAAGCCCAAAGAGTACGCAGGAACCCGAGACGAGCCGCACATCGTCCCGTCCATCGGAAACAAGCGGCTGGTCGGTTGTCTGTGTGAGTGGCGAGCGTGTCAAACGGATGTGTCAGGATGGACGAGGCGGGGACGACCATTCCACTCAGTAATCTTTTTTTTTTGATTTTTGTGTCCAGGTGAGGAGGACAACACGGCCATCGTCTGGTTCTGGCTGCACGAAGGGGGCGCTGAGCGATGTCCCTCCTGCGGGTCTTATTATCAACTCGTCCATCACGAGCTCCCTCATTAAAGACAAACTCACAGACGTGTATATCGCCCCCTGATGGTCACTCAGAGTACTGTCTGACAGCTTCTCATTAAAGTTTTCCCTGACCTTCCTCTCTGTACTTTTTCATGTTTGATCATTTCAAAATAAACACATCAGTCTCCGTTTCAACCAGATTTAATGTCAGCGGCTGCACTCTGACTTCGCTTTTTTTTTTTTAAGGCTTACAGCCAGCACACGCGTCTCACGCACACTCAAACAGTCGAGTCATCATGAAGCACAAACTCTGATCAGACAAGTCATGAACGGGATGTTTCTGTCAGAATCTTTTTTTTTTTTTTTTTTTAAGTTTCAGATTCTTATTGACGGACAGATCCAACAGAAACGTCTCGCTATGACATGATCTGTGCAGCTGTGGTCCTGATACATCATATTTTATCTCCTCGCATGAAGAGAAGCAAACACGGCAGTCTGTCCTCCGACTCTTAAAACAACGTCATTTGTCTGTCATGTCCGCTCCTTGTCTTTTGTGTCGTCTCCCCTCGTCCTCAGTCTGTATTTAACTTGTGTGGCGTCCCCTCGTCCTCAGTGTGGCGTCTCCTCGTCCTCCTCTTTCATCCTAAACTTGAACATTCGTGGTGTGTTTTAAAAATTCTCAGGCCAGATTGAAGCCCTGATTGTGATCGATGGCGTGTAAAAGTTTCTCCCTCAGAGTTCGTGTGCTCGTGTACTTTGGCAGGTCGAGCAGGTTGAAGCAGGTGTGAGCGACAGGTAGGTACTGCTCTCCTCCACCTGTGGGCTGGATCACGAGCTTCAGGCTCTTCATGCCCAGGATGGGAATGCGGTCACTTCCTGTGAGAAACACTGAGAGCACACACACACACACACACACAGATCTTCATAAAAGGTGTCTGAGTAAGGAAGTGAGAGTGGGAGGCGTCACTTACACAGAAACTGTTTCTTCTTCTCTAAAGGAAGGTCATGGAAGACGTCCCAGAAGAGTCTGATGGTGGGGTGGTCCGCCCAGTACTCGCCTTTGTATTCGGTGCTCTGAGGAGAGAGATCGTTTGAATTCAGAAACGCAGACGAATCACCGTCCACCATGAAGAAGAAACGGGTGTGTTTTTTTAAGACGAGACCTTTTGGAGCTCCTTCCAGTCGTAGTTGGTGTTTCCGATCACCATGGCCTGCAGTTCGTTTGGCTGGAAGAGTTCAAGAACTTTCCCGCCGCAGACTTTATGGAAACCGGCGTAGAAACATTCAAACAGCGGAGCCACTGAAGTGTTGAACACGTAGTCGATGTACGCCTCGACAAAGTCCTGCCTGCAGGAGGGAAAACGGCGAGCGTCAACATAAACGTTGAAATAATCTCATCTTGTCGTCTTCAGGCTGGATGAGGTTCAAGGTGCGTTCATGAGTTTGATTAAAGCTGTTCAACACGTAAAGCTACACAAAGAATGATTCTGCTGATTGGACAGAAATAAAAAGTTCAGATTTGACCTGTTGGATTTATTCACGTTGATGTTTTCGCCGTTTGGGACGAGTTCCAGCACCTCCGTGGCGCCGTAGTTGTCTTCTGTGATCTGCAGAAACAGTTCACGTTTGAATAATGAGACAAACATTGCGATGCCTCTTTAGTATTCATGTCGACTTTTCTTACAGTGAAGTTCAGGCAGAACGTCTCCTCCAGGTCGTCTTCTGGGTAGTCCAACAGCTGCTGCAGACTCCTGGTTAAATAGAAGACAGATTTTTTTTTTTTTTATTAACGCCGTTTGTGTTTGTTCATCTGCATCTCTGAATAAAACACGCGTCCTCTGACCTTCCCACGTCGGGCTGCAACTCTTTCAGGTCATCCAGTGTGGGCTTCTTCTTCAGCAGCTTCTTGTAAAGGGCCACGGGAAAGTTCAGCTCCACGATGGTGAAATTATAGATGGCCAGACCGCAGATGACCCCGATCAGATTGAACAGGTCGATGTCCTCAAACGTCTGCAGGACAGAGACAGAGACAGAAATACTGAACGTTTAGACGATCGCAGCACGTTAAGATGACACTTCAGGTTCTTCATCTGTAGGAGTTATAACCTTTGAACCAGCTGCACAGGATCCAGAAAAATGAGCCCAGTCTGGATCCAGTTGGACTTTAAAATGAGCCCAGTCTGGATCCAGTCGGACTTTAAAGTGAGCCCAGTCTGGATCCAGTCGGACTTTAAAGTGAGCCCAGTCTGGATCCAGTTGGACTTTAAAGTGAGCCCAGTCTGGATCCAGTTGGACTTTAAAGTGAGCCCAGTCTGAATCCAGTTTGACTTTAAAGTGAGCCCAGTCTGGATCCAGTTGGACTTTAAAGTGAGCCCAGTCTGGATCCAGTTGGACTTTAAAGTGAGCCCAGTCTGGATCCAGTTGGAGGCTCCACATGATTCAATATAAGTCATTTTGAAGAAAGAAGAATTTGTCAGTACCTTGTTTGAAAACCAGATGAGTCTGGAGTCGTCGTGGTAACGAAACATCCCATATTTAGGATCCAGCAGCTCCTTCATGATGAGCAGAAAAAACTCCTTTCTCACCCCGCCTGCATCGACCGCCTCCTCCCCCACAAATATCACCTGTCAAGGTCAGATTAACAGATCACCTGCCGCCATCAGATTAACAGATGAAGTATAAATCAGGTGATGGTGATCAGATATAAATCAGGTGATGGTGATCAGATATAAATCAGGTGATGGTGATCAGGTATAAAGAGAATTTCTCAATCTGAACATTTCCATCATACGCTGGACTTTATGGAAAGAGGATTGTACCTTCAGGGGTTTTTTGTAGTCCACGTTCTTGGACTTCCCGAGGACCTCCATTGTGTCTCCCACGATGTTCTCCCTCCGGACAATCAGGATAAGACACGGGTTCACCGACTCGACGGCTGGCAGGAACATGGAGCTGAAGTTCTGCATCTGAGCCTGATCCACCGCCATCTTGAAAAACCACACACATTTAATACAATGAAAAGAGACGCTGAAATGATTTTACTGATACGACGGTCAAGAGTCTGAAACCAATCACCTGCATCTGGATCACTGCGTCCGTCTGCAGCAGCGTCGTCTTCGCCTGAGCGTCAAACACAAACGGAAACCTGCACAGAGTCACCCCGCTGTCCTGACCCTGAGACAGAAGTAAACGATCCAGAGAGCGTGATTCATCAATCATTTAGTTACACACCAACAAACCAAAAAATAAGAAGTTCAAGAGCAGACGCACCATGGGATACATCTGCCTCTGAATCCACCTGACGTAGTCGTTACGAATGTCCATCAGCTCGTCCAACTCGTGGATGTAAAATTTATCATACTGGATGATGTGTCCCTCTCGCTCGTTCACCTGCAGCGACATGAAAAACTGATGTTTACTTTTTTTTCTTTTTAATGTCATGTTTCAGATTGTTGTCTAAATGTTTTGAGTTTTTACGGTGTGCAGAATCTCGAGCAGGCGCAGCGACGTGTCGAGGAAACAGGTGAAGATTCTTTGCTCTGCTGAAGGAATCCCGACTCTTTGCATCTGAAGCAGATAAACTACCACCTCCTTATATAACTCCACGAGCCGCTGGAAGACGGGGGGCTCCAACGTCGACCACCAGTGACCTGTGTTCAGACACAAACAGAGGGTCAGGAGACGACAGACGACGCACTTTAAAAAAAAAAAAAAAAAAAGCAGAGTGAAAAACATAAATAAGAGATGAAGAAATTACTAATAAGATTCGATAAAGAGTACAAAAAGTAATTCAGAGAACTTGAATAAAAGGAAAACAAGAACCCTGATGGAAAGCAGAAAAATTCATCGTTCTTCGTACCGAGCACCTTTAGCGGAGCGTCTTTCAGGCTCAGCAGCGATTTGGCGAAGGGGATGGTGATGGTGATGTAATTTTTACGGTCGCTGAAGAGAGGACATTCAGGCAGCGTGAGGAAAAGTCTCAGAGCTTCGATGTCAGGAGGAGAACTGCTCAATCTGGGAATCAGGTTCTTCTCCAGACTGGCAGCTATCTGACGCGTAAACATAAAGACGTTTCATTTTCAGGTCTACAGTGGTGAAATAAAACGTGTGATTCTCTGATAACAGGGTGGGTGAGGTGATGTCTACCTGCTGACTGATCTCTGGGTGATCAGGTGTGATCAATCTGTGAAACAGGAGGCGAGCGGTGTTCATGTCCACACCAGAACACTTCCTGCTGGTACTGAAGTGATCCGGATGACTGTGAAGAAAACACAAACATTCATTTCATATAAAAAGCTGCTGAAGATAAACAGCTAGAACGTCTCTTTGTACACTCATATGTAACTGTCTTTGCCAGGTTGATAGCACCCTGTAATTGGCGCTTTGCTTTATTTAAATCACTCGTGTCCAAACTTTTTTTTCTTGTGGGCCAAACTTATCATGTTAGAATTTCTGGCAGGCCACAGGTTTTTTTTTTTTTTAATAATACTGAAAGAAACTTTGTGTTTTGACCTTTACAAAAATAACATAAAAACACAATAACTAATTACTGTGAGAAACTATTTTGTTCTTTTTTTTTTTTTTTTTTTTTTAAAGTAAGGATTTTTAGGTTGATTTTTTATCTTTTCTGTTTTCCTCAGATTTAAGCCTGTAATGTGTTTTTTTTTTTTTTTTTTAAAGCTTTCTGTATTTGGCTCAGGTTATTAAACGTCTGCTTGTTTGTAAAAAATATGCAAAAGGTTCATTTTCGTAGTTAATAAAAAAAATTGTAGAGGTCAGAGGGTCCCAAAAAAATCCCCTCAAGGGCCTCAAATGGGCCCCAGGCTGCACTTTGGACCCCCCTGATTTAAACCTTCACGTACAGACACAAACACTGAGGACAAAACTTTAAGCAGCGAATGCATGTCGAGCTTTTATGCAACAACAAGCTGATTTGACGGTAAAAGAAGCAGCCCAGTTTAAAGTGCTGGAGTAACCGTGATCCAGATCTTACTGAAGCTTCCTATTCAACCTGACAATACAGCTCGTCTCTTGGAGTTTGTTAGCTGTACAGACGAACACACTGAGGACAGAAACATTTTACCTGGATGATAAAAAAGATCCGTTCAGGCAGCTAGCTGACGAGAACATGAGGTCGATCTCACTGAAAAGAAAACAGCAACAACAATCAGAATAACATCCGTCAATCAACGTCAAATACGAACGATCAATGATGTGATCGGCTTACTTTGACACTTCTGAAGGCAGCCGGCCCGATGAATGGCTCAACCATCTTTGAATTATTTCTTCATTCAAGCAGCAGATGTTCCTGTTTGGATCTTTGATCATCACGTCTTCAAAGTTCTGCGTTCAAAATATCAAATAACACAAAGAGAGATTTAAAGACAGCAAACAGAGGACACAGATCTCTGATGTCAAAGTGTTCATAGAGATCAAAAGGTCTCTGATATTCAGGCAGTGTTGCCAAACTGGCGATTGTCTCGCAAAATCTGGCAACTTTCAAAATCCTCTTGGCGACTTTTTTCAGCAAAAAGCTAATCTAGAAACTTTTTTTTTTTTTTTAAGAAGTGACAGCCTATTTCAATGGCAAAATAAAAACAAAAACAAAGAATCAACAAGGGAAAATTCATTTGTAGCTCTAAACATATTTATTTTGATTTTGTTACTCACTCTTTTTCTCTCCAATAACCTTACAAAAGGTCAACTATGCAAATTAGGCGATGACGTCCTTCATAGGATTTCAGAACAGCCAATCGCTACTTTCCTTCCTCACGAGTTGGCAACACTGTATTTAAGTGGTCAAAGAGATAAACAGAGGATCCAGCTCTGATATTAAAGTCGTTAGCTTACATTGGCGGTGCGATAATGAGCAAAGCTTTGGTCTCCTCCAGCGTAAATCCTCTTCACATAACACCCCAACTCTGAATCTGCACAAAACAGAGAAATAAAGACTGCGTGTAAATAAATACAGTTATGACTTTAAACAGATCAGCTGTTTTAACATTTTCAAATGATCCCTATCCTTCTTAGGGCAGGGATCATTTCAACAGTTAGGGTTAGCAGAAAGCATCAAGAAGCACAGGGGCCGCTGGGAGAGAGTAAGGGCATCTTTCTTCTGGGACAGTTTGAAATACACTCGCAGCCTTTGAAACCCGGGACACTACAGGCTGCCGTACAGGCGCCGCAGCATCACGCCAAAAGACTAGCTCAGTGACAACAAGAGCCTTCGTAAGATTCCGATTATCCAGTCAACGATGGAAATGGATAGATATAGAATCAGTTTGGGTAGATATAGAATCAGTTTGGATAGATATAGAATCAGTTTGGATAGATATAGAATGAGTTTGGGCAGATATAGAATCAGTATATATAGAATCAGTTTGGGTCGATATAGAATCAGTATATATAGAATCAGTTTGGGTCGATATAGAATCAGTATATATAGAATCAGTTTGGATAGATATAGAAATCAGTATATATAGAATCAGTTTGGATAGATATAGAAATCAGTATATATAGAATCAGTTTGGATAGATATAGAAATCAGTATATATAGAATCAGTTTGGATAGATATAGAATCAGTTTGGAGAGATATAGAAATCAGTATATATAGAATCAGTTTGGATAGATATAGAATCAGTTTGGATAGATATAGAATCAGTTTGGATAGATATAGAATGAGTTTGGGCAGATATAGAATCAGTATATATAGAATCAGTTTGGGTCGATATAGAATCAGTATATATAGAATCAGTTTGGGTCGATATAGAATCAGTATATATAGAATCAGTTTGGATAGATATAGAAATCAGTATATATAGAATCAGTTTGGATAGATATAGAAATCAGTATATATAGAATCAGTTTGGATAGATATAGAAATCAGTATATATAGAATCAGTTTGGATAGATATAGAATCAGTTTGGAGAGATATAGAAATCAGTATATATAGAATCAGTTTGGATAGATATAGAATCAGTTTGGATAGATATAGAATCAGTTTGGATAGATATAGAATCAGTTTGGATAGATATAGAAATCAGTATATATAGAATCAGTTTGGATAGATATAGAATCAGTTTGGATAGATATAGAATCAGTTTGGGTAGATATAGAATCAGTATATATAGAATCAGTTTGGGTCGATATAGAATCAGTTTGGGCAGATATAGAATCAGTATATATAGAATCAGTTTGGATAGATATAGAAATCAGTATATATAGAATCAGTTTGGGTCGATATAGAATCAGTTTGGATAGATATAGAAATCAGTATATATAGAATCAGTTTGGATAGATATAGAAATCAGTATATATAGAATCAGTTTGGGTCGATATAGAATCAGTTTGGGCAGATATAGAATCAGTATATATAGAATCAGTTTGGATAGATATAGAAATCAGTATATATAGAATCAGTTTGGGTCGATATAGAATCAGTTTGGATAGATATAGAAATCAGTATATATAGAATCAGTTTGGATAGATATAGAAATCAGTATATATAGAATCAGTTTGGATAGATATAGAAATCAGTATATATAGAATCAGTTTGGATAGATATAGAAATCAGTATATATAGAATCAGTTTGGGTAGATATAGAATCAATTTGGATAGATATAGAATCAGTATATATAGAATCAGTTTGGATAGATATAGAATCAGTTTGGGTAAATGTAGAATTAATTTAGATAGAATTTACATGCTCAGATCCTATAATCCTCTTCACGCCATGCTGATGTGGTTACAGGTAATCACTCTCCGGACTAAGACATATACGATATGCCAGGTGAGAAACTGAAGCTGTTTGTTTTTACCGTTTCATTTGTGTGTTTTAAAGTTGAAAGGAATTCGAAACAGATTTTTTTATGCATTCAAGCTCTCATCATGTAGCTTGATGCAAAACTCACCTGAATCTGTATAAGCAAGCGAGGACACCCAGGGCCCTTTGACGGGGGCGGGGCTTTTTCTGTTGCAGGTAGAGCGAGTGCCAAGCTGCCCGTTCCCCCCGAGTCCAAATGAGTCCATCTTTCCCAAAGACGGCGTGAACGACAAGGTGTGCTGCCTTCAAGTGCACAGACATAAAGTCAGAGAAATCTCAACTTGTGACTCTGATTATTATTACTTTGACCTACAACCTTTGATCCGGGTGAAATCAGAGGTCACGATCATCTCTACCTTCCACATGAAATCTGAGTGACCACGTTTCCCATCAGCTCAAACACCTTCCTGGGGTTGATCTCATGGTTGGTGGAGTTATGTCCGAGCTGCCCGTATCCTCCCGCTCCAAACGTAAAGACGCCTCCTTCCTGTGAATGACGCAGCACGGGGAAGTCTGTTAGCATTTGTTTTTATTCTTGTTATCGTTAATGTACGAAAGTAAAGAAAAATAAAGTTTTAATTAAATCATGAATGGATCTCGTCCAATCAGAGTAAGAGTGAAAACTTAACTTAGTGAGCACGCCCGTGTGATCCTCACCACACGAGACGTAGATTACTCTCTGAGAGCGAAGCGATTTCAACTGAGTCGGAAAACAGCGATCTGAAAGAAAAACACCAGTAAATCAAAAATAATCCATAAATATCTGTTTCTTTTAATAATGATCATATGAATACATATTTATAATATAGAGGTCAAAGGTTAAGCACTCACCGTTAGTATCGTTTAATCCGAGCTGACCAAACTTGTTGCGCCCCCACCCGAACACGCCGCCCGACAGAGTAAGGGCGAAGCTGTGAGCGCCCCCTGCTGCTATCTGAGCGAAAGGAACGCCGTGCAGAGACTGGATGACCTGAGGCGTGGAAATACTTTGTCCATTTGATCCCAAACCGAGCTGACCAAACCGGTTTTGACCCCACGAGAACACCTGACCCCCTGTAGATACACAAGACATGGACGAGAGACTCAGGGATAAACGAGTGAATCATTAGTACGAATAAGTGAACGATATATAAACGAGTGAACGATGAAAGAATAAGTGAATAAATGAAGGAAAGGTTTACCTACCTCTCGACAGAGCCAGCGAGTGCCAGAACCCGCAGGCTACCTGAGCGACCTGGACGTCTGACAGACTCCTAACGTTCCTGATGATTCACAGAGACAGGTGAGGTGGTGACATCATCACATTTAAAAATTCAAATCATAAACCTCTTCAGCAAACTCACCGAGGCACGCGAACACATTCCTCAAAGTTATTCAGGCCCACCTGTCCGTCTGAGCCCAAACCCCACGAGAACACCTGACCTTTATCGTTCACAGCGAGTGTGTGCGACTGTCCGCACGCCAACACCACGATGACCTGAGCATCCAGAGCCACCACCTGTTCTGAGGAAGACAAAAGGTACACCTTTACACGATGAAGATCTGAGTGTATACCTGCTCCGAGGAAGACAAAGGTACACCTTTACACAATGAAGCTGAAGATGATCTGAGTCACAGTACATTAAATTACTCACCTGGTTTCTTTCTGGTCTTGTCGTGTCCCAGCTGTCCCAAGTCGTTGCAGCCGCAGGTGTAAACTGTCCCATCCTCCAATAGGAAGGCTGTGTGTCTGTGGCCACACCCAACATCCCGCACACACTTTCCATGAAAGAATTCACACCTTCGAGGCTCGACGACGATCTCCTCATCGATTCCCCCCAAACCGAGCTGACCATACGAAGCGTTTCCCCAACACAGCATCTTAGCGTCCTGCTCACGACTGACAGAGCACATTTATAGTCATGGTAGTGATAACACCTGTCCAGGTAAATATGAAGGGTTAATAACATCTGTCCAGGTAAATCAGAGGGATTAATAACACCTGTCGAGGTAAATCAGAAGGATTCAGGACATCTGTCCAGGTAAATCAGAGGGATTAATAACACCTGTCCAGGTAAATCAGAGGGATTAACATTTGTAGATCACAGTTATGGTAGTGATACAATAACACCTGTCCAGGTAAATATGAAGGGTTAATAACATCTGTCCAGGTATCAGAGGGATTAAATGTTGGACACGTGCTATATATGTATATATATATATATATATATATATAGATATAGATATATAGATGTGTGTTTGTGTGCGTGTGTGTGTATATATATTAGTTATGTTAACGAGCACTAAAGCTACCAGTTTGAGCAGTTAGCAGGCTCACATTGAAAAGAAGCTAACAGCTAATATGAAGGTAAACAGATCTCAGCTGTGAATGTTATTGCTCGTCTTATTTAATCGTGTTTAATGCTGTTTAATATGATGTAGTGCACCGCTATCTCTGAACTTTATAAACCGTGAGTCTTTAAACAAGTTTAAAACGTGTGAAACGTGAATCGGTTCAGATTAATCTTACCAACTGTCTTCAGTTTATCTGTTCACACTTTAAAAAAGAAGAAACGGCTCGTTGTTTCATTATTTTAAATCCAAATTCAACCGGCAGCTACTTAGAAACACTTAGCTCCTCCATACTGTCATCAGCAGGAAGTTAGCATCACGACACTCTCAACTTCCGCTCTGTCCTTTCGAAATAAAGTTCTCTTTTGTGTTTGTGTTTCCAAAAAACGCATTGAGAAGCTTCCTTCTGTCACCGACACGCAAATAAAAGTATAAATGACGTAATGACGTTATTTAAACGTGCGTGGCATAATTTGTTGCGTTAAATCGAAACTGTGTTGACCTTAATTTGAAATGTCATTAATGTAACCGGAAGTGTAACCGTGTTTTGAGGCTTAAATTAAAACTTTACGTAAGCGTGAAGAAACGTCGAGACGCATCGACAAGGTTCTAGATGGGGTGCCACCGCGCATGCGCAAATCTGCTGTCACATTTCTACTTACCCAAAAAGGAAATTTAAAATACAAAAGCAAGTCTTCCACTAACGTGCCTTATATTCCTTTAAATGCTGATTTAATGTCCATATATTTGTTGTATCTGGTTTTGTTTTTTTGTGCATCTTTTTGCACAATATCCTGTAGGCTACTTTAGTAGATCTATTTTTTTAAGTTTATTCCCTTATAGAAGTTTAAAACAATGGACAATAAAAATAACTTTGGCTTCTTTTTTAACTCAGTGGAGCTGAACCAGAGGACATCAGACATTAGTTTTCAATCATGTCTATAGTTGTTCTTTATTCACTTGAATTTTTTTTGTGAACAGATTATGTAAAGTTGAATATAAACTGTTTTTTTTTATCTTTCCATGATTACATTTGAAACACTTCATACAGTCATAAACACTGAATACTTTGATATGTCGATGCTTGTCTCTGCAGACGTGTTTTCTGTCCTGATGATGGTCTATGACGAAATGTTGTGTTTCCTGTTCTGCTGGTTCTTCTTTTCTCTTTCTCCTCATGATTCACTTGTCCTGTTTCTTACCCGTTTATTCCCCCGTGCAAACAGACTCAACGCTTCCTTCACCAATTCGTCAGAGCTGGAGGGACAGAATCAGAGACACACATGTTGTACCTCATGGGAGTGAGTATCACGTTTCTTCACATTTTTCACGTCCTGTAATATATTTGTTAAATTTGGGTTGTTGTTTTTTTTCAAACTCAGATTATCGTCGGCCTCCTCTTCATCATCATGTGTTTCTCAAAAGGACTCAAAGAGGTGAGAGAAGTCGACAGCATATCTCTTCTGTGTGTTTTAAAGATTGAAATCCTCCCTAAAGGCACAGAAACAAACCGTGATTTTCTCTGATGATTTCTTTAAAGGGAAATAAAACTCAAAGATCAGCGCTCACAGAGTTCTCTGCCTACAAGGTGAGTAAAGAAAATCTGGTTTACAGCCAGCAGTGAACAAAACTGTAAAACAAATATAATCAATGTTATATTTATTATATAAAAACAGCAAAAAGTGGTATTTTCATATGTGTAGAGAGTGATCTTCCTCTGTGATCAGACATGAAGGAAACCTGCTGTGTTGAAGCTTCTCTGACAACAAAGCAGCAGCCAGTATGTCCTCCTTCTAACTTTAGATTCTGCTCCTGAATGCTCTGGATTTGTTTGGACCAGAGAAGGTAGGCGGGGCTTTGAAGGCCGTTTTGGACGCCCCTGGGTTTGCCAGATATGAGAGCAGTTATCAGGTGAACAGGTGTTGCAGCGATGGAAGCGGGCAGTGGAACTGCTTCAGATAGAAGTGATTGTACCCGAGCTAAAAAGCCTCTGCATGTTTCTAATAAAGGGGGAGACAACGCTTTCCGATGTTTTCAAGTTATACTGCAATACCCATTTTAAACACTAGGTGTCACAGCTCCTTTAAAGATCAAGCAGTTAATGTTAAATGACATATCTGTGTGGTCTTCTTTTGAAGGATCTGAGTGAAGAAGACATTCAGCTGTTGGCTCGGATCCTCGCGCTCGGTTTGGTCGACGCTGATCCTAATTATCTCCAGCACCTGAAGGGTTACCGAGACCTACTGACAGATGGATGAATTAAACTAATGATGGCTTGATGAAGATTAACACAGGAACAAGATGACGGAACGGATGGAGACAAATGCACTTTATTGAAAAAAACTGACTGTTTGAGATTTGATGCCTCTCAATGTTTACATGTTTTTAAATGTCTATGTGTTCACAAAATGCTCTTAATATTAAAAAGTCTTTCAAACATTGTCATTGTTTTGGTATAAATTAACTCTTCACACACTGACAAGCTTGTTCTTCAGAAGATTTAAGGTTCTTCAGAAGATCTAAGGAGACTCTCCGTCAGATTCACTAACGTGTTCTGTAATAACTTATTCACAGCTGTGTTCTTGTCTCCTTGTCTTCGTGAGTTGAAAGCGTGTGCATGTTGTTCCCAGTTAGGTAACCGCCCTCTGATGGCCATAAAAGGACATGAGAGCAGGGCCCTGCAGACAGAAACACATGGTGGTAGCTCAAAATGAGGTTGTAGAGATGCCTAACTGAGGAAGTGGATCTTAACTGACACAGGTGAGGTAGTGGATGGTGTTAGATGTTGGTAATCTTGTTTTTAGGGTGTTGTTCTTATGAATGAATGATTTAATATTTTATGAGCTGTTGAGCTAAATAAACAGCGGTATGTTGACATCGTGTCACAGACACCCGGGTTAAAAAAACATCACTCCTCTTCTCTGGATTTAACGCCACGTCTCTGTCTCCACACGAGGACGTTCAGTTTGTCTCCGAGCTCGTAAAGCGACGCCACCACAGACATGTTGAAGAAGAAGAAGAAGACCAGACCGGCTGAGCTGAAACGCCCAAGGAGGGGGTAGACCCAAACCCCGACCGACAGGTACACCCACACAATCCTGCAGGGCAAGTTCAGAGGGAGAGACACTGTCAGTATCTATATGTATGCATGTCAATGTCAGTGTTTTGTCATTGTGTGTCTGTAAATGGACTTGAGTTTAAATATCGCTTTTCTAGTTTTCCGACTGCTCAAAGCGCTTTAACACTGCATGTCACACCTACATTCACACACTGATGGCAGTGGTTGCCATGCAGTATAAGTAACAAATTCATTCACACTCGGCCGACGCAGCAGCGGGAGCAAGGCGGGGTTAAGTGTCTTGCCCAAGGACACATCGAACCCTCGACCTTCCGGTTGAGAGACAACAAATCTACATACTGAGCCGCAGTAGATCATATTTCAAGAAGTATCTCTTTTTGTCACCTGTTGCCATGGTGAATCGTAGTATTGGGGCTCCATTAATGTTGGATTTTTCTTATCATGGTGCGAGCGCTGAACACAAAATGAACTTACTGATCTGGGACCAAAAATGGAGAGTTTCCCAGCTGAGGGTAAATCAACTCAGAGATCAGAGTTAGATTTGAAGCTGAAGCTGGCGTAGCTTTTGTTTGCCCTTTTTTTTTTGTTTCAGTTAGACTAAAAATGGCTCCACTTCCTAGTTTTCTTACACACTGTAACAGACAGATAGAAAGAAAACAGGCAATGTGGGCGGAGTTTCAGATGCTTGGAGGTCAACTCTCCAATCAACAGTGTCGGAGAAGAGCTTTGAACTAATCGCTAACACACCACCAACCAATAATTAACAATGTCAGCAAGCAATTGTTGATCATGTTTCTCCTAATTGGTCCTGATGAGGTTATATTTTAACTGCACACTCACCAGAATAAATAAGCCACGCCCACAGCTGTTAACGCCGTCAGTGCGAGTTTCCTCTGTGGGTATTCATGAGACTGCAGCAGGACTTCTCCAAGTAACACCGGAAAGACAAACGTGTGCTGAGGACACAGAGCGATCTCATCAGGTTCAGTCTTTTATCACATCATTATGAATATATTGGTTGATATGTTGGTGTGAAACGCAGACCATGGCGTGGTTAATCCACGGGGGGAAGAAGGCGTCGATGGTCGCTGGGTAAACTAACTCTCTGTCAAAAGCAAAGATGGTCCAGAAGAGAAGGACGACAAACTGAACAAGCAAACACAAACAAATAAGCAGATGACGTGAACTCACCTCTCTTTCTGCTGTGATTGGATTAAACTCTGATTAAAACGTTTCTCACCATGCCGACAGGAAACACGAAGATGGAGAAGAGCAGATCTTTACACGTGGTCAGAAAACGGCCCGGATTCTTACCGTGCTGAAAATCGTTCAGAGCAGCGAGTCCAAAAAAAACCATCTGCAACAACTGAGACATCAAATATATTAATTTATGTCATATATCTATAATAATAATATACTGATGAGTTATTAACATCTATAATGATAATATACAGGTCTAATAAGTGTTCTCACCAGGTTCAGGAAGGTCAGGTATTTCCAGGGTCCCCCGTACACAAAGATTCCTGGAGGCAACTGTTCTCCATCCTTTGCTGCCAGACTCTTCACCACGAAGACGTACCACGCGAATATGGAGACGTGAAACAGCTTCCTCACTTTTAAAGACATTGTGAACTTACACCAACGTTGACTTTGATTGTTTCCCACTCAAAACTCTCCAACCCTCTCAGAGTCTCTCGGAGTCCTTCCTCAGTCTCTCGGGTCTCTCGGGTCTTTAGAGATTAGTGAATTGCAGAACAAGCTTATGAAGAATTTAATGTGGAGGCAAAGTGGCGTGCAGACAAGAGGCCAACTGTTTGAAATGGACATTTTTACGCTTTCATAACGACATGCAGCAGCACATGACCCTCGGTCAGATTATCCCACGAGGATCAAAGTTTCCAGCAGACGCACCGATGAGCAAATATTGTATAATATTGGACTATATTAAATGATACTACATTATGATAAATAAGTGCAACTCCTCATTACAGCGATACTGCTTTGTTTGGGCAGGCCATCCTCACCAACAGTCCCGAGGAACCTCAGAGAGCTCAGGAGCTCTCAGAAAAAGGAGAGGAGAGAAGATAGTGACATGCAGTAATAAGACATGAAGGCAGAGAGAGAGAGAGAGAAAAGGGGAGAGAGATAACCACATCTTTTCCTGGGAGCTCCTGAGCTCATTTCTAAAATAAAGCACAGTTTTGGGAGTTGGCTGTTCATAATTATTCTGTTTTTTTTCCAGGATTTCTGCCTCTTAAAAGGACGTTTGTCGTGTCACTGTGACTTTGCTAAATGTTGCCATGTTGCTTCGCTTATTAACGATGGTCAGCAGAGGATAAAAACTAAGACATCTCTTTATATCTGGAACAACTTCACCTCTGTTTTAGAGTCTCAGAGCTAACATAACAACATACAACATATGATTATCTCCACTGTGTTAGAGACTGGAAGAGGAGACTGGTTGTGACCTACGGCCCAGCCGGCCAGTTTGTCGCAGGGTGAGGGACCGACAGTCTCTCTATGGAGTTCACTTGTACTGCCTGAACTAATTTAAGTCATATTTTTATTTTATTTTGTTTATTTTTAGCAGGTGTTCATTTGAGTGGCATTTAAAGAATTTGCTGAATGGTAATAACACTTTTCACCTGCAGGTGGTGCAAGAAGACAGATGTGTGTATGATTGTGAGTCTCAGGCAAGCAGCAACCTCCAGTGTTGGAAAAACAGTGTAAAATCCTGCAGTTCGTCGAGTGTCCACTAGAGGCTGGCTGCAGATGCACAGGAAGTCACATATACACCCATTCAAAAAGCCGGTTTTTTTTACAGCAGGAATGAACATGCTTACAGCCTGGTTCAAACTTCTGGGTGATATGAATGAGTGAAAGTTCCCTTGTTGAGTAAACGGATACATTACCTGTGTCAGAGATTTTATTGACAATTTGGTGATGTTTCAAAATAAAAGCTTTTTAACATACACATTCAAACAAACGTTCACTTTGTGACAACATGGTGATACTAAAATAAAATAATAAAAAGATGATTCTCACTTTGTCTCCAGTTTGATTAAAACTAAGAAAGAAAGTTTGATAAGCACACTAAATGAATATTTGTCTCACTAACACATCAAAGTATGAAGTTAGGATTAGTTTGTGTATATCAAAATACAAAAGTCTGTAGGTGAGACTTTTATTTCCTGACCGTCAGGCTGTTGATCATCGGGCGTTCCCCTGCAGTCTGTAAAAAAAGCGTCTCACAGTGAAACCAGCACTTTCCATTAAACTGCGTCCAATCACAACTTGTCTCAATGCAGCGTCTGCACTCTTTGTCCTCTTCTCTTTAGATCCTTTCAAGGTGCCATCTGTAAAAATCACACACAAAGTTAACTTTATAAACACGAGTACACTAACATATCATGCTGTTCATATTACACATTTATTTAGACTGTAGGAAGTGAATACGTTCTTACCTCAAAACGACTGTAAACTTTCCTCTCCTTCCTCATGCTCTCAATCCTCTCCAACAGTTTATCACGTTCCTGGCTGGACTTTGGCGGTCCTCGGCTGAGGGTCCGGATTCCTTTGCTTTGGTCTCTTTTTACTTTTTTGTCGGCCTTGTCTTCTTTGTCGTCATCGGTGACCGCAGACTCTTTGGTCGCCTCGTTCCTGCTTTGGCTGTTTGCAGAAATTTGCTCCAGAAGCAGCTTGGTGTCGTCTCTCAGATTGCTGCTTGAGAGCACGTTGGCGGTGGACGAGTGGTATCGAGACTGAGGCGATTTCTGCTGCTTGGACTGATGTGATAGAGGAACCACTTCCTGTGATGTCACTTCTCCATCCTCACTTGTTGTCCCGCTGCAGACCTGATCGGTGGTTTTATGACTGTCGATTGTGACATCTGAACATTCAGTTTTCTTCTCATCACAATCAGACACTTCAGACTTGATGCTGACTTCATTCTGACTGTTTGTGTACCCCTTTACAGCAGGTACAGGTGACTCTGCAGGGGCTGTAGACGAAGGTACAGGTGACTCAGGTGAAGAGGCTGTAGATGAAGGTACAGGTGACTCTTCAAGGGCTGTAGACGAAGGTACAGGTGACTCAGGTGAAGAGGCTGTAGATGAAGGTACAGGTGACTCAGGTGAAGGGGCTGTAAACGAAGGTACAGGTGACTCAGGTGAAGAAGCTGTAGATGGAGGTACAGGTGACTCAGGTGAAGAAGCTGTAGATGGAGGTACAGGTGACTCAGGTGAAGGGGCTGTAAACGAAGGTACAGGTGACTCTGCAGGGGCTGTAGACAAAGGTACAGGTGACTCAGGTGAAGGGGCTGTAGATGAAGGTACAGGTGACTCTGCAGGGGCTGTAAACGAAGGTACAGGTGACTCTGAAGCAGCTGTAAACGAAGGTACAGGTGACTCAGGTGAAGAGGCTGTAGATGGAGGTACAGGTGACTCTGAAGAGGCTGTAGATGGAGGTACAGGTGACTCTATAGGGGCTGTAGATGAAGGTTCAGATTCAGGTGTTTTATAAAGCAGGTCAGACTCAGTTGGTCTAGAAGTTTCTTTGCTTGGAGTTTGGTCGGAGTCTGACGTAAGCAGAGAGAAATAATCGGAGGGTCTTTGTGTCTGTCCGTCCTCAGTGGTTAAAACAGTGTCAGTCAGAGGAGGAGAAGCTGACACTGTTTGAGGTACAGGTGTTGCAGGTGTCAGGTGGAGTTCAGAGGGAGGAGCTGCTTGTTCTGGTGAATTTTCAGTTTGTGATTCAGGGACATCGTTATCGACGGTCATCGACGTTAACGTGGAAACAGGATGTAAACGATTTTCAGTCAACTCGGTCTGTGATTGGCTGATAGAAGAAGCTGAGGGGTTGACATCTTCTTTTCCATTCAGGGCCGAAAACTTGGAAGTGGAGTGCGAGTCTTCTGGAGGGAAGTAAAGAGGTTCAGTTTTAGCTGGAGTGGAAAGAGGAGCAGATCCAGAACCAGAACCAGACTCTGAGGTCCAGCTATGTACAGGTCTGGTATGGTTTTCCCAGGATGATGGGATCTTCTGTGAACATGTGAGGGGACTGCAATCCTGTGAGGTAGAATCCAGGTGTGTTTCATCACTTCCATGTGCTACAGAAGGAACAGGAATGTCGGGTGTGGAGGGGTGAACGGGGCCCCTCTCACACTCGGCAGAATTGGACAGCTTTCCTTCTTTTCCCTCAGGTGTTCCTGTTTCTGCAGAAATATGCAGCGAGGACTCTGATTGGCTGTTCTTTGGTTCATTCTTCTCTGGATCTGTAACATTTCTGTATTCTTCACTTCTGGGGCTTTGGGGTCTTTCCTCCGCGTTGGACTGATCTGAACCCTGACTGATGAACTTTGAGGATTCTGTTTTCCCAGCATCCTTTGCAGCAGCATTTTCTAATAAACACTGAGATAATGACGTTTCAGACTTCTCCTCTGAGCGTTCTTTTGGTGCATCTTGCTCCTTGTTCACAGCGATATCATTTGCGGGTTTACTTATGGAAACCTTAGCTTCTGCAGCCTTCTCCGCTTTGCGTTTTGCTGCCAACTCTTTGAAAAACATGAGCCTCTTATCAGGATCATTCATGTCTACATAAACAGGAGCAGTGAACAGAGGTTTCTGAGGTTGAACAGGTTGATCAGTTTTTGGCCCCTCAGGCTCTGAACTCTTGGAAAGCGTGCTGAGGAGTTCGGCGGAGTTCATTGGATCCACAGACGCTGGCTGAGATGACTGTTCACCATCAGGCTTCTGTGGAAGATCCTTTGAATGCTCGTCTCTTTCAGAGTCTTTATCATCTGTTTTACCATCTCCATTGTCTGCTTTGGGTGTGTCTGTGGCAGAATTATCAAAGGTGGAGGACTTTAAGAAACGGCTCCATTCAAAAGGCTCTCTCGCAGTTGACCTCCTTTGTCCAAAAACCTGAGACATGTATGGTAGTTTTTTCAGGTCTGCCTCATTTTTGTCGTTGTCCTCATCCTGTTGGCCTGGAGTCGTTTCCTTATCTTGAGCTGTATTCTGTTGGTCCAGAGAGCTGAATATCAGAGAAGATCTTAACCTGGAGCTCCTTTGAACGGCTGCATTGTGCTTCCTCCGGAACGACTCCTCCCTTTGAATAGTTCTGGTTGACTTTGGCTCCACCTCCTCCATTTTCTCCCCTTCAGTGGTGGATGATGATTCTGACGGAGTTGGGGTCGATTTGTATTCTGCTGCAGTTGCTTGGTCAGGTGCTATCTTTGGCTGCTCTCTTGCTGTGGTTTTAGCGTAACTTGGCATCTGACTGGTCCTGGGTAACGCGGGAATCTTGAACTCTCTGACATTAGGGATTTTAGGGACAGCTAAATCTATTCCTGATGCTGTTTGTTGACTTGAGTCAGAGGGACCCTCAAAAGGATCTGATGCATTAGATGGAGCCGATGGCAGTCCATCATCTCCTGGATTATCATGAGCACTGAGGAACGAGCTGATCCTCCAGTTTCTCAGCCCTCGTTTCACCGAAGGATCCTTTCGGTTGCTGCTTGGCTCCAAGAAAAAATGCTTCTGATCACTTTGGTTTGAGGGGGTAGGGGATGTCTGGCAGGCATACGGCTGGCCTAAACTCAGCCTACTGGGTCGTGATGAGCTAAACTGTAAATCATCTACAGGGGGTATTTTCTCTGAGCCCCGCTCAAAGTCTGCATTTCTAGTCGATGATAAGTAGTTTAGAACAGGGTCAAAGTTTTCATGTCTCTCTGCCTCTTGAGGTAAACCTAGTTCAGAGTATTGATCTGCTGAATTAAAGTCTTGGTTCCAGAAGCGATCATAGCTGCTGTAATCTGGATGAGGCTGCTGCCCCCTGTGAAACTGGTGGCCATGGTCCTCAAGTTCTGGCGCCCCCTGTGGCTGTAAGTTTGGGGACGAGTACCGACCGTGGACGCCTTCGGCATAACTGTGACGTTTGAAGGCAGGATTTTCCATCATTGCTATCCTGGAGGGACATTGATCAAAAGGCGGATCAATGCCTGACTGCTGCGGCAAGAATCTGCCGTAGGCATCAGGCGGGCCATATGGGACTTCCTGTCGTTTATGAGGCATCATTCTCCAATCGGTTCGGTCATCATGGGAATGTCTTGCCCATTCGTCTGGGTGAGCCGTATCCAGTGACTGATATTTCTTTGGCTCTCTGTACAGTAAAGGTCTTTCACATGAGAACTTCCTCTTTTGTAAATGACTTAGGTCTTCCACTGGAGGCAGCATGTTGTCGATCATCAGCGGCTCAGACTGTGCGAACAGAATGCGAAACTCTTCATCGAAGGTTGAGACGAGCTGTCCGAAGAACAGGTGCGCCATACAGCGGTGGAGTTTCTCAAACGACCACATGTAGCTAGGAAGAGAAAAATAGCTGTTCAATAATATAAAGATTTTTTAGAACCAATCGTGTATAAAACAATCTATTATTGATAAAAAAATCAATATGTGACGTGTGTCTCTTCTGACGACTCTCTCAGAATCACCTATAGTTCCCACTCAGCACAGCCCGACAGTCCGTCAGCAGGAAGCGATCAATCATCTGACCACTGAAGGATTTCCCTGAGCGGCAGTGATACGTGATGCCAGAGACGGTTCTCACACGCAGGGACTGAAAAAGACACATTCGATATTATAAATACTGTGTGATAAATGTTCAGCATCCTGTTATGTTTGTGCTGGAAGCTAGGTGGCAGAATTTTACAAGCATCAGCACGGATACACGTGGGACAGAAAATGGCTGCTTTCTAAAGTGATTCTTATCAATGGAAAACTTTAAACTGTCCGATTCCTCTTTAATAACGTCGACATGAGAGACAAATGTTTCCTCACGTCACTTTGAACTGAAGGAAACCTCCATCAGAGCCAATGAAATTACCTGAACTTACATTTTATTTAGAGCAAGCTCATCACACGGTGATCAATCAATCAAACATTTAATCCAGTCTTTAAACAGTATACAAAATCAATACCTGTGTATGAACTCACCTGGACGAATGATAACTGAGTGTACCTGTGTATGAGCTCACCTGGATGCTGCTCAGGTCGACCCTGCAGTTTGACACCATGTTGACAAAGTGGTGTACGTTCTCTTTGTCTAACAGAACGTACACGGCAACATTCCTCATGGCAGCGGTGAGAATGTCCGCAAATATGTCGACGTCGGTAAACACGTCCATCGCTATAGCAACCACCTGAAACGGAAACGCCATAAAAAAAAAACATGGAAGCAACAGCGTGTCAATCATTCAGGCATCCAACCTTCGTTCAAACAAACAACATTTCAATGACACTTTGTCCGTTCTCTTTTTATAGAATGAACCAGAAAAAAACAACAATTGAGCTTTTATATTTCGTTTCTAGTCTTCTGACTATTCAAAGTGCTTTTACCCCACAGGCCATACCAACACATTCACACCCTGATGGTAGAGGGCTTGTTGGGGGATGGAGGGATCAATTTTTTGTGTTCAATAGTCTAAAGGGCCTGTATGAAGAAGCTGTTCTGCTTTGAACGTCTTTCCTGAGTCCAGCAGCGAGAACACTGTAGGTTGGTGTCTTTGCTGGTCAGACAGCCAGTTTTCACAATCTCTTGGATGGGAGGAAGTGAAGTCCTGATGATTTTCCCACCGTCCTCACTACTCTCGACAGGGACTTCCAGTCGAAGGCACTGCAGACTAGGACAGCAAGCAAACTGGTGCGGGCCAAATGTGGGGGGAAGTCTGGGTTAGGGTTAGGGACTTCATCATGATGGGGACGAGTGCTACGGGCGGTGATCATTGAGGGAGGAGTGAATGTGTAGGTGTGACCTGCTTTGAATAGTCAAAAGTCTAGAAAAGCACAATACAAGCTCAAGTCCATTACCATTCACCAATCTTAGAGTTATGTGTCTTGCTCAAGGATACGTCAGACATGTAGCTGCAGGAGCTGGGGATTGAACCCCCAACCTTTAGTAGTGTTATAAATTATAATCATGATGCTAAAAAAAAAAGTAAACATGAAAACAAACAGTCAGATTTAATTTCTCACCTGTGTGGCGTTCTTGATGAGTCGCCTCGCTTGCTCCTTGATGCTCGGCATATCAGGCTCGGGAGGGTTGACCAGTGTTGTGACCTCAGTGGGTCCGATGAAGGGATGAATCTGAGGCCATCCAAGGTCCAGACCCGGGGCATCCAGGTCAGAGTGCAGGGGCCAGTACGTGTCTGAGGAGCCGTCTCTCACCTCCTCCAGGAAACGCTGTTCGGGGTGCTCGCCATACTGCGGCCCTCTGACCGACCGCTGAATGTACTCAATCTCCGCCGATGACAGGAAGTCCACCACATCTGCTTTGAGAAGGAACTCGTAGTACCCTTCCAGGTCTTCCTCCACCAACGCGTCCACTGCTAGCCGATACTCCTCCCGGTAATGAGGGGGGAGGTAGTTTGGGTCCAGAGGATTGTCCCCCGCAGAGGAGCACTGAGAGCGCCGCGCCATCCTGCAGGGGGGGGCAGGGTCAACAGAAACACGTATAACATGATTATAACAATAATAATAATAAAATGTGATAATAATTATAATCTGGTACTGCTGTGGGATTCTGAAAAACAGACAAATTAGACCTACAAATATTTTATGGACAGCATAAAGTCATCCATTCATTCACATTCACACACTGATGGTAGAGGCTGCTGCGAAACGAGTCCATCAGTAGAGCTGATGGCAGAGACGGATCTTGACTGAGGGACGGCCGACTACCACGAAGCTAAACTTTTATTTGTTTAAAACTACCTGTTTGATTTAACCAGGAATAAAAAACAAACTTCTTTAAGACTGTCCTGGACAAAACAAGCAGCAACACAAGTGACAGAGTTTCAGACAGACAACAAACACACAAATTCATCCTTGGGCAATTTGAAACACAAATAACAGACGTTAACATCAGTGGGTTAAATTCAGTCATTATAGGGTTAAATTCTTTGTCTGTTGCAGGGTGACGTCAGAGAAACTAACCTCAGGAACACTTACGGGTGTGGCTCGCTGTACAAACATTTCTAACTTCATATGAAGCTTAGTTTAATTTATACCGACTCGACACACTTATATAAACTTCATAACTTTATAAACTGTTTTGAACAGCTCACTGACCCAACACAAACAATAAACAATCCGCTGTGTGCGCGTGCGTGTCTGAAATCAAACAGCTGCTGATAAAACAAACACACACGCGCGCACGGGCGCACGCGCGCACACACCGAGATTACCGTCAGAAACGGAAACTTCGTCCCGTTAAACCGAGACCGAGGGCGTGACGTTCACTTGTTCACGTTTAAATGGGTCAAACCGAACATTTTAAAGTGTCAAACTGTTCACGAGTAAAAACCCAGAATCAACCCCAAACCCCCAAACACCCCCCCCCCCCCCCCCCCCCCCCCCCGACCCTGACAACACCTGAAGCCTTTCTATAAACAGGTAAACTTCACCCCGGAAAGCGACGCTGGATTGGGCTTACCCGGCTCCCGTTAACTCGTCAAACTCTTCTCCGGTGGTCAAAGTTCAGACTCCACATCTTCATCGACTTTCTAACACTCGCTGTCTCGCGCTCCTCCTCGTCCAGGTGGGAAACTCGACGAAAACGAGGTGTTTCTTCACCTTTTCGTCACCAGATAAACCAGTTTGTTTCATCATGCTGCAGGCATGTTGGAGAGACAGAGATAGATAGGGGGAGGGAGAGAGAGAGAGAGAGAGAGAGGGGAAGAGAGAGAGAGAGAGAGAGAGAGAGAGAGAGGGGAAGAGAGAGAGAGAGGAAGAGAGAGAGAGACACACACACACACACAGGAGCAGAGTGTTATGGTGTATTAGAGGCGGTTTGTCTCTGTTTGACTCTGACTGTTATCTGAGTCAACTTCTGTCATCAGATGATTAATGACTCATTAGGCTGCTCCTGTTGATAATTATAGTAATTATTAATTAATCATAATTTGTTACCTATTGTTGATCTTTATTGGGAAAAATCTGAATATAAATATATAGTTATACTTCTCCTATTACTTCTCTGTTCCCCCTCCTCTCTCCTCTTGTTCCTACTTCTCCTTCTCACAGCTGCCACAGGCGCCTGACAAGAATCAGTGTGTTTTCATTTTGAAGGACAGAGAGAGAGATTACAGAGAAGTTTTCCTTTTTTGGTTGCTTCACTCATTTTTGAGAACAAAAATAGAAAATGAACTCCACGGAGGAGGAGAGGGGGGGGCAGGGGGGGGGGGGGGGGGCAGGAGGAGGACACACAGTTTAGAGTTTGGTGGTGGGGCTAATGGCGGATGTCCTGATGTGCTCACAGGATGTGTTTCCAGGCCTATTGTTTTGTGTCCTGCAGTACATCCTGGAACTTCGTGGGACGAGGACCGAAACGACGTCTGAGCAGTCCAGAATGACCTTGAACGTCCTTGAACTTCTTGGGGAAGCTGGTCTGGCTCTTCTTGAAATGGAAAGTGAAACAGGAACATCTGGACAACAAGTTTGATGACATCATCGTGATGTCACTTAAACATGTGAAGGTGGGGCCTGTGGTATCACTGCAAGTTTAATCAATATCTGTCTGCAGTCCACAAGACCCCTTGTCAGGATGTTCCTTCCTCCAATACATCATCGGTACAGTTCTGCCCACAATGACCAAAGGCAGTGTGGCTTTGGTTCGCCATCTTTTTTTTTTATTGAGTTATTTGAAGAAAAGTTAAGTACATATTTCATACGGTCCTTTCTTACACTAACGATTTTAATGTTTTATTTTTAGGCTTTAGTTGTGCCTTTATAGGAGAGATATGAAAGTGGATAGAGGTGGAAATAAGGGAGAAAGAGAGAGGGGATTTAAATGCACTCTGCACCACCAGCGCCCCAACATTAACTATGATGTACATTCATTTTTGGGTTGATATGAAAAATAATAAGATATTTATAATATATAAGATATTTAAAATACATGTGCATGACTTTTCCAAATCTGTTCCTTGTTAAATGAATTTTCCAAGCGTAAAACAAATTAAGGCAACACTTTAAAAAAAAAATTCATTCATACAAATAAACGAGGAACGTCTTTCTTTAGAAGTCTCGCAGCCTGTCTCTGAAGACGGTTGGGTTAAGAGGAAATTAAAACAAAGAATTTTAAAATTTAGTTGTTCCGACAAAATGTAGTCAAAAATACACATTTTATGAATTCTACGGACTCAAGGGTCTGTGCTTGGTCCCCTTCTCTTCTCCGTACACACAAGTGTGTACATGTGTTTAAATAAGTGTGTATTTGTGTGATTACGAGTGTGTATAAGTGTGTTTATATAATTATGTATGTGTGTTTATTTGAATGTGTATTTATGAGTGTGTATGTGTGTGTTTATATAAGTTTGTGTTTATGAGTGTGTGCGTGTTTATATGAGTTTGTGTTTATGAGTGTGTGCGTGTTTATATGAGTTTGTGTTTATGAGTGTGTGAATGTTTGAATGAGTGTGTATGTGTGTTTATATGACAGTGTATATGTGTGTTTATATAAATGTGTATCTGTGTGTTTATGAGTGTGTGTTTGTGTTTATATGAATGTGTGTTTATATGAATGTGTGATTATATAAGTGTGTATCTGTGTGTTTATGTGTTTATGAGTGTGTGCGTGTTTATATGATTGTGTGTGTGTATGTTCATGAGTGTGTGAATGTTTGAATGTGTGTGTTTGTGTTTATATGACAGTGTATATGTGTGAATGTGTACGTTTTTACGAGTTTGTATATTTGTGTTTATTTACATGTATGTGTGTGTATAAATGTACAGGTCCCAGCTGGACTCTTTCGTCGTCCTTTAATGAGAATTTTTAGTTTGCACACAATAATTATCATGAATTAAAACAATGCTTCGTGTCACCTACAAGCTACCAAAATATTGACCAGAGAAGAAGACTTTAATGACGTCTCCTAGACGACGGAAACAGTCCCGCGCTGAAACATCAAAGATCGTGTATGAAGAGCGAGGCGTATGGGTCTGGATCATAACCCATACTGTGAGGTCGTTTCATCAGCAGCCATTTAATTACAGTAAACTTCGATAGTTATTGGTTGAGGATTGTTATGTTAGTTAGTTCGTTAGTTAGACGAACGGGAAGCAGTTTAACATCAGCGCTCACTGGTTGTTCAGCCAATGACGTGAAGAATATCCTGATCCGATATTTAGAGGAGAGTGAGACCTCCTCTTGTTTTCTCAGCTTTGGTGATATCATGGCGCCATGCTTGTTCGGTGAGCAGTGATGCCCCGGACCCAGCAGAACTTTCACACCTTCTGTATGCACACCTTTCACCTGAGACACCTGAGACATGGCGGGAGTTATCCGGAGGCTCGATGAGACTGTCGTGAACCGCATCGCTGCAGGAGAAGTGATCCAGCGTCCGGCCAATGGAGTCAAAGAACTGATCGAGAACTGGTACAGAAAAATATAAATATAATAATAAACTGCAAAGACCACAGAATCACACCTTATGTAGTTAAACCTGCTGTTAGGGTGATTTAAATAGAAGAGGCGCGATAGGAAGTCATGCATATCGTAGCTGTGAGTCACGTGACCAAAGTAGAGGTTAATAAGAGTTTTAAAGTGACGTCCACCATAAACTGTAAGGCTGCAGCTTCTATAAACCACCATCTCTTCTAAATGTGTCCATCAGCTGACGACCTCAGAGACACGGAGAGCTCAGGTCTCTGGTTTCTCTCATGCAGCAGCTTTGACAGGATGATAACAGGTCCAACCTCTGCAGAACTTCATCTCCTCATGTTGACACTGATCTGGGTGCATTCAAGTTGGGATCTCAGGAAGCCTCTAAGACAGGGGTGTCCAAAGTGTGGCCCGGGGGCCATTTGTGGCCCTTGAGTGAATTTTTTGTGGCCCTTGACTTCAAATCGAAGAATCAGAAGATTTTGGCCCCAGGCCTCATCAGATGGCATATTTCATTCTTTTTTTCTTTTTCATGTTAGCAGGGTTACAGTTACATATAAAAGCCTGACTATTCTTTCCAAAAAATTAGAACACAACAGTTTCCCACTGCAATTAGTTATTCTGTATTTACATAATTTTTTGAAGAGGTCAAAATACAAAAAGTTCCTTCCAATATTTAAAAAAAACAAACAAAAAAACCCTGTGGCCCGTGAGCGATTCTAACGTGACAATTTTGGCCCACAAGAAAAAAAGTTTGGACACCACTGGTCGAAGAGGACCGTGGTCTGTTCATTAGTGACCTCTGTTTTAAACAACATAAAGGTGATTTTTCTGTTTTTAATGTTTTCAGCTTGGATGCAAAGTCAACGAACATCCAGGTGACAGTGAAGGAAGGTGGACTGAAGCTTCTCCAGATTCAGGACAACGGGACCGGGATCAGGGTAGGATCACAGAGGAGTGCTCCACTCTGCCCCCTGCCGGTCACAGAGAGGGGGGGAGCTGGTTTTTAACAGTGTTATTTGTTTGTTTCGGGGGGGCAGAAAGAAGATCTGGAGATCGTGTGTGAGAGATTTACGACGAGCAAACTGCAGACGTTTGACGACCTGTCACAGATTTCCACGTACGGATTCCGAGGAGAGGTGAGCGCCACGATCCCAGTGCAGTTCATGGTTTTTTGTTTGTTTTTATCACACTAACTGGTTTAATTTTTCAGGCCCTCTCTAGTATCAGCCATGTTGCACATGTTACCATAACGACCAAAACAGCTGAGGCTAAGTGCGCCTACAGGTGAGCTAATGATTTACTCCTCTGAGACAAGTTGAAACAACAACAACAACAACAACAATAACACTTCTGTGTCCACGCAGAGCGAGCTACAGTGATGGTAAACTGAAAGGAGCGCCAAAACCCTGTGCAGGAAACCAGGGAACACAGATACTGGTGAGTTCAAGGACACACAGTCTCTCTCCCAATTTACCTATTTTCTAATTTACAAAGCTTTATTGCCCTGAATGTTAAATAAACGATATCGCCAAAGCATCGTTACAACGCCATAAGAACAGCAGTCAATGATGAAGTACGAGTAAAATTAATAAAAACGAAGGACGACGTTAAAGAGTTTTAGATCCTATTGGAACTTTAAACGTTATCGCCTGCACGCCACGGGCCTCGTTAGGTCCTCGTGACTTTATTTACCTCAGTTTGAAGTCTGCGTCTGCGTCTCAGGTGGAGGATTTGTTCTTCAACGTGTCGACGAGGAGGAAAGCTTTAAAAAGTGCTGCTGATGAATACTCGAGGATCGTCGACGTGGTCAGCAGGTCGGCCATCTTTGTTTGTTGGTTTGTTTTTGATGACCGTCTCTGTTGTTTTTTGATGATGTTCACTTTGATCATTTCAGGTACGCCATTCACAACTCAGGGAAGAGCTTTTCTGTCAAAAAGGTGAGACAGGCTTCGCTGGAGTTTGTGTCGTTTCGTCTCTTCAGGATGTTTTTAAGAGAAAACGTGTTTTTGTTTTTTTTTCAGCACGGAGAAACGGCAGCCGATGTGAGGACTCAGCCGAACGCCACGGTCGTCGACAACATCCGAGCAGTCTACGGAAACGCTGTGAGCAGGTAAATCAGCCCGACGACGACGACAACGATGGATGAATGAATGAGCTGATGTGTTCGCTCCTCACAGGGAGCTGATCGAGGTCGGCTTTCGGGATCAAAAACTGAACGTGGAGTTAAAAGGATTCATCTCCAACGCAAACTACTCGGTGAAGAAATGCATCCTGATCCTCTTCATCAACCGTGAGTCCCGCAGAGATCCTCGCCGGCGTCCGTGGGTCGTCTTAGCTGACTTTACTCTTCTGTGCGTCCTCAGATCGTCTGGTGGAGTCGAGTGCCTTAAAGAAATCTATGGAGACGGTTTACGCCGCTTACCTCCCAAAGAACACGCATCCCTTCCTTTACCTCAGGTGAGGTCACCTGTTCACATCCTCCGTGGCGTTTTCCCGGGGTCGCAGGCTGAGCAGAGCCAGCTGTTTCCCACACAAGGACGCCCCCTTGTGGACAGATGAATAGTAGGCAGTCAAACCTTTTGACGTCCGCCGCTTCAATCCGCCTCCCAGTTGCTGATTGTATTTCTTCTTTTATCGTTTTGCTCGCTCGTGACCTTCGGCGTGTGGAAGCATCGATCTTCTATTCGTCGTCTGTTTGTCTGATCGACCGTTTCATTCCTCAGTTTGGACATCGCTCCTCAGAACGTCGACGTCAACGTTCACCCCACCAAACACGAGGTCCACTTCCTGCACGAAGACGCCGTCATCGAGTGCATCCAGAAACACGTGGAGAGCAAACTGCTCGGCTCCAACGCCTCCCGCACCTTTTTCACACAGGTGAGACGCCGTGTGGCGTTCATGCTGTTTTGTCCCTTCAGGCTCACCGTAGAGAGTCGTCCTCAGAGTCTCTCTGCTTAACTATCATCTACCAGAAGGGCCTTACTTTATTTCAAAATAAAAGCATGAAGCAAGGGAAGTACTCAAAATAAAAGCCTAACATGTTTTATTTATAAACGTGAAATAATGGAATTTCAAACAAGCGATTATATTTTAATCATTTCACAGCTCGTGTGTGTGTGTGTGTGTGTGTGTGTGTGTGTGTGTGTGTGTGTGTGTGTGTGTGTGTGTGTGTGTGTGTGTGTGTGTGTGTGTGTGTGTGTGTGTGTGTGTGTGTGTATAGACGTTGTTACCTGGTCCCTCAGGTGTTGAGGTGAATCCTTCTTCCCGCTCCGAGTCTTCCGAGAAAGTTTACGCTCATCAGATGATCCGGACCGACTGCCGCTCCCAGAAACTCGATGCCTTCCTCCGTCCTGATCCCAAACCGGATTCTAAACGGGCTCAGACTGGCTCTGATGGTGAGATGGATGATGATGTCACATTGATGGAGGCTCTGACTGAACACGAGGAGCTGAAGGAGACAGAAGAAACCGAAGGTCCCAGGTGATACAAATATCTGTGTATTTGTGATAATCTATTAGTGTGTGCAGGTTTCTGTAACCACACGTCCTGTGTGTGTGTGTGTGTGTGTGTGTGTGTGTTTGTGTGTGTGTGTACGTACGTTGGACAGGAAGCGATCCAGGAAGGAGCGGCACGAGGAGGAAGAGGAGGAGCTTCCAGCCGCCTCCCTGAAGAGACGAGTCATCAAACTGAACAGCATCAAAGACCTTCGAGAAGAGATCAAAGAGAACACACACACAGGTACACACACACACACAGGTGCTGGACCCCGGTCCTGGTTCGTGGCTGGGTCCCTGGTGTACCTGGTCTTGAACTGACCTTCAGTATCGGGGACGTCAGATGAGTTGTTTGCGTTTGCAGGTCTTCAGGACGTCCTGCAGAATCACTCGTTCGTGGGCTGCGTTGATCCTCAGTGGACTCTGATTCAACATCAGACCAAACTGTACCTGCTGAACACCACCAGACTCAGGTGAGCTCTCCACAACACCTGCCTGTGATGACTGGTTCTGGTTCTGTGTCTCACCCGTGTGGTGGTTCTGTCTCAGTCAGGAACTGTTCTATCAGATTCTCATCTACGACTTTGGGAACTTCGGCGTGCTCCGACTGTCGGTAAGAAAAGAATCAGACTCACGCCGGTGCCGTTCAAAGAACCATACGTAAAAATGGATTTCTGTTCTGCCGCAGAGCCCCGCCCCCCTTTACGAGCTGGCCTTGTTGGCGTTGGACTCGGAGGAGAGCGGCTGGACCGAGGACGACGGTCCCAAAGAAGGCCTCGCTCAGTACATCGTCGACTTCCTGAGGAAAAAGACCGAGATGCTCGAGGACTATTTCTCCATGGAGATCGACCAGGTGAGCAGTCTCTCATCTGGACTCAGGTTCCGGCTTGTCGTCGCCAGGCGGCGTGCTGCATTTAGAGACGTAACACAAGTCCGTGGTGTTTGTTTGTTCCCGTGCAGGAAGGGAATCTGACCGGTCTGCCGTTGCTGCTCGATAACTTCTCCCCGCTGATGGAGGGTCTGCCCATGTTCATCCTGAGACTCGCCACAGAGGTGATCCTCCTGCAGCGCCCGTGTGAACCGTCCGAACACGCCAACGGACCCTGACCCGTGTGTGCGTTTGTGTGTGTGCAGGTGAACTGGGACGATGAGAAGGAGTGTTTCAGAGACTTCAGCAAAGAGTGCAGCTCGTTTTACTCCATCAGGAAACGGTTCCTCCTTCACGACGAGTCGGTGAGAAGACGATCAAACGTCACGTCTTCAAGATTATCTAACGGGGCTAACGTGTGCGCGCGTGTGCGCGCGTGTGTGTGTTTCAGGAGTCGGAGGGGAACTCGTGGCGTTGGAAAGTCGAACACGTCATCTTCAAAGCTCTTCGGAGTCTCTTCAGTCCTCCGAAGAGTTTCAGCGAGGACGGCAGCGTGCTGCAGATCGCAAACTTACCGGATCTCTACAAAGTGTTCGAGAGATGCTGAACGTTCTGTCGTCAGCTCGTGGTCGTTTTTTTCACTTTGAAATAAAAACAAGAATTGATGCGTTCAAAGACTTCTCTGTAAAAAAAGGAACGATCATCACGTTGTCTTTGTGATTATCCTGCTCGTTCACAGGAAGTCAATAAAACGTGCTGGAAGTCAAAAAAGCGAGTCGTCTGTAAATCACACTTTATTTAGGAGAAATCTTTTTAAATATTTGAAACCTTTCAGAGAATCATCAGCCTGTGTTTCGGATCCTCTGTACCTGTGAAAGATCTCGTGGTGTGAAAAGGCACTTCACTGTGAGGACGCAGGAAAAGAGCGGAGCAGCCGTCACGCTTTAAAAGCTTTTACTCATTCATGCAACTTATCAAAATAAAACAACAAAGCCCCGCCCCCGAGCAGAGAATCAAACATGACAGATTACGTAGTGAAATGTCCTCGCCACTTTCTCCCAAAGAAAAAGATCTTTACACGTCCTGAACACACGCGCGTGTTCTTCTTCTGTGCTACTTTTAGAGGTTAGCTACTAATGTCCGAGTGTTTCCGCTCAGAGGAAGTGTGCTGCAGACGCAGTTTGGCAGTCAGAGGTGATTTTTTTAAAGGCTTCATGGTGACCAAGACGCCGCTCACTGCTGAGACAGAAGAGCGTTCCTGTTCGCCTTCATCTTCTCCAAACGCTTCACCAGGTGGTTATTGGTCATCTCCATTTCCTCCACCTTGTCCAGAGCCGTACGCAGCTGCACACACACACACACACGTCATTAAACACTTGGAGTTTTTCACATTTGTTTGTGTATGAATGTAAACACTTACCTCTCTCTGTAGTTTCCGTTTCTCGACCTTCAGTTCGTCCTCGACTCGCTCCGAATTGTCTGCAGCGGCTTTGTAACGACTCACCTGACCTTCAAGTCTGTTAATCTGAAAAAATAAATAAATAAAATAAAAACCACTGAACGCGTCGGCCCCTGAAATCATACTCAGGAGACCCCTCCACATTTTTTGCAGTGGAAGGAAAAAGAAAAAAAAAGTAAACGTGTAAATTAGTTACTCACGTTTTGTTCCATCGTACCCATTTCCTGTTCTGCTTTAGAGAGTTTGAATTTGTACTCGCTGATCTGTCTGTTAGCGTCTCCTGCAGGCGAGAGGAGAGTGAGATTCAAACTGTGTCACCTTCACAGAGTGCGTGTGCGCTGACGGACGAGCGTAAAACTCACTTTGCATCTCGATGTAGTGCAGGTCTGTACCGTTCTCCACTCTCTCCCCGTCAGTGAACGCACCGTCTGTCTTCGACTGTTTCTGTCTCTCATCCTCCAGCTGATTCTTCAACTTCCTGATCTGAGACAGCAGCTCGTCTTTCTCCTCCGCCAGTTTACGAAGCCGCACGTCTGAGACAACGCGACATTTTATATTATATATATGTAGGTTGTTTATATGGGAAATAAATATTAAAGACAGGAGCAGTCGATCCTTGACAAAGAGCCGGTCAGACGGGTTCGTCTTTGTCACCTGGACTCACCTAAAGGACCCTCGCCTGCAGACTCGAGCACCTGGGCGGCCTCCTGAGAGACCACCGTTATACCTGAGGACGGACACTCCAGATCCACGTCTCCATTCGGAGTCCCATCTGGGATAATGACGAGTCCGTGTTTCTACAGGGGCGAGAGAGAGGGGAGAGTTAGTGTGATGCTGGCTGCTCATCACACCTGTTCGACAGGTGGACGACGTTTGAATAGATAATGAAGTGATGAATGATTCGTTCTCTCTCGTCTTTACAGATATAAAACTCAGCGCTCTGAGGTCATGACTCCTCAGCGTGGCGCTCATGAAGTGAACGAGGACGTTGTGTGACTTCGTTATAGAAACAGTTACCCTGCGTTTACCATCACCAGTTGCCACGGAAACGTCTCCCCGACACTCGACTGGTTACCACTAATAATACCTATAACACTGTTGCCATGGTAACAGTATGCAAGGTCTTACAACGTGATAGAAAATTTTAAAAAATGTAATCTGAATGAAGCTCCTCTCAGCGTGACGAAGACTCACCTCCGTCTTCAGCTTCACTTTGATGTCAGAGAGCTCGTCTCGGAGCTCGTCTCTCTCACTCCTAATGCAATCAAAGTACTCTTTCTGTCTCTCTAAAGCCTGGGGGGGGGGACCAGAGGAGAGAAGGAGGAGACAAGGAACGAAGGGACCAGAGGAGAGGAGAGAAGGACCGAAGGGACCAGGGAAGAGGAGAGAAGGAGGGGACCAGGGGAGAGGAGGAGGGGACAGGAGAGGAGAGACGGAGGAGACGAAGGGACCAGGGAAGAGGCGAGGAGAGAACAGAAGGAGGAGACCAGGGGAGATGAAGCGGGAAGGGAGAGGAGAAGGTGACGAGGAAGCAGGGTAGAAGGAGGCAATGTGGGGAACAGGATGAGAACATGTGACCAAGGGAAGAGGAGAGAGGAAAGGACAGGGAGAGGAGACGAGACAGGGAGGAGAGGAAAGAAGGACACAGGACAGATAAAAGAGGAGCACAAGTAAAAAAAAAAAAAGGCATGCAACAGTTCCACACACACACACACACACACACACACACACACACACACACACACACACACACAGGTGAACATGCTGACAGCACAGCAGGTGTGATGAGGAAAGGTTAATGAGTGAGGACTGACTGTCCTCTAATTGAACGCTGATTCATCTGTTTAGCCTCAACTTGTTCGTCACTCGTCGACGACTTCCTTCCCAGGTGAGCATGCATGTTGTCACATCTTTACATACATGATATTTGATATAATTATCTTATTTTACAGGCTTAGCACTAAGTGTTAGCTCTGCTTACACAGCATGCAGACACACACACTGCACGGGGACGGGTCCAGGTGTGGACAGGTCCAGGTGTGTTAAAGCCTATAGGTGTCCATCATGCAGAAACAGCATGAGTTACCCCGATCTTTTTGTCCTTCCAGTTTATGGTCTCCTGCAGGTCGAACGTCTCCCTGCTGAGGGCGTCTACCTGAGCCTGCAGCCTCTGGTTCTCCTGGTGCCACAGGTGACATGATGAAGAGGAGGAGGAGTCAAGTGACACCATGAAGAGGAGGAGGCAGGTGACACCATGAAGACGAGGAGACAGGTGACACCATGAAGAGGAAGACACAGGAGGAAGAAAAGCACACAGACAGAAGAAGAGAAAATGAAGCAAAAACCAACAGGTGAAGCAGGTGAAGGACTCGACGAGGTCAGAGACAGAACGAGGGAGGGGGAGGGGCCCTACAGCTGTCACTCAATCCTCTGCAGGTTCTTGTGGAGCAGAGCGCCCCCTGCAGCCTGCGCACAGCACTGACCCCTGTACAGATGTGAACAGACGTGTGATGAGGTCATGTGATCACCTCTATGAGCTCGTCTCTCTGTCTGATCCCCTCCTTCAGTTCTTCCTGTTTGTGCTGCAGAACTGAACAGGTGTGCTTCTGCCGCTCCAGCTCCTGAAACACATTTTAAATGAGTATATTTATATAAAGAGTGTCTGTATCTCTGATGGTGTTAACTCTGTACATGTTTGACATGCACATAAGGAGTTGTCCTGTATGAACAGGTGCGTTCCTCACCTTGGTTTTTTCCTCCAGCTCTCTCTTCATCTCCGCCGTCGTCTCCTCCATCTCCTCGATGACATCCTTTAACGTGTCCACCTGGTAGATTAGGTTTCCTTTGTCGTTGTCCAGCTGAGCGTTGGACACCATCGCTTTCTTATATTTCTCTTCCACCTCCACCAGGGACTCCTGAGGGGGCGGAGTCACAGCTCAGCTCACCAGTTGCTTATTCACACTTTAACGCTTTAGGCCAAACCCATGCCCTTCTTAAAGGCAAAATCCAGATTAGTGAGGTCAAAACAGTGACAAACATCTGACATGTTGGCATGGTGACAGGGATAGTGATCAGAGTGTGACAGTCTATTTAAACCGAACCGGGTTAGTGACGAACTAACCGACCGGGTTAGTGACGAACTAACCGACCAGGTTAGTCACAAACTAACCCACCAGGTTAGTGGAAAAACTAACCAACTGGGTTAGAGACAAACTAAACAACCGGTTTAGTCACAAACTAACTGACCGGTTTAGTGACCAACTAACCAACCGGGTTAGTGACCAACTAACCGACCGGTTTGGTGACCAACTAACCGACCGGGTTAGTGACCAACTAACCGACCGGGTTGGTGAGAGACTAACCGGTCGGTTAGTGAAAAAACTAACCGGTCGGTTAGTTGGTCACTAAACCGGTCGGTTAGTTGGTCACTAACCCAGTCAGTTAGTGACAAACTAACTGGTCAGTTAGTAACAAACTAACCAGTTTAGTGGGGAAAAACCACTCAGGTTAGTAAACTGAAACTACAATCAATCCCAGTATCCTTTAAATAGTCACTTTGTTATCCGCCAGCAGGGGGAGCCACTCAATGTGCTCATGATAACTTTGAACCCAGGTTGCATTGTGGGAGTATTTTTTGAGCTGCATCACATCAGGAAGCGTGAGGGATCATGAACCAGGAGCAGGCAGCGACAGAGACAGGTACAGTCGGGAGAGGTGAGAGTGTGGGGGATGAGGACGAACGCAGGGTTAGTGACGCTAAACAGTACAGGAAGAAGCAGAGCATGCTGGGAGCCCCTCTACCTTCAGCTCTTTGAGCCCCTGCATGTAGCGCCCCTCTACATCCTGAATCTGGTCCTTTAGCTCATAGATGTCCTGCAGAGCACAGTGGGGGGGAGGGGGGGGGGGGGGGTTATCAAGGAGAGTTACAGAGCACCCGAGCTGCCATCATAGACACATGACACCCCCCTCCCCCCCCAAAAAAAAAAAAACATAAAAGGTTTAAGCAGTAGGAAACAGACATTCAAATGTAAAGGGAAGCATCGTAACCTTGAGCTGTTCAGACAGAAAATGTGGTTCAGATTTTTATTTTTGCCATTTGGTTGCATCTGATATTTTTAAAAAAAAAAACGTTTCTGGCTGGGTAAGAACAGGACTCCTGGACCTTTGTGCATTCGAGGGAAACTACTACTGGGAGTTGGTAAGAACCGGACATCAGGACCTGTTTGGATCAGGAGAGCGACTAGATGGAAAGGTGCAAACAGGACTTCAGGACCGTTGTGGAGATCAGTGTGTTCTTCAGAGTACCGATACTGATCGTAATACGATTAGATTAAATAAACGTGGATGAATGCGCGTTCTCACCCTCAGCTCACTCAGGCTGGTGTCGGGGTCGTAGATGCTGCCCGTGTCCGTGCTGCCGCGACGTGACGACGTGCCGCCAAGAGACGCCAGAGTGGCTGCTGAGAGGCCAGGCGTCGCACAGCGAGACGACGGCTGGAGGAGAGAGAGAGAGAGAGAAAAACTAAACCTCCAGCAGGAAGTGATGTCACATGTAGCATGTTTGCTCTGTGGTTAAATCATCACTGTTTTGAATGTGTTATTAAAAGATGAAGAACGTGACGGTGTACATGTCAGTGCGCTCACCCGGCTGAAGTCTGAATACTGTTTATCACATTTGTCGTCCAGCTGAAAGAAACAAAACACACTCAAAGTTAGATGTTAGAAAGTATCAGACCGTGCTGTCATGCTGCGAGCCGCTTCCTGTGAGTCACACGTTCAGGTCATTTCAGTTTGGGGTCAATGCTGCATGTTCACAGATCAAAAACCTGCATCAGTCCATGCTGCTGCACACCAGGCTGACACGCTCGTTAATAAAGAACCAATCAACACACAGACTGTGGGATCCGTTTATTTCAAACCATGCACCTCGTATTAATGTTTAATTATCACAGTTATTAAACCTTCATCCCAGTTAATAAACCTTCATCACAGTGAATAAACCATCACAGTTAATAAACCTTCATCCCTGACTCACTGCGTCGAGGTCAGGGACCATCAGGTCATCGAGGTCCGACACGACGCTGCCCCGTCTGTTAGAGCGACTGAAATAATCAGCAGCTGACTCACTGATGTCAGAGAAGTCAGACGACTGGAGGAGGAGGAGGAGGAGGGGGGAGGAGGAGGGGAGGAAGGGGTGAGAGTGTTATAATTAACGAGGAATGGATGTGATGATGTCACAGTTTGACGGGTAATGACGTGATTATCTGACGTTTGCAGCTCACCACGCTGTCTCTGCGACCTCTGCTGCCTCGCTCCAGAGACACACTGCTCACTGTGTCGTCGTCAGAGGAGGACTGAAGGACACACACACGGGGACACACACACACGGACACACACACACAGTTTGCATGAGATTATGGGACATTGTCTTGTGATGAAGTCACACTAAAAACTCCTCTAACTTCCGGGCTGCTTGGCGTGAGCTGCAGAGGATTTTTCCATTTTACTCAGGATTCTTCCAGCCAGCCTCTTGCTAAACTTCCATGTGAAGCTGCAGTGAGCTGATGTGAAACATCAGTAGATTTGATAGATTTAGAGTCAAACTACAAAAATTAGTGAAGTGAAAGCAAAAACTGTAATTAAAGCATCGTATAGTGGACTGGTGCTGAGGGAGGAGGGTGATGCTGAGGGAGGGAGGGAGGGAGGAGGGTGATGCTGAGGGAGGGAGGGAGGGAGGAGGGTGATGCTGAGGGAGGGAGGAGGGTGATGCTGAGCGAGGGAGGGAGGAGGGTGATGCTGAGGGAGGGAGGGAGGGAGGGAGGAGGGTGATGCTGTGTGAGGGAGGGAGGAGGGTGATGCTGAGGGAGGGAGGTAGGGAGGAGGGTGATGCTGAGGGAGGGAGGTAGGGAGGAGGGTGATGCTGAGGGAGGGAGGAGGGTGATGCTGTGTGAGGGAGGGAGGAGGGTGATGCTGAGGGAGGGAGGGAGGAGGGTGATGCTGAGCGAGGGAGGTAGGAGGGTGATGCTGAGGGAGGGAGGGAGGAGGGTGATGCTGAGCGAGGGAGGTAGGGAGGAGGGTGATGCTGAGGGAGGGAGGGAGGAGGGTGATGCTGAGGGAGGGAGGAGGGTGATGCTGAGGGAGGGAGGGAGGAGGGTGATGCTGAGGGAGGGAGGAGGGTGATGCTGAGCGAGGAGGGTGATGCTGAGGGAGGGAGGAGGGTGATGCTGAGGGAGGGAGGAGGGTGATGCTGAGGGAGGGAGGGAGGAGGGTGATGCTGAGGGAGGGAGGAGGGTGATGCTGAGGGAGGGAGGAGGGTGATGCTGAGGGAGGGAGGGAGGAGGATGATAGTTGTAAAAAAATGAAGGAAGCCTTTCGGTTGTGTGTGACATGCTGCAGGGTGGAGCTCACCACGGGGCTGCTGCGGGTGGAGCTAGCTGCAGAGGAGTACCAGCTGTATTCAGAGGGCTGGGGGGGGGGGGGGGGGGGGGGGGGTGTTATATACAAATGTCAGGAGACACACTGGGCTGCTGAAAACTGTCCAACTCAAACACACACACACACACACTTACAGCTTTGGAACTGTAGCCCGAGCCGCACACAGCGGCATCATCATACACAGAAGCCTGAAGACACATGGAGATAACTCAGAAAAACACGTCAGTTTAAAGGTCCTTAAACGCACCATGACCATTTAAAGGTACATACAGCACACATATACTGTATATGTATGTCCTTAATTGTGTCTGATAATCTGACTGAAGCGCTGATTGTGAAGTAGCTTCATATTAACTCCGACAGTGAGCGTCTATCAGACACACGAACACACACACACACACACACACACGCTGACCGTGCTGTAGCTGCGAGTCAGGCCTGTTACAGCCGAGGAGGTGGAGGAAGTCTGTCAGAGAGAAAAGAGGAAATATCAAGAAAACGAGGAGAGAGTGGAAAAAGTGGAGACAGGGTTATGTGTGTGTGTGTGTGTGTGTGTGTGTGTGTGTGTGTGTGTGTGTGTGTGTGTGTGTGTGTGTGTTAAGGATTCTGAGAGCAAACTGTGAGTATTTGACAGCAGGAGAAGATTTTACAGCTTAAAAATGATTTAGATAATCAGGAGTGTAACTGTTGTGACGCGCTCGCTCCTTAAAGCCTCGTCGCACGCACACAGAGCAGAAAAAAGGAGGAAGTGGAGGAGGACAGACCCGAGGCTGGTAGGAGGAGGTGGAGGGAGGAGGAGGTTTGGTCTTTGTCAGGCTGCTGTAGTTCCTCTGATCGTGGTACAGACCGGTCTGAAGGACGTGACATCATCATCACCATATGAACAACAGATCCTCCAGTCAGTCTGAACAAACACCTGAACGTCTCTCATTGCTCTGATATTAATCAACTGACCAGCAGGTCTTTCTTTGACGATGATGATGAAGACTTTTTGTGTCTGTGAAGATCGCCATAAACTGAGCTCTGACCACAGAGAGAAAGAGAGGGTGGGTATGCAGAGGTGATCACACAGGTACATACAGGTGAACACACAGGTGATCTAAAAGGTACGTACGGTGGAGCGCGAGGTCTTGAGGGCGGAGCTAGAGGAGAGTCCATCAGACTGAAGAGAGAACAGGAGGTCAGCAGAATCAGAACATCAAACACCTGTCAGGTGTGAGTGCCACTAACACAGCAACCGTCGATACAAACTTCAGTTTTTAAAGAAACACCTGAAGTCTCACCTGATATCAGGCCACAATCCCACTTTCTGAATTTGTCCTTTTTGTAATTCTCTTTTAAATATAAATTTTCGTCATAAACAGAAGTTTAAAATAAAAAAGGTCAGGTATTCTACTGGGTCAGTCACACCTGAAACACCCGAGTCCACATTAACGCGCACACACACACACAAACACACCAAGGTGTCTTTTCTACGGGAGGTGGAGCGACTCTTCGTGGAGCCGAGGTCTCGTATCCCTGACGAGGTCGACTTCAAAACACAAAACAAAAGAAACAATCATAAAACCAAGAAGAAGCAGAGAAGCGTCTCTGACAGACTGTTTGGATGTTTTCACACCTGGAGCTCGTTTGCTTTGTTCTGACTGAGGTGATTCATTGCTGGGTTTTTTTTTGTGTTTGCACTGAAACGCCTCAAGCGGGACTGAAACATCACATCGTCTATTTTATGCGAAGGTAAACAAACGCCATGTGAGCTGGTCCTACTTTCCAGTTTTGAGACCCGAGCGAGGAGCAGAGCAGATTTCAGAAGGGGGGGGGTCGTGTCGAGGGTACTGCTGGATTATGGAGGGTCCATGGCTGTGAGTCATCAGGTCAGGGTACCACCGAAAAGAGAGTCAGGCGTGGGGAGCGGGTCGATGCCTCCAGGTGTGAAAACATCCTCAACATCTCACCGGTACTAATCTCATTCTCATCATAAAAACATGATTTAAAAAACCCCGACACAGCAGAAGTTTAAATCACAATGAACGCACCCTGTAACTGCAGACTGACGCGACATCGTCATCCAGACCCTGTTGTCATGGAAACATGTAGTCAGAATACAACGTGCAGGAGACACAATGTGGGAAGAGTGTCGGCGTGTTTTTGTGTATGTGGGCAGAGTACAGACCCGGCGGTGGCGACTGCTGGGACGAGCAGGAGCAGTAGATCGAGCTTTCTCTGTGTCGGCCTGCGATGAGGAGGAGGAGGAGGAGGAGGAGGAGCAGGAGGAAGATGAGGAGGAGGAGGAGGAGGATTAAGGGGAGGGAGAGGAGCAGGAGGAGAGTAACAGAGTGTAGAGGATCCTTCACACGCAGGAGAAGGATGATTGAGTCATCCTCCATACAAGTCAAACCATGCTTGACTTCTGACACGTTGCCAACTAATCATGTCATCATGCCATTAACCAATCACAACCCTCAAACCATCGTCACGCCTTTAATCCATAACACGACTACAGCTTGTTTTTCACACACTACTGTTATTGGTAAACTGAGCGGCACACATTAAAAGCATCAGATCGTCCTTCAAGCTATTGGACCATCAGCCCCTTAAAGCAGTGGCTCTGAATTGTGGGGGGGGGGGGGGGGGGGGGGGGGGGGGGGGGGCATGCAGGAAAAAGAACCACTGTGCCACCAGCGCACATTTTTATGCAGGACTGGACACACTTGCACAGTGACAGTAAATCCCGTGGCTCCCTGACTTTGGACTTTTATTCCTGATTGTGTCTGTGCAGTTCCGTTGTTAAAGCAAGTACTCGACTAATCGTTCTGTAGTTCTTCTTTTCCTGTGATCGAACACAGTGGAGATGCACGTTGGAATCGGCTTCTGAGCACAAACAATGAAATGACTTAATGAAAGTCTCCCGTTGCGGCGGCCGGAGTGGGAGCTAGAACTCAGAATGCATGACCGGAGCAGCAGCATAACAACGGACCCGTTTCGGCACAGAGCCTTCATAAGCGCTTTGTTTGTCATCTTTTGCACCCAAAGTTTTATTTCTGTCGTCCTTTTTTTCACGTCATATTTTAAAAAATGTGGACCACAAAACAATCGAAGACGCACTTCTTTGTAACCGATTGCTATTTCATGAACGAGTACTCGTTTGCACCCCTACTGCGCATGCTGACAGAAAGCGTCTGAAATCACCATGGCAACCGCATTTTGTAAACATGTCGAACAGTGTACATCGGACTGAACACAGTCGGAAATCATTGTGATTAACTTCCATGCTGTGACACACAGTTAGTGACAAGCGGTGCGACTCGTTACCATCCACTGGTGGATCTGACCCCACTTCCTGCTGCTGGAAGAGTGGAGAGAGAGCTGCAGGAGGGCGAGCAACACAAAATACTTCAGGAACACATCTGGACTGAAGGTTAAAACCACCACATTTTACCCTGTGAAACATCTGGACTTTTGTTTGTGAAGCACTTTGTGGCCTCTGCCTGTGAAATGTGCTATATAAATAAAATGTACTTACTTACTGAGGGTTTAAACCATCACACTTTACCCTGTGAAACATCTGGACTGAGGGTTTAAACCATCACACTTTACCCTGTGAAACATCTGGACTGAGGGTTTAAACCATCACACTTTACCCTGTGAAACATCTGGACTGAGGGTTTAAACCATCACACTTTAAACTGTGAAACATCTGGACTGAGGGTTTAAACCATCACACTTTGCCCTGTGAAACATCTGGACTGAGGGTTTAAACCAGGGGTGTCCAAAGTGCGGCCTTGGGCCATTTGTGGCCCTTGAGTGGATTGTTTGTGGCCCTTGACTTCAAATCAAAGAATCAGAAGATTTTGGCCCCAGGCCTCATCAGATGGCATATTTCGTTCTTTTTCTTTTTCATGTTAGCGAGGGAGACCTATAAAAGCCTGACTATTCTTTCCAAAAAATTAGAACACAACAGTTTCCCCACTGCAATTAGTTATTGTGTATTTACATAATTTTTTGAAGAGGTCAAAATACAAAAAGTTCCTTCCAATATTTAAAGAAAACAAACAAAAAAACCCCTGTGGCCCGTGAGCGATTCTAACGCGACAATTTTGGCCCACAAGAAAAAAAGTTTGGACACCACTGGTTTAAACCATCACACTTTAAATTGTGAAACATCTGGACTGAGGGTTTAAACCATCACACTTTAAATTGTGAAACATCTGGACTGAGGGTTTAAACCATCACACTTTACCCTGTGAAACATCTGGACGTTTGTGTTTTGATCTGTGGACATGCAGCAGCATTGTGTGTGTGCGTGTTTTTATTGTGAACACACACACTCGGGTCGGACACCTGCAGCCTGATCTCTCAGCAGGGGACATTTTTAATCTGCAGATGTTCTTTACCTCTTTCTGCTGTCGCTCCAGTTCCCTCATTCGAATATCTCTCGCCTCTGCACGAGCCGCCCTCTTCGCCGCCAGCCTCGCCTCAGCCTGACAAACACACATAAAAACATGAAAAGGGAATTATAATAATGATTGTGTATTACTGTGCAGCTGATCGTAGAGCTGCAGGCGGAGGGACACGGGTGTGGTGAGGTAAAGTAGTGCACAGACAAAGTGCTCTGGTGTTTTCACTACAGTGTTTCTTGATCTTAGCTGAACGGCGTGGAATCAACTTCCTGTGCAGCAGGAAGAGATCACGTTACTTTTTGTTGGACTGTAAATATCCAAAATGTCTCCAAACTCCGAAAGTTGGGCGTCCTTTCTTGTCGACAATAGTGTCTCTGTGCTTTGAGCTGGCAGGCTCCGCGTTTTCTTCTGAGTCAGAGGAGAGAGAGAGGACCCACAAGTCAGGTTTGTACCCGGGCCGTACATGTGGCGGTTACACTAACCACTTGGCAACCTGCGGCAAAAGGTTCTTTATTTCGTGTGCTTTATTCCCAAACGTCTTTACTTTAAAGCGAAAAAGAAGAATCCAGAACGTTTTGAGATCCTGCAAGTGAAATAACCGGTGATGTATTTTTTCCATGTTGCACAGCGTGTGGCCATGTGTGAGTGTGAAGTTTAAAAAGTGTGTGTGAGGTTTGGTTCAGCTGAGTTACTGCAGAGAGAGAGAGAGAGAGAGAGAGAGAGAGAGAGAGAAAGTGATCGAGTGAGGCAGAATGAGAGAGAGCTGAGTGACGTCTGCAGCTGTTAAATGTCTGACAGCGAGATAGAGGGTGTGCTGTCTGTGCTCTATCTATAGCTCTGTGTGTGTGTGTGTGTGTGTGTGTGTGTGTGTGTGTGTGTGTGTGTCAGCTAACACCTTGCTCTGTTCACTGTTATCTTCATGTTATTCACACGCACACACATTAATGATCAGAGATCTAAAACAGGATCATAAAGCAGTATGAACTTTGGGTGTGTGTGGGCGGGTGTGTGTGTGTGTGTGTGTGTGTGTGTGTAGGGGGAACGTGATGAGTCATGTTTCTATGGTCGGCCTGTGTGACTCTACAGACATCCAGGAGCTGCTTCAAACAAACATACGAACAAACATACGAAGCTTTCACCTCGTGAAGACTCTCATTTCTCTTTCCTCGCACAAAAAAAGCCTCTAATTTATCAAACAGGAAACACTTTCCTGCCACAATAAAAGCTTCAATCTGTGAAACAGGAAACACTCGACTAGTTTTTCGATCGAGTGTTCTGTGGAACAGCCGCTTGCTGACGAACACACAGAATAATCCAGACGTGTTGGTACAGGTTAACAGGACTGTCTTTGCTCCAAATAGCTGGCGGACTCTGCCTGCACACACACACACACACACACACACACACACACACACACACACACACACACACACCCTGTAGAAACTTTACCTGCACACTTGAACATCACAGAATCAGGTGTGAGTCAGGTTTAGTGTGTTTGTACATATAACAAAACATCGAAAATGAAAAATGTAAATAGAGGAGAACACGAGAGGTGCAGGTGATGTTTTGATGGAGTTCAGTTAGACTGTTTCAGGCTGAATGAAAACACTCTGCAACAACCCTTCTTGTCTGAGTAACATGGTCCGCTCTGCTCCTGAGGCCCCACCAACCCTGACACAGTGGGGGGGGGGTCATGCTAAAACAAAGAGGCCGCTTATCAACCTCATCAGTAAACTCTTCAGAGTTTAGAAGAAGCATGTTCATATCACGATCGTGAACAAAAATGCCGTCAGCCAGTCGCCATTTTTTACAAGCTGTTAGGGAAGTTCGATGTCAGAAAAAAAGAAAGAAAATGAAGACGTGAAACCAGAGGTAGGAGACTGAAGAGTAACCGCTGCAGAGACAAACGCAGGAAGAAATAAAGACAAATCATTTGATCTTTTTTAGAGCACAACAGCCCTGAAAAAACGAATTCCAGTTTGCCTTCAGCTTCTAATCAGATCATAATTAAAAACATCATCTTTAACTCTGAGGTGACATTACACCATAAACGCTGTGTGTGTTAGTGTGTGTTTTGTGTGGTATAACCTGACCTCTCGGGCAATGCTGCTCAGAGCTTCATCCTCAGCGGAGAATCGATCTTTCACAGGAGCTCGTTTCCTGCCTGAGCCCTGAGTCCCCATCTCTACTGCTGCTGCTCCTCCAGCGACGACTAATCCTCGAAATATCCACAAGACACAGCTGACTGTAGAGACCTGAAACATGACGAAAACACACGTTACACACACACTATAACACATTACACACGCATTATAATATGTTACACATGCATAATAATTAATAACATGTTACACACAGACGAAGAATCATGAAACACGGGACATGATGGAAAACTGTCCATTGTGCCAATGGGTGGTAATACACAGGTTTGTCTTGATGTTGAAAGTGGCTTGAGAGCTGAATCTTATATGTGGGAAAAATCTTGGGAATTCAAGCCAAAGTCAAGTCAAATCAAGTTTATATAGCACATTTACAACAGCTGCACACAAACCAATACTTATCTGGACTATAAATAGTCAAGGCCTCAAATTATCGAAAGGATAAGAAACAACCATTCTTGTAGATACAAGTCATAAAAAGGGAAAAGAAACAACTATTCTTATAAATAGACAGAATAGGTCATGGACTTGGACCCATAAGAAAGAGTCAGGGACTCACAAGAACGGGTCAGGGACCCATCATAGAAAAGAGTCAGGGACTCCTATGAATCATGAACCACAGGACACATCAGTCACAGAGTGTGTCGGCCTTTTAACACTAGACACCCTCATCAAAGGTGGCCAATTACAGGGTGATCAAACCTGTGTCCCATGTCCAATCATGAGAATTGCCCAGTTGATTAAGTGCAGCTCATGGGACGCCCTCTTCCCTGAGTCAAGCTTAGAGTTGACCGCATACCTTGAACATGTTACACACACACTACATGTTACAGACACTAAAAAGTTACACACATACTAACATGTTACACACACACTGACATGTTACATGTCTGCTGGTTGTCTTACAGGCACAGTCTTTCACTCAGCTAGCTGGGAGCTAAAGTTAGCCTCTGAACCGCCCTGCTAGCTTAGCTAGTTAACGGCTCTGACGTTGACGTTAGCTAACGTTAGCCTGAGCTAGCTGGAAGAACTAAGAAACATTTCGATTCTTTCAAAGTTCACGTCGCGTCTCCGAACCTTACTATGCTGTCCTCGTCTTCTCTCCACAGATGGGTGAGTGAAGCACGAATAAAATCATGCGTAGCTGACCCCTTTAGCTGGGCAGCTTGCTGTGATAGCTGCTAACCGGGCTAACCTGAGCTAACCCGGGCTAGCCTGACTCTCACATAGGGCAAACTGGCATCGAGCCTCCCCTCAGATATTCCTCTAATAAATATAAACTTTTACCCTTGAAATAATCCGGGTTACTGCCGGAACGTTGCCCTCTCTCTCCCGGAGGATCAGCGGAGAGCCATCCGGCCTGTTGTCGGGGGCTGGAGGTGTTTTAGTCCGCGGTGACAGCTGTCATCGGTCCGCCTCTCTCCGGCTCCTCTGCCCTCCTGCTCCCGAATTCTGCCCAGCCTAAGGACCCGGATGTTAGGGAAAAGAATCAAGGGTGGGAAGCTGCCTTCAGTGCCAATCGGACATTTCAGCACCAGCTGAGATTTTTCCACTCAGAGTTAGTGCACAGTTTTTTTTCATTAAACTCTCCAGCATTCAGACTGTGACTGCATGGAAAATATGAATGAGTAATGACGCCACCGGCTGCTATTCTTGTTACTATATAAATATAATGATGTCATACAATAACACAGTGCTGACACACTTCTGCTTTATAAATAAATATAACTTATTTTAATCTCACTGTGGACAAGGTCTGTTTGAGAGTAGAGTGTTATTACTCTGTTTTAAATGAGTGTCTGGTATTACAATTTAACAGTATAATACTCTGTAAATGTTTATATTAAGCAGATATATTTAAAATTAGGACCCTCATCTTCCACAGACTCATTGGGTTTTATTCAACACACTGACACATGTGTCTTTGTCTTTGACTGTGTTTACTATTAAGTCTAAGGATGTTTAATTATTAAGTGAATCATCTGTAATCACGTGTATCAGACTGTTCCACATCTCTGGTGTTTAAAGAGTAAAAACAGAAAAAAACAGCAGGAAGGCTGTCCTTCTGCTGTTCCTGTTCAGTCCAGCAGAGGGCAGTAGTGTATAAGGTGTGTGTGTGTGTGTGTGTGTGTGTGTGTGTGTGTGTGTGTGTGTGTGTGTGTGTGTGTGTGTGTGTGTGTGTGTGTGTGTGTGTGTGTGTGTGTGTGTGTGTGTGTGTGTGTGTGTGTGTGTGCGTGCGTGCGTGCGTGCGTTCGTGCGTGTGCGTTTGTGTGTGTCTTTGTCAGCTGAATAGTTTAAAGATACATTTTAAGCCTTCCTGATAAAGAACATAACACAGTGTGGATTTGACTGAGAGTGATTTTCTAATTATTATTAGAGTAAGTTTGGGAAATTTAGAGCAACCAATCTAAAAACAATCATATTTATATTTACTGTTTGATATAAAAATTATAATAGGAGAACAGCAGAATTATTTATTTGACTGAAGTTTAACTATTCAAACAAACACAGACAGAGAGACACAAAGACATACACACAGTGAAACACATATACACACACAGAGGCACACACACACACACACACACACACACACACACACACAGTGAAACACATACACAGAGAGACACAAAGACACACACAGTGAATCAAACACAGAGACAGAGAGACACAAAGACACACACAGTGAAACACACAGAGACAGAGAGACACAAAGACACACACAGTGAAACACACAGAGACAGAGAGACACAAAGACACACACACAGTGATACACATACACAGAGAGACACAAAGACACACACAGTGAAACACACAGAGACAGAGAGACACAAAGACACAGTGAAAGACATACAGTATACACACAGAGGCTTACACACACAGTGAAACACACACACACACACACACACACACACACACAGACAGAGAGACACAAAGACACACACACAGTGAAACATATATACACAGAGAGACACAAAGACACACAGTGAATCAAACACAGAGACAGAGAGACAAAGACACACACATAGTGAAACACAGACACACAAACACACACAGACAGTGAAACACAGACACATAAACACACACAGTGAAACACACACAGACACACACAGACACAGTGTAACACTCACATACACACAGAGGCACACACAGACACAAAGACACACACACAGAGTGAAACACACACAGACACACACAGACACAGTGAAACACACACAGACACAGTGAAACACTCACATACACACAGAGGCACACACAGACGCAGTGTAACACACACAGACACAGTGAAACACTCACATACACACAGAGGCACACACAGACACAAAGACACACACACACAGTGAAACACACACAGCTTGGTCGTTCTCAGGCTTAATGAGTGTTTTCAGGGTTTAGTGGAGTCTTAACCTTCAGGCTCGATCAGACTTGGAGTCTCCTCGCTGCTGAAAGTTGTCGTCACTTTAAACACTGAGTACGCTTCATTAAGGATCACTTTAAATACACGACACAGTGAAACGCTGCTGATCAAACATGAACCCTTTCAGGTGAGCTGATGACACCACACTGTTTATGTGAATAAATAATAATGAAAGAAACTCTGAGGTCACATTTTGACATTCTGTGGGTTTCAGTGTAACAGCATAAAAACAACAATATGACTTCAGAGAAACAAACAATGTTGTTAAAGAAGCTGGGTGTGAAACAGTCAGACACTCGTCTCTTTTTACAACCTTTAACTCATAAACTCTGTGCAAACAGTGTTTTGTTTTCCAGAGATAACTGACACCTGAACATCTCCCAGCTCTGACATAAGGGCCTTTAAACTGTTACACCGTGATCATAGTCGATGGACTTGAGCTTGTCGACTTCTTTTTTAATCTTCTGAACACTCAAAGTGCTTTCACACTGATACATTCACACACTGACGTTAGAGGGGCAATCTGTCCCTCTCTCTCTCTCTCTCTCTCTCTCTGAAGTTAACCCTCGGGGGGGCAGGAGGTATGGCCATAGGGGGTGGTCACAAGACTTACCGTGTGTGTGTGTGTGTGTGTGTGTGTGTGTGTGTGTGTATGTGTGTGTGTGTGTGTGTGTGTGTAGGGTCAGTTGACATTTGTTGGGAGGTGTGATGTGATAAAAATAAAGAATCTCACACTTCTACTTATCTAGACGTTGAGTTTGTGTGTGAAAAGGATCTTGTTTTAAGGAGCACACACACACACACACACACACACACACACACACACACACACACACACACACACACACACACACACACACACACACACACACACACACACACACACACACACACACACACACACACACACACACACACACACACACACACACACACACTGCAGCAGTAATATCTCATTAGTCTGTTTGATTGTTCTGTCCTTGTTTCAGTAAACAAGTTCTGAGGGAGAATCCATTAATTGACTGAAGTGCATCTGACTCCTGTCCAGTAGGGGGCGATATGTCCTCTCTCAGCTGGTTACTATTAGACCTACTTCTTGTGCACTTGCTACATAATAAAACCAAACAATTGACAAACAAGTTAAAAATCAGCAAACTGTTTGAATGCTTTATGGTACAGCTGAGATGCACACACTATTGATGGTGTTCGACTCCCAGGTCAAAGGTCAGCGCAGGAGCTGTGGAGCATGCTCAGAAGAGTCCAGTTTGAGTCAGACTGATGTGTAAACGTGTTAGAGTAAGCCGACCACAAACCAAATCATCCGACTTTGAAAAACTTCTCATCTTTACTACAACTTTAATCAATCATGGATTCAAAAAGTCCAGTTTCAGTCGCGGTGATGATAAAAAAAAAATGCTTTTTATCATCATTGAAACAGAGTTAAACACTGAGATACACTGGGACACAGTTTGCCAGAAGAAGAGATAAAAACTCCACACTTTGTTTGTGCTAGAGCTCGTTCTCTGTCAGGTGTGAATGTTTACCTTCACAGCTGTGAAGAGAAATTCAGGTGTGTCTCTGTTAATGTGTTTTTGCAGGAAGCTTAAGGTGTTAACAGTATTTAAAGATGGCTGCCATTTGTTTCCCTCATGGTGAAAACACACAAGAGGGATCAACATCAAAATCATCTCATCGGGACATCGATACGCAAGGAATCTTATCATTTCAAGTTATTCTCTCTGCGAAAACAGTTATCAACTGTTGGAGAGATTAAACTCTAACTGATGTCCTTCCTCTCCATCTCCTGCAGGGAAACACACACACACACACACACACACACACACACACACACTCAGTGAGTGGTCTGTGTGTGTGTCCTCCACACACTCGAACTTTTGAACCAGCTCTGACACAGCTTGAAGCAGCTGAGACAATGGTCAGTAAACAGAGGAGAGAAAGAAGGGATTAGCTATTAAATACAGGATGTGCTTAAAGAGGGGGAGGAAGGAGGAGGAGGAGGAAGAAGAAGTGGAAGAGGACGAGGGGGGAGAAGTAGAAGAGGAGGAGGAGGAGGAAGAAGAGGAAGAGAAGGTGAAAATTCTCACATGAGGAAAATTGTGATTGATTCCTATTTTCTTCTTTGTCTTGTTCTCTTTCAGTCTTCATCATCATCACACTCCTCTGTCTGTCAGGCACAGTTGTTTTTTAGTCACCACAATTTTTTTTTTTTTTTTTTAAATCAGACTCATTATTCTTAGAACATGTGTATCAGACTAAAGATGGCTGCTTGTTCACGTTAAGGAAGGACAGGAACCAGGATCTGCACCAGAAGGTTGCACGCAGGCTTCACGAACACGAAGCTTGCAGCAAATGAAAAGCTTTATTACATAAATGTCAAGTGAGCATAATTAATTAGAGCCCCTCCCACGCTACAAAAGGTAAGATGGAACTTTGTAACATATTTACTAAAACACTCTTATTAAATGTTATGGGTACAGACTGCAGAAATGACCTGCATCAACTTTCGTGTCCGAGAATATTACTTATAGGTTTTTGACGGGGTTACCAAAATTGTATTTTTCAGATTATTTTACGGCTGTATCTGATTAAATTGACTCAAAATAAGTCTCAAAGTCAGTAAAGTATAGCTGTCAAGTTCCCCGTGTTGTTCTGCGATGTGCAGACGCAGACTCCACTGTATGTCCCTTTTTTTTTTGTAAACTGAGCATGTTGCATAATAACAAAAAGCTAAGCATGAGTTGAATAACAACGTTATGTACAAGAGGTAAACATGCTCAGGTCTGGTTTGTCCTGGAGCAGTGTGAGCGCAGGTCATGCCGCCAGCAGGGCGACGGGGGGACTTGGACTTGAGACTGAAACGACTTGGACCTGACAGACATAGCCCTGAGATGACTCGGAGTCGGACCTGTAAAATAATAACAGCACACTTTTGTTTCTCTCACTTGAGTTTATTCTGATAAAATAATCAATATGTATAATCAATGTTACGAACGTAGAAACAAACAAACAGGAACATAAACTTTATTTGAAGATAAAAATATAAAGATTGATTCTAAATTATTCAGTGCGACTCAAACTTGGAAACTGTTGGCAAATTCAGCGACACGACTGAAACATGAAAAAGAACACTTTCGTCCTTACCCTCACCGACCAATCAGTGTCAAGGAGTCAAAGAGGGGCGGGACTACTGATATCAACTTTGTCTGCAACAATGGTGGAGGAGAAACTGACCTGTTTCCTGGCGTAAAGCGTCTTTTGATGTCAAGACTCAACTGTCACTACGAGGAAAGAGAAACATGGTGAAAGAACGTCCGCAACCGTGATAGACAGCGATAGGTCGACCACCCTGGACGGAGACCCTCAAGGTGAACCACAGGAGGTGTTTCAAACAGGCACATTGATACACAGAGTTCTTTGTGTTTTCATCCTGAAGGGGAAACTTCTCTAGACCAGGGTCATGACCTTCAGGGAGGAGGGCTGGAAACGTCTGATCTTTTTCTTCAGGGCCCTGGAGGCTTTGATCCGACAGGCAAACGGTTCTGGATGCTGCTGGGGGGACCAGATCAGACCGTTGTGGTGCTGGGGCTGGTCCTCTTGGTCCTGATCCATGGACAGGCTGCTGTCAGACTTTGAGGAGGATCCAAAGCTGGACTCACAATCTCCACAGTGGTTAGCAGTATGGTCGCACTCTGCCGAGTACTCAGATATGCAGCTAGGCGGGTTCAGGCTTGACCTGTAGACCAGGGCGGGGGGGTACCTAGGGTTCAGACTGTGAAGGACAGAAGGCACAGAAGACTGAGAGGACCCAGGAGGTCCGGTCCACTGACCCAGTCTGGCCCCTTTGAGCATCTGAACCTGGGAGTCTCTGGACCCTGGCGAAGTCCGGATCAGCTCCTCCAGCCTCCACTGGTCTTCGGACCAATCATGTGCTGGACTATGAGGTCTGCGGACTTTGCTAGACCTCAAAACAGCAGGGACAGGAAGTGATTTAACTTGGATCTTGTTGGTGTAGGGGAGTCCAGGACTGCAAGGACTGGTGTCTGAGCTGGATCCTGGTTTGAACTCCTCATGGGTTTTCTGCGTCACTTTTCCTGGTCTTCTTTGATCCACCTTGGACCGGGTGTCTTTGGTCCTTGGGGCTCGAGGTTTCCTCAGTTTCAGGGATCTAGTTTTACGGTCTGCCGGTCTGACTCGGACTCTTTGAGATCCAGCAGGGACGAACTTCGCCAGGACAAATTGGGAGGAGGCTGAAGGGGTCTGCTCTGAGCTGGTTTGGCCTTTCAGTTCAAATCTTTGTCTCTGGACTTGCTCCTGTGTCATGGGCTCCTCATGTTCTTCAAGTCTCTGAACCCTTCGAAGTGGTCTTTCTTTGACCCTCCTCTGTGATGAAGAGCAGACCTCATCATACACAGTCTCCTGGACTGCTGGAGGACTCGAGTAGCGGTTAGTGACCATGGGAGGTTGGACTGAGGGCAGGGGGTTTGGTATGGACTTCATCATGAAGGGTCTCTTCTGTTCCCTCTGTGGTGGGACTAAGTTTGTGGACTGTGTCTGGTAGGCTTCCAGAACCACAGTCAGATCCTCGGAGGACTTCCTGTTCTGGTCTCTGATGATCTGTGCTTCACTCTGGAGTCTGCGACTTTGTAGGACCCTGTCGATGCAACCCAGAGTTCCGGTCTCAGGTCCAGTTAGTTCCTTCCGTAGGGTATCAGAACTGGACCCTTGCGGTCCCTGGCCTTCCAGTGGACCTGGTGAAGCACTGCCCCCCACCTGAAAGAAGACTGGACTCTGCAGAGCCACAGCGTGCAGAGGACTCGGGTACTGGTAGACCTCCATCCCGCTGCTGGACACCAGGTCGTTCTGGAACTTTGGGTCCACTGTGCAGGCCTTTAGTTCGGTAGACGGTTTGTAGCAGCTAAGTCCCTGCACCAGGACCCATTCCAGATCCCCTATAGACCAGAAAAACAGATTAAAACTTTAAAGCCCTTAAACCCCTGATCCAATGAATCAGCAGTCATTATCGCTCCCTCTTCATCTGAACTTTAAGCGGACTCACCTGTTGATAACCGCCTGCTTTGGGCAGGGTCTGTAGGACTTGCTCTGATCCGGCTGCTGCCCAGGTGGAGTCCTGAGCCCCTTGGTGGATGGGGCCTGACGGAGTTCTCATCAGCGGAGCGTCTGCGAAGGTCTTCACGCTTACAAGGAGGACTAAGAGGACGGAGGAGGCTAGTCTGAGAGGACGTCAGAGACTCGCTGTAGACTGATGTACACGAGTTTGACAGCGAGCTGCCGTCGCTGAGCTCGTAGAAACCTGCGGGGGGGGGGTCACACAGGTGAGTGTTTCCTATATAGTTGTAGAGTCACGTGATGGTGGTACATACAGTATGAAGAATCTTACCTGAGCTGGGCCTGCTATCGCCCTCCTGCTGCTCCATCGATGCCTTTCTGACGTCCAGCGTCAGCTCGCTAATCTGCTGACCGAGTTGCTGCAGGTGAGACTTCAGACCCACATCTTTTTTATGAAGACGACTCTGGACCGCAAAAACACGATCAGACCAATGAAGACATTCGACACAAAAACACTTTCAGAACATGTTCAGACTGAAGTGTTTGTAATGAGTTTATGACGGAGCTTTATAGCTCCTTACACCCAGAGTGCATCCACACTAGCAAAGTTGTCCCCCACCATGCTTAAGTACAATTGCTGCTCCTCCCCATTCCCCCAATGGCCTGCACTCACACTGATCCAGGACTAGCACGGTTGACTCTTGCACATAATGTCATAATACAACACATGCATGTCTTTATGTGACCGTGAAGTCTGCTCAGTTTACAAGACAGGACGACGCTGGGGGGGGAAAGTATGCATCCGCACATCGCAGAATATCACAGAGAATGAAAGCAACTTTACTGACTTATTCTTTTGAGCAGATATCTCTGGTGGACAGTAAAGATTAATTATTTTCTACTCTACAGCCCGGACACTTTAGGATTTCTCCATAATGAAGGCAGTCAGCTTTGTGTACCGCATGCTCGGTGCATGAACTGTGCCGGCATGCCAGAGCAGAGGAAGTGCACAGAGCTTGAGTACGGATCGGAGCACTCACACTGTTCAAACAAACTGGACTTTAGGGGTGACTGGGCACAGTGAGGATTAAGTGCGCCCTCACACAGACATACACTTGACGTGCACACACACACAAAGACACACACACAAAGACACAGAGTCTGTAGACAGATGAAAGCAGCTGTAATGTTCCATCAACGGAAAACAAAGACGCTCAGCTGCAGCTCATGATTGACCCCAGCAGGGGGGATGAGGGGGAGGGTAGTGGTGGTGGTGGGGGGGTATTATGTAAACTCCTCGGGGGGATGGGGAGCGGCGTAGTCGAGCTTGTTTCTTACAGTTTGTCTTTCATTTGAAGTAACCTTTCATGACATGAAAAAACCTTAAAGATGAATGAAATGGACTCGGCAGTATGGCACTGGTTCGATTCCGGCCTGTGGCGCCTCTCCACCAAATTATTACCCTTTCTCTTTAAAAGTCGTTCTTAACTAATTTAAATTAATTTTTTCAGATGATGATTTAATTGACCACATAGAAACACGTTTTCTGTTTTCCAATAACTTTAAAGTGACAACTTAAAAAAAACAGAGACCTCGTCCTAACACAGAGACAAACAGAGACTCAGTGACACACACATCTTTTAACTTTCCACTTATTAGCTGTTAATGATTCAGTTTCCCTCCTGCAGCTTCACATACAAAGTAGGAACACACAAACACACACACACACAAACTGAACTCACACGCACACAAACTGAACTTTGATTTATAACTCTGAGCTGCTTCCTGCCCCCCACTGAGTGTGTTAAAGTCTGTGTTAGTGTACAGACCACATGTGTGTTAATGTGCGTCTCTATCATATCATACACGTGTTTCCAATTTTAACACTTTTTTTCTATTAGTTTGAAACTTTTCCTTTCGTCTCACCAGTTGTTGCTTCAGAGCCGTCAGCATCGCCTCTAGACGCTCCTCTGTCTCGGTTCTTCTAGTTCTTTCAGGTTCCTGCGGTTCCTCGCGGACATCGGGTCCCGGTTCATCCCGGTCCCTTAGAGCCCGGTTCACCAGCTCTCTCTGCCGGTCCTTCAGCAGCTCCAGCTCTGTCAGACCAGCCAGAGTCGCCCGCAGACGCTCCCGAACCCTGCAGCTCTCCGCCCCGGCCCCAGAACTCATCTGAACAGACACGAAACCCGGTCTAGAACGGGTTATACTCGGTCCACAAGTGTTGAGACCCCGTCCAGGAGTCTTCTGATTCGGTCCAGGAGTGTGCAGACCTGGTCCAGAAGTATTGAACCCCGCATAGGATCTCTCCATGCTCAGCATGCTGCAGTCTGTTAGGATTTAAATTACCTGTTAGAATAAACCTCAGGACACACGAAGCCCTTCCCACTTATCGCGTCCGTATCTTCCTACTGGCCAATCAGCAACCTCCCCCCTGGAGCTGCCTTGGACATGCTCTGACCTTTTTCCTTTTTTTTTTTTTACTTAAACACTATCTTAACGTATTTACTCAAGGATTCAAACAAACAATAAGGGAATCTGTGACATATAGGGATTATCAGGCTTCATTGTTATTGTAGAGTTTATATTTTTTGCAATTATACATATCTTTATTTTTTGATTGGATATTATTGTAATGTTTTTTTCTGATGTTTCTAACATTGTTTATTATTTTTATTTCTGTGTATTTTTGTAAATCTTCTAACGCTCGACAGTCACATATGTATATATGCTTGATAATGACGCCTCCTGCTGGTGTATAAATAGCAGTACAGTTGAGTCCCAGCGAGAGCTGCATAAACCCTTATCAACATGACCTAAGCATAGACTGTAAAAAGTTCAAACACATGTCCTAAAAAGTTGTGATGTTGTATTAAATGTGAATCAAAACAGCAAGTGATTTAAATTTTTTTTATTAAAAGGCCATATTTAATGAAACTGCGCACAAAGACAACATGTCTGATAATGAAACTTAGACATTTTATTAGACTTTTTTTTTGTCCAGCTTGTTGCACATTTTAAATTTGAAGCCAGCGACACAGATAAAGTGAAAGCTGTGAGTCGTGTATCGTCACTTCTTCTCTTGTCACTTAAAGTGAGTGTTTGCTAACTGAGGAGACCTGCACTTGTTATTTTAAAGTGAAATCTTTTACCAGCATTTCAGCTGGTCAACAGGTCTCTTTTGTCTTATTGACTGCAGGAGGTCAGGTTATCAGCCAGTCGGAGACGTGCTGCTATAACACGAGTAGGATGAGGTTGAAGTCACAGTGTTAAAATAAAAAGGCCTCCTCAGCATCATTTTGCCCCTAAACCTGGTTATACGGTTCAGCATTATCACAAATGAATACTCTATTAATCAGTCTCCTTCCTCAGTGTCCAAACAGGAAATCATGTGTTTGATGATGCTCTGTAAATACTAGAGTTTTTTAAATTCAAATCAGATATTAAAATTAAAAATGAGCTTTTTCTAAATCTTTGCTTTAACATTTGAAGATGTCTGTATGATGTTTGACCATGACGTTTGCTGTTTTGAACAACATTACTTCCTGTTTTTATTTACATTTTGAAAAAAAACTTTTTAGGAAATGGATTTAATATTAATGTTAACTTCTAGGTTCAACCACTAGAGGGCAATGTCACACAGCGTCTTAGTGTTTCATTGGCTGTACTTTGATAACTTTCTACCTGCAGCTCAGGTGTTGTTCACCATCACTACCATCACCATCATCATCATCATCATCATCATCATCACCACCACCATCATCATCATCATCACCACCATCATCATCATTGTGACGCCCACATCACCTTCAAAGACTTCCTTTAGATGATGTCTAACAGGTGAGCCTCAGGTGACATCATCATTTAGTGGACTCCAGGAAGAGTAGTTGCTACTTAGGTGGTTGTTAAAGGAGACAAAATAAACAAACAAACATCAAACAGGTCTGATAGGTGACATCAGACATGCAAGGTAAGTTTATTTATATATTTAATTAGACATTTTAACAGTATGGCAATGCATAGTGCTTCACAAGACATCATGACAGAGGAAAGAGAAAAATAAAATAAAATGGAAAACCATTTGGACTTTCCTTGGCATTTTTTACTAACTCCTTCAGATCCCAAATTTGAAGGATTTTCCCTGAATCAAGAAAACGTCTTGACAGGATATGTATTTCTACGGCTGTACGCAAAACCTCAGACTGTTGGTTAACTGTCCAATGCCAGACAGACTCGGAGCCAGAGTAAAGACTTCCAAACTGGACTGAAGTGATCCATTTTCTCGGTCTTGGTGAGGACTATAGCAGCAGCATTCTGGATCAGCTGCAGTTGCCTAAATGATGATTCAGGCAGACCTGTAAAGACACTTTTACAGTAATCAAGACGACTGACGATAAACGCATGGACAAGTTTTTCCACGTCCTGCTGGGACATAAGTCCTCTGATTCCTGACATATTCTTCAGGTGATAGTACGCTGACTATAATTGTCTTACAGGGGACATCCTATACCCTTTTTTCCCACCTTTTCAAACAGTCCCCCTGTGCTCTAAACGAAACATCTGTGCTGTCTTTGGTCAAAATGTAACATGAATCAATCACCGGAGGAGGTTTGTGAGAAACCAGCTGTCTCAGAACGCTCCGTTTTGGTGTGTGTGTGTCTTTAAATGCAATGACTCCGCCCCCTGAGTTTTCCCGGTAGACATCACTTCTCTGTAGAGACAATAAGAATGGCAGACCTGCACAAAAGTTTAACTCTAGGCTGGAGGTGGAGTCCCCAGGTTGAGATACCAGGGGAGGGGATTTTCTTACCACTATCTAACTTGTGATGTCACAAGCTGAGAAATTTTAAAAAGGAAATTTTTTCTCTGTGTGGTAAGACTTATGCAGACCACAAACAAAGGACCAGATGGATTTATTTTAAATTTTGTGGGTCGATAGACACTCAGGTCACCCTAATGTATGTTCAAAAACACAGAAGAAGTTTTTCATCATATGTCCCCTTTAATGAGAGGGGAGTCGAGACATTTTCAGGTTTCTGGGAGAATTTCATGTGAGTCCTTCAAATCTGATATCTGTTTGTGAAAATGCCAAAGAAAATGCCGTCCAAATGGTTCATTTTGTTGAACACTGTGTGAAAAACATGGTGATAAAAGTTGGGATTTCCTGAGGACAGATCTGATAGGTGACGTCAGACAGGTGAGCCTGCTCAGGTAGACACTGACGGGAACGCAGCAGGAAACTGCTTCAAATACAGGATGTCGTCATATGTGGGACAGAGCAGGGTGTGTGTGTGTGTGTGTGTGTGTGTGTGTGTGTGTGTGTGTGTGTGTGTGTGTGTGTGTGTGCAGGTTCTTCCTTCCTGCTGCAATCAGACACAACCCCCCCCCCCACACACACACACAAACACGTGCATGCACACACACACACACACACACACACACACACACACACACACACACACACACACACACACACACACACACACACACACACACACACACACACACACACACACACACACACACACACACACACACACACACACACACACACACACACAAGATGGAAACAATGCATGATCTTCTTCTCTGTATTCATGTGAATGTTCAGTCTGTTTACATTATATTAAGTCTTAAAGGGGATTAGCGGGCGTGGCCTCTTTGAGTGACGGGTGGGAGCTGCAATCTGTCAGCTAGGTGTCCCCTCAGTCCCTGACCTTTAACCTCAGGGCCGTGTTTGTGCTGTTGGAGCCTTTTGGAGATTTATTCCTGTAAATATCAGACTAATAATCTGTCTCTCTCTCTGTGAGCTTTACTGGACTAACAGACCGTCTAACAAGTCTGACCTCCACTTTTTACAACCAGTCACATTCAGACTTTATTTTATTTACGTTAAGCAATGATTAGCCGCTGGTCTGTGACTGTGTGTTTTGTGCGTGTGCGTAGAGACCGCGTGCATGCAGCTGTATCTCTGTCGATCATCTTGTCGAGTGTGTGCTGAAACAGCTCTGCAGATTTATGTTGGTTTACTTTAAGAGAGAGCGCATGAGAGAGAGCTTTATGCTGCTCTCTCGCTAGTTAATTATCTCCTCCTCAAACTTTATTTGAGCTCAACAAATAAATGTTTGTGCAGTGAGAGAGCGGCCTGGCTTCATGCTGCACGCCTGCACATCATAAAGACATCAGTCTGAATGATCGCAGTGAGCATGAAGGCTGCTTACTGCCAAGCTCAGGGAGAATTTAAAGCAGTGGCAACGTGTACCTGCAGGGGGAGCTGACAGGGAAAAATATGATTTTTCCTGTACAGAAGTAGAGTGAAAATTAGAAAGATAGTTTCTGAAAGATAGTTAAACAGAGTCTCACTTTTTGGTTCCAGATCAGTAAATTCACTGTGTGTTCAGCGCTTGCACCATGAAAATAAAAAAAACCAACATTGATGGAGCCCCGATACTACGATTCACCATGGCAACGGGTGACAAAAAAACTAATCTTCATACTTTGTCCATTTCAAAATATATTCTGCATCTTCATGCCGACATGGAGAATATGAACAGGTTTTAAAAAAAGAACGAAAAAGTAAAAATGCTGCAGTGCAAAGGAGAGAGAGAAACAGGAGAAAACAGCTGCTTGTATCAGCATGTAATGAAGTCTATTCATTTAATATTTCATCAGAATTATAATATTGCAGGTCCACACTGGTGGAATAGGGTTTAACCTAAAATGTATTTCCATGAATATGAAATCCAGCGGAAGAAAATTGACTTTAAAACAGCTCAAAATGAAATTTAAGAACAAACTGGGCCCATGGTGGTATTTTTTTAGTCTATTAATCTCCTGAGGGGAAATATGGAAGTTGGTCTGGTGGCTGGTATTTTTATCATATTTGAAGCATGAAATCAACCTGGATTTGTATTCAGACAAACGGTGAATCTTAAGGAACATTTGATTAAATGAAAGAGTGAGAAAATGAAACCGTGTTTCTGAAAGAGGCGACAGAGAGAAACTCTGGGTTCATTGAGGAAAGCCTGACCAGGTTAGGTCTGCAGACTCAGTTACCTAACTGTCTCCGAGCAAAACTTTCCTCCCTCTCTGGAACGGGCTTGAGTGACCTCCCCTTCTGAAACAGAAAATTCAGAGTTTCAGGGTTAACTGTGTTTGCACAAAACCTGCTGACTGTAACAGGCTCCTTACCAAGACGTCTGTGAAACCCCACCTTTGTCTGCTGAGACGTCACCTGCTCCTTCAGGTGGATTTCCCTCTGAACCAATCACATGCTGCCGTCTCCCCGCCACTCCATGCTCTCCTCCAAAACTGGCGTCTTTGACTCCAAATCAAATTCTCTCACCTTGCGGGTTCACATGTTTTAAATCTGTTTTACCAGTGCAGGGATGATATTTTTGGTCAGCCCTGCAAACACCTGGAGGGACGTGCGGACCGACCTGCTCAGATCCACCGACCTGTGGATGAAAGTAGAAACACTGACATGTCTGTCTGCGTTACTTCAGAGATGTTCTGACTTTGTCTTCTGCTGTGTTTTTTAAAAGGACAATCAGATCTGATGTTGACACTCTGCTCAAACAGGATGTGAGGGACTGACCTTTTCTGAAGGTAAACATGTGACGGACAGATTTTTATATAAACAGCCCCTTATCCACACAGGTAGAGAGGAAGTCTGCTGTCCAATCTGTGGACATGATCCAGAGAAGGAAAGCTCTGCCACAAAACAATGTCAGCTGTTGTGTCCTTTGTCCCGTGTGTTTGTGTACGTTATCAAGATGGAGGAAGAGACATAAAAGCAACAAGTAAATCTCCTCCTTCAGAGGGGCGGCTTTTTTCACCGAGCATGTTTCTTCTTGCAGACAGGAACAGCACTAGACGAGCTCTCACAATGAAGACGAGCACAAAGCTTCTTTTTCTAAACTCCCCTCGTGTGTGATCAGCTTCGGATTCTGGCAGCGAGCCTTCCCGAGACAACTCTGTGCCGAGATATTTATGGGAACATATCCACAGGCTGTACAGGCTGCAGCCTCGCTCCCACAGGTGTGCAGGTTCAGAGGAATCACCTGAAGTCGTTTCCATCTTTGAAGAGCAGCCCTCGGGGGGAATTAACGTCCGTACACGTATGCATGCATGCACGCCCATTCACACACACACACACACACACACACACTCCCACACAGACACCATAAGGTGGACCTATGGGGCTAACAACAAACCACACACTGACCCCTGTAAAACACTTAACACCTTAACAAAGTCAAACAAAGGGATATCACTTGACTGACAGACTAAATCATAACAACGATCAACTAACGTGACTGACACAACAACAGATCATCCCTCATGCACAGCAGTCCCAACTCCTCTCTGCTGAAGCTAGCACGAGGCTTTTAAGCTCTGAGGCCAGGTGCGCCCCGCTGTTCAATCAGTGGCAGTGGCTACACCTGGGCAGGAGACAAACAGTACAGAGAAACATACACAAACACACACACACGCAAACACACACACACACACGCATGCACTCCTTTGTGCAGATAAAAATCCTGAGAGCCCTCTGACATGTCTTAAATACTGTGGCGCAGTTACCACCAACTCTCAGCAGATAACCATGCTTTGGCTGTAACCGTGTGTGGCTGTTAGCGCCCCCTGTCTGTGAGTTAGACTCTTTACACTGAGGCTGATTCACACAACGACTGATTGATGGAACATCTCAATACGAACAGCAGCCACGCACAGAGACGCAGTCTGCGGCGGTGATCTCAATGTGAGAAAGATACACATGAAAGAGGACAAACTGAGGCTTTTTCATTGTAAGCGGCCTCGTTTATAATTACACAGTGTGTAATCCCCCCCCCCCCGGAGGACCACACAGGACTGTTGTTGGCTCTTTATAAACATGTGAAATAAAAGGCTGCAGATTAAATTTGATCTTCACAAACAAAGACTTTCCCAACTGCTCCGTCTGTCTTTGAGGAGTTTACCCACAAACCACTGCAGCGTGTGAGTGGACTTTCACAGCAGGGTAGCAGAGGCTGGGAGTTCTGCATCTTTATATGTTAGTTTTTTAAATGCAGCGACGTTGAATGTGACAAAGCCACGTTCCTGCTGCTATCACGGATTGGGACTGTTTGTAACGTGATAATGTTGCTGCCACATGTTTCCTCTGCAGCCGTCCACAAACAAATGTGAAGAATGAGAAGTGACTGATGTCCTCCTCTGACCGTGACGTGACGCCTCTTTAGAGAGAGGTCAGAGGTCACAGAACAGCTTCTAACATGTCACACAGGTTTGATCTGATGGATGTGTGAAACCTCTCCTCCTGCTGCAGCTGCATCGTCTTTATGGAAGATAAATAAAGGTGAGTGAGTCTCTGATGTTTTATACCTCTCCTCCCTGTATCAGCTATCACTGCAGCTATTTCTGGGTTAATTTACAGCTCTGTTGGGAGCGTAAACAGGTTTGATGGAGGAGCTGATAGCGCAGACAAGTTTCTGGACTCCCCTCACTTTCTCAGCTGACGAAGCCAAAAGCTGAGACGGCTGATTAAAAAGGGAAATTTGAGGGCTGAAATAAAAAACTTGCGGCCGACATTTTCTTGTGTTGAAAAAGTTGTGTAACTTCAAGAGGAGGCATAATGTCCCCCTTCTTTTCGAGGCCAGCTGTGACGCAGGAAGTCAGAGCTCGGCAGCTCAGGACAGAGCTGGTCTGTGTGCCGAGCCAAGAACAGAACTCTGTCCCTCTGGCTCTGTCGCTAACAGTCGCTAACAACAGAAAAATTGTCACTAGCAGCGCAACTAAAGCACTCATTCATGCTCCAAGTCAGATACAAATAAGATTGTCATATAGACATCATCAGATACATTTAGACATACGTCAGTATGGAAGGCCAAACAGTTCAAAATACTTGACTCTTTAGATAAATACACGTCAGACTCACACCACATACACATCTTCAGATTCTCGTCACATCGTCAAATACAAGTCAGACCAGGGGGTTGATATTAAATTAAATTTGCCACTGGCTCACCCGGCCACTTGTTTGCAAAGCTCGCTGGCCCGACTATCATCCATCAATTTACTCTTAACCCATTCTGATGCAAAACTACTTTAACAGCAACTTTTTTCTGATTCATTAAGCTCTAATTATATAACACATTCTGCATTTTTCTGTTTATTCACCATGCTGGTAATAGTAGGAGCATCTTAATCTACGGTAATTGAAATTAATATGAAGTTGTGATAAAGAAAGTCTTCATTCTCATATTTTTACTGAAGGAGTTCAGATGTTTTGAGAATAACTTTCATGTTTACCAGGATCTGGCACACACAAACGCTTACGGGAAGTTGATTCTGCAGCAGTTATTATGATTACTTAGAAGATCTCAAAACAATTACTCCACCCCCTATGTGAGCTTTAAAAACATGAGGAACTAAAGATAAGGATTAACTTTATTGATCCCTCATGGCGATGTAGTTTCACCCCCTCTAACCAAAACAGCGTCCAGTGACACAACATGACGATGTTTGCATCATCGGAGGCTCCTTACAGAGCGTTCCTGTCTCAGGGGAAAATGAGAGCAGGATGCACGACCATTCAAAAATACTACCAGGTTTCTAAAGATTCAAAGCTTCATGTCAAGGGTGACGGATCGCTGGGCGGAGATCGGAGGGACAGAAGGTCAGCTGGAGGGCAGGGAAGAGGAAGATTTCTACACATCCATCTTGAGAAGGACAGGTGGGTAGTGACGGTGAACCTGTCATAAATGAGCTGTAACAGTGTTCATGTGGGAACATCAATTACAGAATCTACCTGTTATCACACATCTGGAAGGAGGGGGAGAGAGAGGGAGCAGGTTCTGTGATAGAATCTGTCCCTCATTCAGACTCCATGCTGGAGATCCTGTGAGGTCCACATCACGTCACGACCTACAGCCGTCTCTGATTACTTCCTGTCCAGTCTTGAGCACGCTTCGATGCCGCTATCTCTCTGATTATCGAGCTGTGCCCCCCCCCCCCTTACGCACACACACATGCAGAAACACACACACACACACACACAGGACAATAAACACTGTCAGACATCTCTCTGTTATTGTTATTGATTGTTTCCTGTTGTTATTGGGTGGCGGCTTGTTAGAGTTGCTCCAAAGTAATTATCTCATGTTCTTTTATTTTTATTTTTTTGAGATTGTGAGTAGGCCTACTTAGTTCACACTAGGCCCGCCTCCACCTATGAGTATCCTACAATTGGGCCCTCGGGCAGTGAGGGTGAAATGAATGTGGCCCCCTGCTGTGACCAAAGTTGCCCATTGCAGCTCTACATGATAACAGACGTGATTTAAAGCATCATTGAAGCTGTTCAGTGTTTGAGCTGAAGGTGTGCTGACGGACGGCTGCTGGACTGTGACTGCAGCGAGCCCAGGTGTTGTGCAGACTGACATCACTCAGGTGCTCTAACAGACAGAGCTCACAGTATCACAGTGAGTTCATGAGCGCAGAGATAGAGCGTGTGGATGGGGGCTCTGCATGGGGGATAGGGGCTGTGTTCCTGCAGAGTAAACAGACTCTATAAGCTCTGAGTAGCTCAGATGGAGAGTGACATGATTTAAATTCTGATGAACACGTATTAATGATATGCAAAGAAAAATATCAGGACGAGGATAAACACAGAAGTAAGTCACATAGAAAGGGCCAACAAAAACGGAGCAAAATGAGGCATGAATGCTTTCTTGTGCCACAAGTATTAGATTATGTAAGAAATCCTTTCAGTCGGAGGTGGAATCTGAGGAGCAGCCGGGGCCAAGTCGTGTCGAGCCGTCAGCTCTTTTGGCCGACTCGTCACCACGCAGGTCGGAGCGTTTGTGATTGATGAACGCGGCTTGTTCATGAGCGATCTGGAGAGAGCGACCTCTGAACACTGCAGCGATTTACTCTACTTACATCACGGCACAAAGAGCCACCCAAAAAAGCCTATTTTTCCTCATGGTGGAAGTTTTTTTCTGAGAGCACATGTTGATGTGGTGGGCTGAGACACAGAATCTGTAAGGACTCATAAAACCTGTACAGTGTTAAAACATTGATGCGTCAAAGCCTCTTTAATATAAGATAAAATGACTCACATGTAAGGTTGTTTTTTTATAAAGATAAGCTCCACTCTGTTGGATCCAATCCAACACATCAGCTCCATCTACAGGTGCCAGCTGTGAGCGTCACACCTGATTTTACTGACAGCTCCAATGATTGCATTTCATTTTCTGTATTTACCAGAGTCCAAATGTTGTCTCACAGCCTGAGAAACTCTGAGGTCAAAACCAAACACACAAGGAAGCGTTTGTGGCTGAATGCTGTTTGCTCACACTTTGAATGTTGGCTTTAATAATTTCAGCAGAAACGTTGTCATGCAGAGTTTTTCTACCTGGAATCATTTAAAGACCATAAATCTCTGTCAGAGATTACAGAGGCACTCACAGAGAGAGAGAGAGAGAGCGTGAGGGAGAATCTCATGTGGGGGAAGTTTGATGATCTGCATTGTTTAAAATCCTCTTTCCTCTGGTGTCCAGTTAGACGAGGGTTTTTTTGTTTTTTTTTGGGGGGGGGATGCAAAGTTGTGCTGGTGACTAAGTGAAACATTCCTGGAGGGTTCAGGACGAGGTTTTTCTTGACTCTTCATCCGTCAGAGAGCCGCTATCTGCTGAAACAGTCCATTATTCTGTCCTCACTAAGCTCTACAATATCAGGCTCTTATTTTGAAAGGTCCATCACTCCCAGCACAGCAGATAATATTCAACATCTGCGGGAATTAAATTCAAACACACTGAGACACTCGGCAGCCTATACAATAATGCAGTATTACTTTATCTACTGTATTATCTGTGTTAGCGACAGTAATTACCTTTATTCACTTATACTTTAGTCTAAGTTAGGTTAGAGCATGATGTTATCTGTTCTGGTATACTGAAAGCGTTTGTTAAATTGGTTTTGGTCTTGGTTGAGCTTGTTTGTAAAAGAAGTTCAAGTATTTTAAATGTTTGTCAGCTGAATGCATTTTCTGCCAAAGAAACAACAAATGTGTTAGCCAACAGGAGGATGTTGTGCTAACTGCGTGAAATTTAAAACAAACACGAAAGGAATTTGTTGTGGGCTAAAACTGTTAACAAGGAAAATAAAGCCAAAAGAGCAAGAACTTAAATAAAAATAAAATAGTTAATGTAATGCATAAACATCAGTTTCAGCCTTCACATTACTGTGATGTTTCCTGACTGTGGGGCTTGATGAGCAGGGACATTAAGAGGTAGACAGGTAGTACAGTAGACAAAGTAATACTGCATTATTGTATAGGCTGTACAGGTCGTGGACGGATGGTGGATCACCTTCTCTGCAGAGCAGATGATTCGCTGCAGCCTGCACTTGTCCTTTGCTGTGGCTGCAGCGTACCAGACTGTGATGGAGGAGGAGAGGATGGACTCGATGATGCTGGTGTACAAGTGCACCATCATGGTCTTTGGCAGAGAACATCCTCTGATGTACTTTCTCAATGGGGGAAGTGATGTTCAGCTCCCACTTGAGGTCCTGGGCGATGTTGGTCCCCAGCATCGCCCAGGACAGTGTAAAGTGTGTGAAGCTGAAACAGAGTGAGGACAGTCTGGATGATTCCTCTCTCTCACTGTGTTAACATCATTCATTGTTTTTAATATAAAATCCCTTTAAATCTTTTACACTGTTAGAGCTCTATCAGGTGTAAACAAGGGAGTTAGGGGTCGGGGGTTTCACGGTCCTGCAGGGCACAGCTGAGGGGGATTGGGTGTCAAAGCGCCTCAACCCCCGACCCCCGTCTATGATGGCATCACAAACAACACATCTATCACCCATCTCCCCTCACCCAACATATCCCCCTCTCAAGCCTTCACCTCATCTGTCCGCATCACAGTATGACCTTGTGTGTGTGTGTGTGTGTGTGTGTGTGTGTGTGTGTGTGTGTGTGTGTGTGTGTGTGTGTGTGTGTGGGGGGGGGGGGGGGGGGGGGGGGGGGGGGGGGGGTCAGGCTAAGCTGTGTTTTTGGGTGTCAAGCCATCTCTTTGTGTGAGGACATCTCCTCATCACACACCTGTACTCCTTTAAAAGACCGGTTTGTGGTCTGGGCCTTGGGAGCCTTTAGGAGATTTATTCAAGTAAATATCAGTCATGTTTGTTTTGTTGTTGTTTTTTTACGTTTATTTCCGTGAGCTTCAATTGGAAGAAACCTCTGCCTGTGTTTTTTTAAAAACGAGAAACAGATTGTTGAACTCTGATTTCTTAGCACTTGAAAACTCCTCCCTCCTCTCCAGCTCCCCCTCTTTGGGCTCCAGAAAATGGAGGCTTCGAAAAGGCAGTCAGCAGCATTGTGGCATCACAGTGACATCACAGTATAGCTCCGCCCATGTTTGAGTGCATGGTTTAGTGAAGCTATGATCTCTCCACACTGGCTCAGGTTGATGGACAGGTCTGTGTTTGAGACCATCTTTGGTTTGTTTGTTGATACAGTTGTCAGTGTGTGTCAGTGTGTGTGTGTGTGTGTGTGTGTGTGTGTGTGTGTTGGGGGTGGGGGGTTCCCCTCCTCTGCAGTGCACCTGTGTGAAGCAGCATCTGTGGGTGGGCGGGTCTTGGCTGTCAGAGGAACATTCCAGAGGAGAAGTCATCCTGTTAATCCCTGAGTTTAGACCCCACAGATCCCCCTTTCGCCCCCGTCTCCCCCATCCTCACCCCTCCACTCTGTCAAAGGTAGACCCTGTGAGGGGAGATTAAAGGACGCCTCCCCCCTTTAATCCCCTCAAATATTCCAGAGAGAAAGAAATTATTGTAACGTCCTTATGAGATCTGCACACACAGCGTTCGTCTGGTCCTATTGTACAAATTCTGCCATAGTGTGTTTCAGGGTGTGTGTGTTTGTGTGTGTGTGTGCAATGAATGCGTGTTAAAATGTGTAATGCACTGCACACACACACACACACACACACCTCCATCTCTCTCTCTCTCTGCTGCTTCACACACTGTTTACACCTGAAGCCATTTTTTTTTCTACAGACCTGGCGATACGATACATTTGGTCTTTGTAGTCCTTCTCAGCTAGATTGTAGTTTTTACTCAGGTGACATCAGTAATCATGAGAAATCAGAAACATCCACCATGTGTAAACTTGGCAGTTTTAAAAATGTTTGGCTCTACCTTTTATTTTTTAAGTGTTGCTCTCTTTCACCTGTTTACATTTTAGTCAGCTGTCTCTCAAACTGAAGGACGAGGGTTCGATCCCCAGCACCTGCAGCCAGACACTTAATCCCAAATTGCTTCTATTACAACTTCAGTGTGTGTGAATGGATGAGTTAATACTGATGGACTCTTTACTATGCAGCAGCCTCTACCATCAGTGTGTGAATGTGTGTGAATGGATGAGTTAATACTGATGGACTCTTTACGCTGCAGCCTCTACCATCAGTGTGTGAATGTGCAGCTTTGGGGAAAAACGTGTCGGTAAACTTGGAAACTTCGTGGGTTAGGGGTTTGGTGGTACATTATCTCAACTCAGTTTATAATGAGGTAGATCATTCTTTATTTTCATATATTATTTTATTTAATTACTTGCTTCAGGTAGTCAGAAGACGAGAACAGAAATGTAAAAACGTAAAACCTTTGAATATGACCAGAACCTTTACCGGACCGTTCCGGACTACTTTCACCCCTGCAGGAGCCTCTCTCTGCTTCTCTCGGCTCTCTGACAGACTTTTGCTGGAAACTGTGTTTGTGTGTGTGTGTGTGTGTGTGTGTGTGTGTGTGTGTTGACAGTTAAGCGTCTCCATCAGGGGAATGTTTAGATAAGTTAGTGAATTTGCTCCTGACACCTGTCCAACAGGTAAAAAGTGTTTACGAGACTCTCAGGGGAGCAGAACCACACCTGACAGAGCTCTTCTGTGTGTGTGTGTCTGTGTGTGTGTGTGTGTGTGTTTGCTGGGGGGGGGGGGTGGATGTTGTAGCTCGTCCACCTGTAACTACATAAAGAGATCACTTTAAGCAACGATCCTGTTGCTGTGTGTGTTTGTTCTTTTCTCTTCAGGTTGAACTTTTTCTCTGGACAGGGAAAAGTTCTTAAGAAGGTCAGAGGTCATTCCGCTCTAATCTCTCTACTGGTGTTAATCCAGACCACTGGGCTGGATTATATGTGGATTATATCAGGCTGATGTGTTAATCACGGCAGGTCAATGTGAGGTCAGAACTGTAGCAGAGTTTCTGTGTGAAAACTTGCAGATTAACAGCAGCAACAATGAGCCGCTCTGTGACGGAGAAAGAGTCCATTCAAAGAGTACATGCGTGAGAAAATACACACACAGGCTTGTTTAGAGTTGACACGCACACACACTTAATACAGTGTGCATGTGGAGGACAGAGAGGAGACGTGTCAGTCTGAGGCTCCACATCTCTTCGGAGGATTTTGGCTCTCAGACTGAAAATGGATTGTAACGAGTGAGTGAGTGAGCGAGTGAGTGCTGCTGACGGAGCTCAGAGCGACTTACTCTCAAGTCTTCCACTGAGTCTAATACGTGTCCATGGACTCTACAGGAGACGTATTATAAAAACAGTGTTAAAGATCCAGTTTCTCGACTGTGGCTCCAACAGACACACAGAGACCGGTTCTATAAAACAGATTTTTATTTCTAATGAACATGAATAGATGTTGGACGTTTTGAAGATCTAAACATTCACACAGACTGTTGCACAGAGGCTGAAGATCAGAACAGGAATCAATGAACAAACCTTCGAACATTCAGCTTCAGCGTTCATCAAACATGAAACTCTCAGAGGACACATACATTGTATGTGTTAATAATTCGTTTGTCAGGACTCACTACAGCGTTCACAGATCAGCCGTCTGTTTAAATAGCTCCGCTCTACAAAGTGAATTTACATTAAAGTACAAAGTGCAAATACTAAGGTTTCCTCGCCGCCCACCGGGGCGGGCGCAACGCCGCTCGCTTCAGCCCTGTTTCCTCGAGGGGTTCTGAGGACAGAGACAAGGGTAAAACTTTATTAACAGTCTGTCCAATGAACAGAGACATACTAAAGTTTATAACTTTATTAACAGTTCGTCTGATAAACAGAGACATATTATTCTTTATAACTTTATTAACAGTCTGTCTGATGAACAGACATATTATTCTTTATAACTTTATTAACAGTCTGCCCAATGAACAGAGACATATTAACATTTATAACTTTATTAACAGTGTCCAATGAACAGAGACATATTAACATTTATAACTTTATTAACAGCCTGTCTGATGAACAGAGATATTATTCTTTATAACTTTATTAACAGTCTGTCCAATGAACAGAGACATAATAACATTTATAACTTTATTAACAGTCTGTCTGATGAACAGAGACATATTAACATTTATAACTTTATTAACAATCTGTCTGATGAACAGAGATATTATTCTTTATAACTTTATTAACAGTCTGTCCAATGAACAGAGACATTTTAACATTTATAACTTTATTAACAGTCTGTCCAATGAACAGAGACATATTAAAGTTTATAACTTTATTAACAGCCTATCTGATGAACAGAGATATATTAAAGTTTTTAACTTTATTAACAGTCTGTACTCTGTCTCAGTGTAGAGGAAGTTTTTCTCTCATAGAGCTCTATGAGAGGAACAGCTCACTCACCGGTTTACTGGGAGATAAACTTTCTCCTGGTTTGGCTCCTATGACACAAACATCCAAAGATAAATAACGAGTGAGACAATGCGTTGAGTTTGGTTTGATTTTTAGAGCGTGTGTGTGTTTTGTGTAGAAAAAGTGTGTGAGCTGACCGTCTTCCTTTGTGACCCCCAGGCAGCCAATCAGCTCGTGCAGAGACAGCGCCTTGTCGTTGCTAACGTCGCAGTACTCCACAAACTTCTTCACACACTTCTTGGGCTTTGCCTTCTTCCTCAAGAATCGTTTGAACGGTTTGATTTCCTTCTTCCCGATGTCTCCGCTCGAATTCCTGTCCAGCTGGCTGAAGTACCAGTGCACCACCCGCTCCTCCAGCGTGTGGGCGGGGTCAGGCTCCGCCATCCTGTAGATACACACCAGTTCATCAGCTGACAAAGACCTTCACAACTCTGTCAGTCCATCACTCTGTTGCTCAATCCCTCTACCAATCTGTCCCTCTAAATCACTTCATCGCTCCGTCACTCCATGTGTCTTATTCTTGTACATATTAGTCTTTAATTATTTATGTTTATTGTTGATATTTAAGATTATACCTGTACAAAGAGAGCGCAGTTTTACCATGATAAAATTCTTTGTGTGTTTCAGCATACCTGGCCAATAAAGCTGATACTGATCACTTCATTGCTGTATCAGTACATCACTCATCACTCCGTGACTCTGTAACTCCATCGATTGGCCCTTGTCGTAAATTGTTTTGGGAAAACTGTGTCCCTGGCACAAAGATGCCCTCAGGGTCAGGTGTTCTTGTTTCTGTGATTTCAACACTGTCATGTGAAAATAGTTCAACTTTTGGAACAGCGTCTGGTCTAGTCAATGTCACTTTTGCCTCAACGACCAATCAAAAATAAGAAGGGGTGGGAAAGTATAGAAGCTTTGTCAACAACAATTCAAGTCTGACAATTGTTTTGGAGGGAACTGTTTCCAGGTGTCGAGCTGCTGGAAAGGACACAACCCCTTTACATCGTCCTCACATAATCTTTGTCAGTGTCTGAGCCCAGGCCACATGTCTCCTGTCTCTACAGTGTTTCCCCCTCCCTCATGTTTCTTATTGTCTCTCTGTTTGTCTCTGGGTGTGGCCACTCTCAAGTTCTCCTTACCTGCCCTACCTTCATCCAACTCACCGGTCTATAATCAAGCCATCAGCCTGCAGTGCATATACACCCCGGTTCTTCAGTCATTCATTGTTAAAGAGCTGGGTCTTTAGCTTTTTCTTAAAGGTGCAAAGGGACTCTGCAGATCGAATGGAGCTTGGAAGTTTGTTCCACCCCCGGGGGTGGGCGACAGAAGGAGGAGAAAAGTTTAGTTATCGTCTCAGGACCCTGTTGTGAATGTTGGATCAGATACCTTTCATGGGAAGAGCGTAGTGGGCGGGAGGGAGTGTAGACCTGGATTATAGAGATTAGGTTAAGGAGGAGCCATTTTTGTTGCTAGTTTGTGAGCGAGCAGCAGAGTTTTAAATTTGATGTGAGCAGTAACTGAAAGCCTTTGTATAATATTCTTGGTTATACTTCCTTGAATTAAAGCAAATATTAAACAGGCGGAGCTAAAACACACCTAACATACATCTAATAGACATTACTGAGGGAAGCAGAAATTAACGAACGACCTAGCAACAATGGACACTGGTGTGAAGCGCTCTGAAACTGAGGTCATGGATGCCGCCAGCGCATCAAATGCTGTCTGTGTAAACAGGCACTTTGTTTGTCAGGCTGAACCAATCAGTGAGCTTTTCTTGGACTGAGCCAATCAGTGATCAGTGATCTCCGATGATGTTGGTCTGATGGTCTCACCTTCCGGCAGATGCAGGATCTGTGACGGCGTGCACCATATCTGTGGATAGTGCGTCGAGCACGCTCGTCAGGAACTCTGTTTTCTTTGACCCGGGACATCCTGAGAGAGGGTTTGCAGATGAGTATTAAGAGGTCAATATGGAGAGAAGAGAAGGTGGGGAACATTTATTCTGCAGGTAACAACATCAGAGAGGAATGTTGTATCCCAAGTGGCCTTGTAAATGTTTATGGAGCTTTAACGAGAAGAGGAGGAGATACAGCTAATGAGGGTCTCAGTATTTCCTCTTACCTTCAGGAGGAAGAACATACCTTCCAATCATCACATCACACCAATCATCCTGAGGATGTTTCTCACAACTCGCCTGTAGTACCTGAGACATCGAACCTGACATATCAAACCTGAGACATGCCCCCTCAAACATCACACCTGAAACATCCAACCGGTAACATCACATCTGAGACGCCACTCCAGAGACATAATACCTGAGACAACCCACATGAGACAACACATCTTACACATTCCAACTGAAACATCACATCTGACAATCACACCTGAGAAGCAGAGGTGAGGGTGTCACGGCCATCCATCAAGGAGTTTTGGTAGTTCACAAAGTTTTAGTAGTTTAGATTTTTAGTCGTTTACAGACTTTCTGTAGTTCTCAAAGTGTTAGTAGTTGACTGAATTCATAGAGTGTTAGTATCTGAGTACTTTATTACTTGTGTTAGTTTAAGAAGTCTCTGAGTGGGAGTAGTGTTTGGTTAGCAGAGACAGTCCAGTGTGAAAGAGTTTCTCTCTGCTGATGTTCTCTGCAAAAGAAGAAAATCTGCACAGTTTCAGCTCTTTTAACAATTCAGCCTGCGGGCTCAGATTCTCCTCTGCAGCAGATAATAGCACACCTGGCCGCTCTAACAGGTGGTGACATACAGCCCTTGTCTCAGGTGGAGCAGAGCTTCAGGTGAAAGCTCCACATGTCAGAACTGAACACACAGACAATAAAGTTTTAGTGGCGGTGTTAGCAGCTGTTAGTAGTTGGACTGGTTCCTGAGTATAGTCTGACTGAAGATGGAGTCAGACTTCATGTGTTCACGGAGAACTCGTCTCTCTCTGAGTCTGCAAGAGTCCATCGTCTTTGTAGGCCATTGTACAGCTGTCAGTCAATGGACATGAGTCTGACTGATTTCCAATCAGTCTGAGTCTGAGCTGCAAATAACCTAATGATTTAAATTATGACGCTAAGGTGAGAAGTAAGGATGGATGGATGGATGGGTGAATGGATGGATGGATGGATGGATGGATGGATGGATGGATGCATGGATGGATGGATGGATGGATGGATGGATAGATGGATGATAGATGGATGGATGGATGGATGGATGGATGGATAGATGGATGGATGGATGGATGGATGGATAGATGGATGGATGCACGGATGGATGGATGGATGGATGGATGGATGGATGGATGATGGATGGATGGATGGATGGTTGGATGGATGGATGGATGGATGGATGGATGGATGGATGGATGGTTGGATGGATGGATGGATGGATGATGGATGGATGGATGGATGCATGGATGGATGGATGGATGGATGGATGGTTGGATAGATGGATGGATGGATAGATGGATGGATGGATGATAGATGGATGGATGGATAGATGGATGGATGGATGATGGATGGATGATGGATGGATGGATAGATGATAGATGGATGGATGATAGATGGATGCATGGATAGAAGGATGATAGATGGATGGATGGATGGATGGATAGAAGGATGATAGATGGATGGATGGATGGATGGATGGATGGATGGATAAAAGGATGATAGATGGATGGATGGATGGATGGATAGAAGGATGATAGATGGATGGATGATAGATGGATGGATGGATGGATGGATAGAAGGATGATAGATGGATGGATGATAGATGGATGGATGGATGGATAGAAGGATGATAGATGGATGGATGGATGGATGGATGGATGGATGGATAGAAGGATGATAGATGGATGGATGATAGATGGATGGATGGATGGATAGAAGGATGATAGATGGATGGATGGATGGATGGATGGATGGATGATAGATGGATGGATGATAGATGGATGCATGGATAGAAGGATGATAGATGGATGGATGGATGGATGGATGGATGGATAGAAGGATGATAGATGGATGGATGGATGGATGGATGGATGGATGGATAGAAGGATGATAGATGGATGGATGGATGGATGGATGGATGGATGATAGATGGATGGATGATAGATGGATGCATGGATAGAAGGATGATAGATGGATGGATGGATGGATGGATGGATGGATAGAAGGATGATAGATGGATGGATGGATGGATGGATAGAAGGATGATAGATGGATGGATGATAGATGGATGGATGGATGGATAGAAGGATGATAGATGGATGGATGGATGGATGGATGGATGGATGGATAGAAGGATGATAGATGGATGGATGGATGGATTCAAAGATCATATGTTTGGTCTAAACTGGATCTGATTAAATGTTTGTTACACACAGAACCTTTCTGACAGAGAGGACAATGAATTCTTTTAAACACATTAACTGTCTGCATGTGAACAGAACTGATCAACTGGTTTTTTACACACACACACACACGCACACACACACACACGCACACACACACACCTACACCCACACACACACACCTACACCCACACACACACACACACACACACACACACACACACACACACACACACACACACACACACACACACACACACACACACACACACACACACACACACACACACACACACACACACACACACACAGTGTGTTACCTTGGAGATGGCGGCTCCTGTAGTGATCTTTTGGTTTGGTTGGATGAGCTCGAGCGTTCCCGTCACACTTTGGTTGCTCGTACCTGAGACAGAGCACAAACCAGGTGACTAAACCCAACATATTACACACACACATTACACACACCCGTACACTAAAGAACATTAGGGAATAGCTCTGTGAGGCGGGTGGGGGGGGGGGGGGGGGGGGGGGAGACAGGGAGCGTGGGACATGAGGAGTCTTGTGTGTGATATCTTGTTTGTTCATTTTTACATTCAGCTCATGTACCTGTGTGTGGGCAGAGTCAGTCTCACCTGGTGGAAGTCCCGGGTATGGGTCGTCCCGTGTCGACCAGCACACACCAGCAGTACCCAGTGGACGGGTGGCACTGAACCGGTCTGTAGAGTCCTCCATGAGAACAGTCCGGAACAAACACTGCATCGTTCTTATGCTGCCGAGCTTCCTCCTGAGCTGACTGCTGCTCCTGGTCACATGACGAGGCTGACACGCACACACACACACACACACACACAGTTTACACTGACATATCACACTAACTGCATAAACAGGATCTGTAGCTGAGTGCGATGCTCCAATCAAATCCCGAGGCTCACATGGAGTTCTGGTTCTGTTCTGCCGGCTGCGGACCTGCTCCGTCCACAGCGTGGGGTACTGAGAGGTGATGTCTGAAAAGACAAACATCAGTAAACATGACTCATCATTTTAACATTGTTTAACATAACGCATCATTTTAATATTAGTGAACATGACTCGTCATTTTAACTTCTATAAACAGAAAGATAAACTCATGCACGCTGTCTGACTTGCAAACATTTCGGTGCTGGACTTTCATCCGGCAAAAAGTTTGTCACACTGTGTGGAACATCTTCTATTTCAAATATCTATTAAAAACTACTCAATCATGATTTCATGATTTTTACGATGACTTACCGTCATCATCAGCGGCGGGCGGAGTATCGACCATCAGTCCTGTCTCATCTGCAGTCAGAATGGAGAAGATTTGCAAGGAGACTACAATTACCAGAGTTATCTCCAAAACACCTGAAACACCTGAGACAGATTTGCACGTTGCCCGAAAGGGAAGAGAAGAGGAGGAGGAGCAGGAGAGGAGGAGCTAAGGAAGATCTGGGGAGGAGGAGGAGGAGGAGGAGGAGGAGAGGAGATGGAGGAGGAGAAGGAGAGGGGGAGGAGCCAAGGAGCAGGAGAAGAGCAGAAGAGACTCTGTAAGGAGAAGAGGAGCTGAGGAGGGGGAAGAGGAATGGAGGAAGAGGAGTAGGAGGAGAAGGGGAAGGAGTAGGAGAAAGAGGTGGATGAGGGATGGAGTAAGAGGAGGAGAGGAGGAGGAGGAGGAGCCGAGGAGGAGAGGAGGAGTATAGTAGTGTAGTGGTTAACGTCCCATGGTGTCTTCATGCAGTTTCATCATCTGTGTCCCTAATGATCTAATGTTCTTCATATCAACTCCCTCAATGGGAGTGGGCGGGGTTAATGCAGGGTGTGTGTGTGTTGTGTGTGCGTGTGTGTGTGTGTGTGTGTGTGTGTGTGTGTGTGTGTGAGAGAGAGAGAGAGTGAGTGTGAGGAAAATGAGGATGATAGTCAGAAACGCTCTGAGGTCAAATTTTAACAGAAGGCTGATTCAAAATCATCTATCCTGTTTAATGTTAGTTACAGTGTGTGTGTGTGTGTGTGTGTGTGTGTGTGTGTGTGTGTGTGTGTGTGTGTCTCTGATGGGAAAGACATCTCAAATGTTTTTTTATGATGTGGATTCATGATGAACCACTAATGACCGTCTTTACTCTGCGGCCTCTGACACGACTCTAACACCTCTTTAAGGGTCTGCCAGGAAACACACACACACACACACACACACACACACACTCTCTCTCTCACACACACTCTGTGGTCTGTATTACTTTAAAGCTGTGGTTGGCTAAAATGATTCCATCATGGATGAATTTATGAAATGAAGTTCCAGATGAGTTCATGATTATTATTCAGTGAATATTTAAAAAAAAAAAGGTTGAATTTTTAAACACGTTTATTTTCATCGAGGTTATAAAATCACTGGTGTCATCCTGTTCCATTTAAAGAGCAGCTCAGTCTCTGATTGCATTTAACAACAGTTTATTCAACAACACTCGACCACAACTCTGCCAAGTGTCTTTATTTTTAGGCATTAGGGAGGCAACCATTCACTCAACTCCGGATACGATTCTCTCACCATTTATTTTACAAGACAAATTATGACTAAAAAAAGATTCCTTTAATTTTTTTTATGGAAACACCATTGCACCTCTTAATCTCTTTGGCTCTGACACTTTGGGAGAGCGGGGCAACAAACCCGCTTGTTAGTATGGTTTTGCCTCTCATCACATGACGAGTGCGATTTGACACCTTTGATTTTTAACTGTCTCACAATTAACATTTACATCCCTAAAAGGCATGTAGTATGTATTCACTCTTTGTAAAACTGAAAAAAACAACAACAAAACAAAACAACAACTTTCAGAATGTGAACCACACACACACACACACACACACACAAACACGCCCAGGACGTTTCCACACATCCAGGACTTTAGTCTGTCAGGATGTTTTCAACTTGTCAGGCCCGGGGCCGGGGGCATTAACGTACTGTTGACACAGACAACACCGCCAGAGGAGACTAAAAAAATAAAATGTAACACACGAACGAACACGCATCTGTAAGTCACACTGTGTGTAATACCTACACAACACGCTTGTGTACGTGTGACACGTCAAAAAAAAAAAAAAAAATCATACGCATGTGCATGCATCACCTGCATACGTGTAGCAGCTGAAACATTCCACACACACACACACACACACACACACACACACACACACACACACACACACACACACACACACACACACACACACACACACACACACACACACACACACACACACACACACACACACACACACACACACACACACACACCCATGTTCCCTTTATACCGTCTCACCTGATTTACCTGGTTCTCTGGTCGTAGCTCTCTCTTGTTTAGATCCTGAAAAATAAAAAGTTGTCATTTATATTTCAATACAAACAATACAAAGGGGGGGGGGGGACAAAGCAAGTCCAACAGCAGCTTCATTATGTGCTCAGACTGCAGATGCATGACCCCTCCCTCTCTCCCTCAGCGTCCACGCACATGCACACCCTGACTTCACACTTTACATTTGTTTACGTTAACCTGTCAGATCACAGGTTTTGTGCACCATGAGTAAACTTTACTTTGGTCCCTGTGTCCCACCTTGGCATCGAGGTTTCTTATTGGCCACAGCGGAGCCACTGATTGGTCGTCCGTTGGGGGTCACACACCAGCAGTAACCTGTGTAGCTGTGACATTGAACCTGAAGGCAGAAACGCAACGTTAGCAGGAGAGACCCTCAGTGAGGAGAAGATGGAGTGGTGGAGTTTCTTACCTCGCTGTAGGTCCCGTCAGGATTACAGACGGGCACGAAGACCTGAGGAAACAGCTTCTTAGCCTGCTGCTCCGTGTACTTCTTCTCTGCTACGCACCTGGACGTATCTGAGGATGCACGAACGCACCACAATCGATAAACACAGACCCCAACCCAAACACTTCGTATCACTCTGTAGCACTTTGTCCAGCTCATCCAGAACATTAAAGATGTTCAAGAAGGTAAAGGCATGAAGGTGAATAAATTCAAAATCAACCAATGAAATTAAAGACATTAACGTCATGAGAGATAATATTGATTAGACTTCAGCGAAATCATAGAATAGAGACGTAAACAAATTGAAAGATATAATCAAATAGAGACGTTATCCTGCAGAAGTTTTCAGACAGAAAAGGGCTGATGCTGGAGGAAACTGACCGTCCCTAATGTCTCTGAATGTTTCTCTGTTAAAGTCGTCAGGTCAGACTGAGTCTCAGATCAAGTCCCCACACGAGTGTGTGTCTGAATTTTTACTCTGTGTGCACATCATGTGTGTGTGTGTGTGTGTATGTGTGTGTGTCTGACACTATTCTGTGTGCAGTTCATGTGTGTTTATATGTGTTTATGAGTGTGTGTTAGAGTTAAAACTCCTCCTATGAGACCACAAACACCAACAGCTGTGCAAACTGTCAGGAAAAGAAGGGACTGTCCATGTAGAGAGAGTGTGTGTGTGTGTGTGTGTGTGTGTGTGTGTGTGTGTGTGTGTGTGTGTGTGCGTGCGTGTGCTTGTGTGTGTGTGTGTGTGTGTGCGCACGTGTGTGTGTGTGTGTGTGCACGTGTGTGTGTGTGTGTGTCACTGTCATAAGATGTTCCGGATTGAGGAAAACTCTTAATTTAGCTTTGGTGGAAAAACCTGGGACCTCTGAGGCTCTGAACAGAAATCTGGAAAAAGTGAGACTGACTCGTCTTCATCGGAGACACAAAAACAAACGAGAGTCCGTGTCCGAGGCCGACCGTAGCTCAAACCGGTACAACAACAAAACAAGTTCAAGGAAACATGCGGTTAAATTGCACTTTTAATAAAAGCAGCTAGTCAGGGCAGCGTGAATAGAATTATTACTGATGCACCCTAACTATTGCAACCTCTGCCATCAGTGTGTGTGTGTGTGTGTGTGTGTGTGTGTGTGTGTGTGTGTGTGTGTGTGTGTGTGTGTGTGTGTGTGTGCTGTATTCTCTCTGCTGGACTCCTCAGTCTATTGAAGCAACATTCAGACTCTCGTGCTCTCTCGTCTCTTTCAGCTTCTTGGTTGGAGGTCTCTGTTCTGAGTCGAGGCCCTGCAGCCTCGTCCAGATGTCCTCTATGACACGTTACCACGGAGACCAAGCTCGGACCAAAACGGACAAATGATTTTCCATCATGTGAGACTTTTTTGAACAAACTCACTGCATTAAGGCGGTCGAATTTAAAGAGCTTCCCCCTTTAAAGCCTACACATACACATACACATACACAAACACACACACACACACACACGCACACACACACACACGCACACACACACGTGATCAACATAAAAGAACCGAGTCTCTCTCTAGAGATGTCAACGCCTCCCGTCATCACAGCAGTTCTGAATGGACTGATCCCACAGGTGCTCACAGTGACCCCAACAGGTGGCGCTGAAGCGTGAAGTGTAAACTGACCTTTGCACGGCCCTCTGATGACCTCGAGCTGGGGGTCGTGACACTTGGCCCTGAGGAACTCGCAGCGAGATGTGAAGGTTCGTCCATCTGAGGCGCACAGAGGTTTACGAGGAGCTCCACTGCAGTCTGTGTTGCAGTCCTTATCCTGGTCCACACGCAGGAACTACACACACACACACACACACACACACACACAGTGTTTTTATTATGTGCATACATGAAAAAAGAAAAGTAGGGTAGTGAAAATAATTCTGTGTATAAAGTTTAGATTGAAGTTTATTTTTAGAGGAGTGTATTTATAATTACAGTTTCTAATGACGGGTTTGCTTTTATCTTTTTTCTGTGAAAGTAGGTCCCTGTTTGTCACTTTTGTACAGACACTTGTTCACCAAACAGTGAAAAACTGTGACATTAATAATTACATACAAACTCATCAAAACTTCCCCCATCACGCTGTAGCGTTTACAACCTACAACAAGACCTATATCACCAATCAATACATACACAGCCTCAAAGGAAACACCTCTCCACTCTCAGACTGTCAGACATTAATTATAGAACGACCACACGCCTGGATAGAGCAGCAATCAACATCACTATTTTGGGGAGAATCGAACAGCAGGTTGGAAGTGCCTCTGTACATGGAGCATGACCTAACTCAATGCAGTCTGCACCCCCATTCATGTTTACATGTTAGATACATCATAATTAACTTTAGATACAGGGTAATAAACTGTAGATACAGGGTAATAAACTTTAGATACAGGGTAATAAACTTTAGATACAGGGTAATAAACTGTAGATACAGGGTAATAAACTTTAGATACATCGTAATTAACTGTAGATACAGGGTAATAAACTTTAGATACATCGTAATTAACTGTAGATAAAGGGTAATAAACTGTAGATACAGGGTAATAAACTGTAGATACAGGGTAATAAACTGTAGATACAGGGTAATAAACTGTAGATACAGGGTAATAAACTGTGAATACAGGGTAATAAACTTTAGATACAGGGTAATAAACTTTAGATACATCGTAATTAACTGTAGATACAGGGTAATAAACTGTAGATACAGGGTAATAAACTATAGGTAACAGGTAATTAACTATAGGTAACAGGTAATTAACTATAGATACAGGGTAATAAACTGTAGATACAGGGTAATTAACTATAGGTAACAGGTAATTAACTATAGATACAGGGTAATAAACTGTAGATACGTGGTAATTAACTGTAGATACATGGTAATTAACTATAGATACAGGGTAATAAACTGTAGATACATGGTAATTAACTGTAGATACAGGTTATAAACTGTAGATACAGGGTAATAAACTGTAGATACAGGGTTATAAACTGTAGATACAGGGTAATAAACAGGGTAATAAACTGTAGATACAGGGTAATAAACAGGGTAATAAACTGTAGATACTGGGTAATAAACTGTAGATACAGGGTAATTAACTGTAGATACAGGGTAATTAACTGTAGATACAGGGTAATTAACTGTAGATACAGGGTAATAAACGGGGTAATAAACTGTAGATACAGGGTAATTAACTGTAGATACAGGGTTATAAACTGTAGATAAAGGGTAATAAACTGTAGATACAGGGTTATAAACTGTAGATACAGGGTAATAAACTGTAGATACAGGGTTATAAACTGTAGATACAGGGTAATAAACTGTAGATACAGGGTAATAAACTGTAGATACTGGGTAATAAACTGTAGATACAGGGTAATTAACTGTAGATACAGGGTAATAAACAGGGTAATTAACTGTAGATACAGGGGTACTATAAATGTATAAATATATCAATACATAGATGTATAAATAGTTTAATCTATAGCCCAGAAGGTAAATGCTGTCAGTGGTTCTTGCTCAGCTGCAGACATGTTTGTGCCCTCTCTTTGTGTGAGAACACACCTGTACAGGTATTCAGCTGATCACATGATCAGCTTTAACTCTGCCATGCAAAGAGAAAACAAAGAAGGAAACGCAGACGATCACCTGTGTATCTGCCCCACCCCCAGCCCACACACACACACACACACACACACACACACACACACACACACACACACACACACACACACACACACACACACACACACACACACACACACACACACACACACACACACACACACACACACACACACACACACACACACACACACACACACACACACACACACACACACACACACACACACACACACTACTATAACTAATAATGGAGGAGTTTCAAGTTAAAGTAACTGGAGGAAAAGGACATAAGGTGAAACAGTAAATATAAAATGGCTCTCAGAAAACATCATGTAAAATCACTCTGCTAAAGTGAGAGTGAAGTTTGAAGATTCTGCTCCACAGGACGGTCGTATCAAAGTTTAGAAGCCCTGATGGTAAAGTCACCTTCAACTCCAGATTTCCCTCCTCTACTTTATAACGACCTGGAGGACCCAACCTGAAGATCTGACGGCCCCACCTGAGCATGTACGGTGCATCACCATCACCATCATAACCATCTTCATCCTCATCATCATCATCACCATCAGTTCATGCAGGCTGCAGACTGATAGCTCTCACAGAGTTATTCAGTAGCTCACAGTCTGTGAATGCGACGTTTAAAAAGAGCTTTTAAAAAAAACAGTCAGCCATGAAATCAGCCACCCATTCTGCAGACTGTCCCCGACTGAGAGAGAGAGAGAGACCACACAAATTCCTGCAGTCAACTGCTGTGCGTGAGTTTGTGTGTGTGTGTCTGTGTGTGCGTGTGTGTGTGTGTGTCTGTGTGTGTGTGCTCACAGGTTGGTGATGTGAGCTATTTGCTCATCTGTTCCTCTGGTCAGTGAGTAACTGAGAGACTGTATCTCTGATGGATTTAATGTGTAAGAAAAAAGGTGTAATGACGGCCTGATGAGCCAATCCCCCCCAACCTGGATCCTCCCAAGATTTCCTGTCTGTTAAAAGTCAGTTGTTTCTTTTTCTAAATGTTGCTGTAGTGCTCACGATGGATTAAAGCTGGGTCTGTAGTACAGCGAGGTCTTTTAGCTGCTTTTTAAGTGTCTCGAGATAACAGTCACCAGTTATGAATTGGCGCAATACAAATAGGATTGCTTGACATATTGATTGAGTAATTGATGATCTTATAAGTTGGTACGGTGGTGTTGATAAATTACAGTCTGTACAAGGCTTGTGTCTATATCTCCACACGGTGCATGATACGAACTCCGTGCTCTTAGACCTGCTGCGTTATGCTTCCTGTCGTCCTGTATGTTCTTCTCCCCTCTTCAGTTCAGATTGTGATTCTGTTCAACTACATGTAGCATTGACATTAACAGAGATATTGTCATTATAGCGTCACATAGAGGACTCTGTTACCTAGGACGTCACTTCCTGATCGTTCTTTTTAATTCATATCTTGCCTCAGGAGACACTCCGACAGATAAAGTCTCTAACTGTGATGGACTTTTGAGTTTAGGGGAAGACTGGCCCGCTATCTGTAGTGCATGTGTGAAAACATCGACTCTTGCTCTCCAAACGTTGGCAGATGATGCAGTAAGTTGGGAGCGTGCATAGTCTGAGGATTTTCTTTTTTCAAACCACAAATTATTATGTGTATAATCCTATTACGCCCCCCCCCCTGCGTTGCAGCATTGTGGGGTTGAATGGAGGAGTCTCCAGCAGAGAGCACATTGTGGGATGATAAGAGCCTTCTGGACTGAGGGGCCCCCGCTCCCAGCACCCACAGAGCCCTTCACACGGCCGTCCCTTATAAGACCGCCCCTCACACGGCGGCATGCGGGTCAACGAGGGCCCCGCCAAGAGCCAGGCGAATGTGTTAAACGACTCAACGGGAGTTTCCTGGTCCAACGCTCGCATGCTGAGGATCATTAGTGTGGAAGGAAGAAAGTGACAGCTTCACCTGCTGCTGACTCAGAGCACACACACACACACACGCAGATAGACACACGCACACAAACACTTAGATGTGTGAAAGTATCATGGGGGTCATGTGACTAAATAAACTGTGAGCAGGTGCACAGTTTCATCAGTGCGAGGTTGGGAGGGTCTATAAGTTATAATAAACGTGCTGCTGACTCCATGAAGACAGAGGCGGCCATGATGATCCTCCTGCTGTGCTCTTATGTTAATTTATAAATTATAGTAAAAATATTAACAAAGCATGATGAAGCCTAAAAAACAGCAACAGCTGAAATCAAACAGCAAGCAAGAAGGGTAAAGCATTCATCCAAAATCTTCACTACTCAGAATACTTTAAAATCATCATTGAAAATCACAGGAATGGTCTGTCTGTCTGTCTGTCTGTCTGTCTGTCTGTCTGTCTGTCTGTCTGTGGTGAGACTGTAGTGTGTTTGGATGTTTTGTTGCAGCAGCTCAGATCAAACAGCTGCTTGTACAAAGAAAAATACAGACACAGCAACAGACACAGACACAGAAACAGTGTAAAACTGAGTTACAGACAGACACAAGACATTAACAGATTTACTAACAGAGTAACAGGCAGAGTATCAGCCTTTAAGACCCTCAATTGAAGTATCTAAAGCTACAGTCCCCCCTCAATGCAGTTCAGACTGAGGATTTAAAATCAATCTGGACTCTTGTAGTATTATGGGATGTCTGGTTCTCACCGGAGATAATAAAGTGATGGACATGCTGTGTTTAAAACTTGCTGACTGAATATAACCTCATTCATGAACTATATATTCCGGCTCCTCTCTCCACTCCATTTACCCCAATCCCTGGTCGTGAAAGTGAATGAAAACCCCTCTCCGGGACTTTGTGGGTCTTCTTACCGTGAGAGCGGAGAACTTCTGAGCGCGTGCAGCGCATAGCAGACATAGCAGCAGCAGCAGCAGCGCGTGGACGCGCATCCTGACGCACACTCTTCAAATAACGCACTGTCCAAAATTCAGTGCGAGTTTAAAGCAAGGAGACCGCAATGTGAGGAGAGCTAAACTCGTTAAAGATCCACAGAGGTCCCTCAGTCGGAGCGGAGGGGGTCGCTGGTTTAGTTCACTCCGTCTCCTCCTTTTCTTCAGACAAGTCGTAAGTACACACCCTCCGGATTCCTCCTCCTGTGTCTCTGACCTCTTCTCCTCCCTCGGTCTCTCGGTCTCTCTCGGTCTCTCTCTCTCTCTCTCTCTCTCTCTCTCTCTCTCTCACTCGCTCGTTCGCTCACTCTCTCTCCTCTCCTCCTCACCCCGCGCCTCCTCCTCTTTTTCTGATCGGATGCACAAGGACTCCGTCTGCTGCGGGAGGAAAAAAAAAGAAAAGTTAATAATTCTTCACCTTGTCCTCCTCTTCCTCCTCCTTCAGAACATAACAAGGAGCCCCCTCTTTCTGTCAGACTGTGCAGCAGCACCCCCCCCCCCCCCCCCCACACACACACACACACACACACACGCACACAAATAGGGTGCATACACTACAATGAAAATCAACAGATGAACACACCTGCAAACAAAGACAAACATCTTGTGAGGTTACCTAAAGGTTCGACAGGTATTTCATTAGACAGGTAAGAGTAAAACCTCTGTAAGCTGACAAGTTGCACAAAAACATAGGCAAACGGGAGAGAGAGAGAGAGAGAGAGAGAGGGGCCCGTACCTCCTCTCCAACTTCACCGTCTTTTACAAACTTTGCAACTTATTCATGTTAAACATTATGCAGGACTTAATCTAAAGGTTCTGGCAGTAAAAAAAAACAAACAAACAAAAAACACCTCACTGAAAAGTTGTTCAGCCTCAACTGATCACGCTTTAATGTAAATGTGGATCGTTGTTGCTGACTTGTCTCTTTTTAAAAAAAAAAATGTTGTTCTTCAATCTGTTTGCAATAATTTGAGAGTAAAGCGCCACCCAGCGGTGTTCAGTCGAATGTACAATCTTTTTGACTCGCTCATTCAACAGGAGTTGATACTTTGAAGTAGTAATTATTTTAGAATCATTTATTTAGTTTAGTTGATTAGTTGTCAAGGACCGTGTACAAACAAAACATTAATATAACAGAGAAAAGATGCTTTGTACCAGATTACAGCAGTTTCCATCTGTAGATTCAGCACCTTTATGTCATGGAGGGATAGAAGTAGTCTTCCAAACTAAGGGAACAGTAAAACAGAAGAAAGGTTAAACATGTAAGTTATGTAGTGGACTAAAACAGGGGCTGTGAGATTTAAAAAGTACAGTTCAAGTTTATCCCCACCAGCAGAATATTTTGTGTCTGAAGCTGGTAAGACTTTAAACACTTCACCAGAGAAAATGGGCTGAAGCTCAAAACTTGGTCACCTGATGTGATCGATAACAGGCAACAACGGACCTGTGTAGGAAGTTCTTATAAAGCAGTAAAAATGAAAGATTAAAGCAAAAACACTGAAGAACAATAAAGTCAGAATTAAAACGTATAATTGTGTCTATTTAATTAAATAAAACATTATTTATCCCTGGTGTAATTAATGTGCTTTATTATAGAATTATTTTCCTCGTGAATAAATAAGCAAAACATTTCATCCACCACAAAAAAGTCTCGAAGATTCGAAGATGATCTGAATCTATTTCTAAACTCTTTGTTATAAACAGGCTGCCTGAAGGGGGCAGTCGTGAGGTGATGACTCACACCACCGAAGAAGAAGCAGAATCTCCTTTCCTCCGCTTCCGGTCCTGGCTTGCTGCGTGGTTTAGCCTCCACAGTTAGCTTTGTAATAACTCATCTGTTACTCTTCGGAGTGTCAAAAAAGCATCCTCGGATCCATCATCATGTCCTACCAAGAAGAAGAAGGAGGAGGAGGAGGAGGAACAGAGGCGACCGCCGTGAGTTCTTCTTCGTTGGATTTAAATATATTCGTCACACTTCTGCTCTGTTAGCCGGTTAGCTGGCAGGCTAACACCCGGCTAAACAGCGGCTTCCTCAGAGCTAACATGATGTTGACGTTTAATTTCTGTGAGACAAAGAGTTAAATTTAACATCTCTGAAAGACGTCTCACTCATCTTTTTTTCCGCAGTACGACCCTTACACCTATCCCAACGACTACGACCTGCACACAGGTAAGTCCATCCACATCAAAACACACACACACACACACACACACACTGTGTATGTGTGATTAAGACGTGTGTGTCCCCCTGCAGGTGATCCTAAAGCAGACCTGGCGTATGAGCGTCAGTACGAGCAACAGACCTATCACGTGATCCCCGAGGTCATCAAGAACTTCCTGCAGTATTTCCATAAAACCACCTCCGACCTGATCGACCAGAAGGTGTACGAGCTGCAGTCCAACCGGGTGTCGAGTGAGAGCATCGAGCAGAAGATCTACGAGATCCAGGACGTCTACGAGAACAGGTGAGAGGTGTGAGGTCCTGATCCCAGGGTCTGATTCAATAACGAACCACATCAGGTGTGTCCTTTCACTCATGTTGTCTCCTCGTGTCCTTCACTCATGTTGTCTCCTCCACTGTTCACTGATGTCTCCTCGTGTCCTTCACTCATGCTGTCTCCTCGTGTCCTTTCACTCATGTTGTCTCCTCGTGTCCTTTCACTCATGTTGTCTCCTCGTGTCCTTTCACTCATGTTGTCTCCTCGTGTCCTTTCACTCATGTTGTCTCCTCGTGTCCTTTGCTCATGTTGTCTCCTTGTGTCCTTTGCTCATGTTGTCTCCTCGTGTCCTTCACTCATGTTGTCTCCTCTGTTAACTGATGTCTCTGCTCCTCTTCCTCACATTAACCCTTTGTGTTCACTCTCTGCTCCTCTTCCTCACGTCGTCCTTTAGCTGGAATAAACTGACGGATCGTTTCTTTAAGACGTCTCCGTGGCCCGAAGCCGAGGCCATCGCGTCACTTGTGGGAAACGGTGGGTGTTTCACCTGCCAATCTTTACTCGGACGCCATCTTTACAATATTGACACATCTGTGTGTGTGTGTTCTGTGCAGATGCTGTGTTCCTGATCCTCTACAAAGAGCTGTACTACAGACACATCTACGCTAAAGTCAGCGTGAGTAACTCGCTCTCATTGATTTCCTGTTTCACCGGAGAACAAATGCGCTAGTTGCCACCTACCACGACATTAAAGACGAGAAGAAAGAGACGTCGAACAGCCAATCATGTCGCAGGGATACGGGTAGGCGGGCTTTCAGACGTTCCGAGCAGAATGAAAACAAAAGGTCGTCGATAAGAAAGGACGCTCAGCTGCAGGAGTTTGGAGACATTACCGAAGACGAGTGCAGATGTGAAACGTGTCGAGTGTTGGTTTTTAACCCCCCCCTCTCTGTCATCAGGGTGGACCCACTTTGGATCAGAGATTCGAGTCGTACTACAACTACTGTAACCTCTTCAACTACATCCTCAGTGAGTGACCACCTTCATGTTCATATTTTTTGAGTCTAACAACACCCGACGACTGACGAGTAAACGTGTACCTGTGAACAGATGCTGATGGCCCCGCCCCCTTGGAGCTTCCTAACCAATGGCTGTGGGACATCATTGATGAGTTTATCTACCAGGTACAGAACGAACATCCCGACTCCGACTGTCTGTGTGAAAATGCGCTTGTTTTAATGACTAAATATAAACGTGTAACTCTCTCTCTCTCTCTCTGCAGTTCCAGTCGTTCAGTCAGTATCGCTGTAAAACAGCCAAGAAGTCAGAAGAGGAGATCGAGTTTCTGAGGAACAACCCGAAGATCTGGAACGTCCACAGCGTGCTCAACGTGTTGCACTCGTTGGTGGACAAGAGCAACATCAACCGGCAGCTGGAGGTCTACACCAGCGGGGGTAAGAAAGGGTTAAAAACACAAAGACGATGGCTGTCACGGTAGCAGAATAACATCCTGCACACGGCCGGCGGCAACACATTTGTGCAGTTTGCACGGAGCTGAATCTGACTGCAGATCTGGTTTGATTTTGAAGCTTCAGTGTGCTGAGCTGTGTTTTTTTTTTTTTTTTTGCAGGAGACCCAGAGAGCGTGGCGGGCGAGTACGGGCGTCACTCTCTTTATAAGATGTTGGGCTACTTCAGTCTGGTGGGTCTGCTGCGGCTGCACTCTCTGCTCGGGGATTATTATCAGGCCATCAAAGTGTTGGAGAATATCGAACTCAACAAGAAGGTAAAACGTTTTACACACACACACACACACACGCACACACACACACACACACACACACACACACACACACACACACACACACACACACACACACACACACACACACACACACACACACACAATGAACGTTCATATCAGCGGATTTACACTTACCTGTCACTCTTCTGCCCCCTTCCTGCCAGAGCATGTACTCCCGTGTGCCCGAGTGTCAGATCACCACTTATTATTACGTGGGCTTCGCCTACCTGATGATGAGACGCTACCAGGACGCCATCCGAGTGTTCGCCAACATCCTGCTGTACATCCAGAGGACCAGGAACATGTTCCAGAGGTCCACGTACAAATACGAGATGGTGGGTCGCCGTGTGACTTGATCACACGCACGCTTATATTTATTGTCCCGTAGAAGAATCTCCCTGAGGAAACAGTTTTCGGGTCCCTGCTGTAATCGTAATGTCATCTCTGTGTGTTCAGATCAACAAACAGAACGAGCAGATGCACGGTCTGCTCGCCATCGCTCTCACCATGTACCCGATGAGGATCGATGAGAGCATCCACACTCAGCTCCGAGAGAAATATGGAGACAAGATGCTGCGCATGCAGAAAGGGTAAGACACACACTCTCACTGGCCAGCTTGTTGTCATGGTGATGTAAATGAAGTGACTCTGAAGGTGTGTTGTTCCCTCGTCAGAGACTTGCAGGTGTTTGAGGAGCTGTTCAGCTTCGCCTGTCCCAAGTTCCTGTCCCCCGTCGTTCCGAACTACGACAACGTTCATCCCAACTACCACAAGGAGCCGTTCCAGCAGCAGCTCAAGGTGTTTGCCGAGGAGGTGCAGCAGCAGGCGCAGCTCTCCACCATCCGCAGGTATGCTCGGGCCACCAGAGGGCGCTCTGCTGCACAAGCAGTCTTCTTTTCTGCTCTTGAGTGTTTGTGGTCTTGCTGATGAGAGCGCCCCCTGGTGTTCAGACTGAGTCACAACCATTCTGACCTTTTGGAAAACTTCTCCATCGCTAGCGAGGTTTTCTGTCTGTGTGTCATCTGAGGCCAAACATTGATGGTGTGTATCTGTGTGTGTCTATCTCTGTGTTTGTGTAGCTTTCTCAAGCTGTACACCACCATGCCTGTGGCAAAGTTGGCGGGCTTCCTGGACATGACGGAGCAGGAGTTCAGGATCCAGCTGCTCGTCTTCAAACATAAGATGAAGAACCTGGTGTGGACCAGCGGGATCTCGGCTCTGGATGGAGAGTTTCAGTCCGCGTCGGAGGTTGACTTCTACATCGACAAGGTGTTTAAACACACGCACATACGTACACACTTCAGAGGACTGAGATGTGAGCAGCTCGTTTGTTTCTTTACTCAATGTTTTTTCTCTCCGACTTTCCGTCAGGATATGATCCACATCGCTGACACCAAGGTCGCTCGGCGTTACGGGGACTTTTTCATCCGACAGATCCATAAATTTGAAGAGGTGAGCGCTTCGACTTCTTTTCAAGCTTTTTAACTTTTACTGAGGTCATCATGATACCAGAGATCATATCGTATCAAAATCTGTTACCACGGCAACAACCCACAAGTCCCACACACATCTGATGATTTGTAACTCAGTGTTTGATTTCCGACACACAAATGGTGTAAGTCATGTTTCCAACCTTACCCACTTGAAGTCTTTCTAGGAGACCCTGTTTGGAATTTAAAATGTGGTTCAGGTGTGAACATAGCCTCAGGTTGTTTGTGGGTTTGTCGTCCCTCAGCTGAACCGGACTCTGAAGAAGATGCCGATGACTGGAGCGTCTGCAGCGTCCAGCAGCGCGGCATCCCGAGGACTCTGAGCTCACAGTCGTCTGATGATAAAATATCAACAATGGCGAACTTTTCTATAAAACCTGCAGATAATAAACTGACTGATGATGGAACTCACCGGTGTGCTGTCATGTGCTCAAACCACCACTAGGTGTCAGTGTTTAACTGGTTAGACAGTTTAAAGAGTCGATCCGTTCAGTAAAAGATTCTAACAAATTTGCAAAAATACTTACCCATCTTCCTTTTGAGTATTTTGACGTTGGTCGACCAAGCTTTTGAATTTACACTGTTAGCTAACTGCTGGATGAAATCGTTCGGCCAATGTTGTGCAACTTTGTTTGCTAACATTGGCCCTCCTATCTCCTTTTATAATTCACGTTACCCGTGGAAAAGGTAATAAGCTCAAGGAAAGGAGTAAGGAGAATGAAATGGACAACTAAAAGGTCGCCTAAAAATTGTTCCATTGTGCCTTCTTTCTGGTGATATAATCCTTATCACGAGGTTTGAATTAAAATAAAAGGAACAAACTACCAGGATACTTTTAATCGTTTTACAACATCAGCACATTCAGAGTTCATCTGGGTTTAAAATTGTTGAAAGTTTTTTTAAGGCAAATTATTGCCGCGCTAACTTCCGTTTTCTTTTCATTTATTCCAGGTTGATTGTTTATTTTTTCGAACAAGCATGTACCTTTACAAAAAAGTATCTCTTAAAGCAAAATAAATACATAACGTACATAAAACATATCGTTTGAAAAAAGGGAGTGGGAAGAAGGATAAACTTTTCCAAAGTTCCCACCCCTTTAGTCATTTCTGGCTCAAGTCATTTAACTGAGTTAGAAACCTTTCTAAGCTAAAAAGACAATTCAAATGCAGCCTAGTTAGGACAGTAAATTAGCCCAGAAACAGGAAGTGGTTAGGGATCCCAAAGTGACGTCAGAGTGACAGAAAGGCCAATGACTGATGTCCCCAGGTGGACATGACTTTGGACTGAGGACGCAGCTCGTTGCATACTTCTTTTATTATCACAGGTCATCCAACATTTCCCAACACAGACTCTGGACCGGAGACGATAATGACAAAGAAATAAAAAGGTACAAAATGTTAATATAAAAACGGAACATTAGAAACACGGCACGCTTCAGAAACAGTTTCATACAAACAAAAAACGAACACGAACATCACGAAGCACAACATCCACAAACTCCAAACATCCAGGCGGATTCCTGCCTGTTTTGGTAAAACTGTTTTTTTTTTTCTTCAAAAATATCTTTAATTCATCACATCTCTATCAAATAAAAAAATAAAGCAAATGTTGTGACTCTGCAGATCCACCAGGGGGCAGTGTGCAGTCCGTGCGGGCTCAGAGCCGTCTTTAATTCATAAAAAAAAATCTTTTGAAGACTTTTTTTTCTGTCTTTAAAAATTTATTATAAAAGTTTTTTTTATTATGAGTCTCTGAGTCGTCCATGCTGAAGATGAAAAGCTGAACGCTCACAAACAAAGGAAGTCCTCTTGTTAAATATCTTTTATAACTTTACAGTACAGGAAGAGCTCCACCCACACCTGGCATCAGGGAACATCGCCTAGAAACATCAGAGCTCCGCCCACACCTGGCATCAGGGAACATCACCTAGATACGTCAGAGCTCCGCCCACACCTGGCATCAGGGAACATCGCCTAGAAACATCAGAGCTCCGCCCACACCTGGCATCAGGGAACATCACCTGGAAACATCTGAGCTCTTTTCGGTTTTAACGTTTGTCTTTAAGTCAGCGAAAAAACAAAATGTATCTAAAAATGTCTCCGCTCTGTCCATACAACTTTTTTTTTAATCTTCTGTGTTTACGGCCTCCGCTGGTCTGTGTGTGTGTGTGTGTGTGTGTGGGTGTGAGGGCGAGGGTGCATGAAAAATGGCGTGGGACTTGATTGATCCAGATAGATGCAAGGTGTTTGTCTTGTCCAATTGCTAAAATCCCACTCAAGTGTATTCTTCTGGCATGTGCTTGTGTGTGTGTGTGTGTGTGTGCATGCGTGCGCGTGTGTGCCTGCATACATGTGCGTGCCTGTGTGTGCAGTCCAGGTATCAGATCAGTGAGGATGAGGCATCTTTAAGGTAGAATAAGCTCCTCCCATAGGGGGGGCGGGTCGTTAGATGGAGGTCTCTCTTTGTTCTGTCTCTTGAAATAAGCTCCGCCTTCATCACGTAATCCTCTCAGACCAATCACAGGCTGTCTCTGTGAGGTCTTCTGATTGGTTAACTAGACTACACACACTCCTCCTGTCCTCAGGGGGGCGACGTGGAATCTGGTGGTCTTCAGACCAGCGAGGCCTCTGCTAGTCATAACTCTGTGATCTCCAGTGGACTCTCGGTCATCACGTCCCCGTCTTTGTGGCGGTGCAGCGGTGTGGACTTTGCGGACTCGGTGCGGGCGTTGCGTTCAGAGTACAGCCCGCCATCACTGTTCAGGGCCTCTAGAGAGCGAGCGAGCGCCCGCTGGTCGTCCTCTGGCAGACTGTTGAGGTCAGAGGTCAGCAGTGTCCCCGTGCTGCCGTGGACTACGTGGATGCCCTCAGGACCCTTCAGCTCCACAGGAAGTTTGTGTTTAAAACGAAGAGTGCCCCGCCCACCGTTGCCTAGGCGCTCGTCGTCGTCGTCATCCAAGTCGCTCTGGATCAGCTGATGTAGGAGAGAGGAGGACAGGATGAGGACAAAGAAACATGAACACAGCTCTTAAAGGGACAGTACCACGGCAACAGGCTGGAGAAGAAGAAGCAGGACGGGAAAGTTAGTCAACACTGCAGGAGGAAGAGAATCAGAGCGCACGCTAAACCAGAAATAGAACAATATCTATGCTAGTTTGTTACCACGGCAACAAGGAGAAAAGTCACAGCCACCCGATGTTCAGTAAATTATTGTTTTAAATGGTCAAGAATTGCAGACAAACTCCATCACTGACTAACATTGGCAATGTTTAGATAAGAGGGAGGAGCCTGACATCATCTTCTTCATGCAGGTGAGAGCGATCTCTGAAAAGCACGACTAAAGATTTACAGTTTGTTAAAGCGTCAGTACTTTCCGATAATATTGATCAGTAAAATAAGAGGAGCAGGTTAATGAACAGGTCGTCCGAATGCTGCCTTTCTATTGGTCGACTGAGCTCTGAGGGAAAGCGAAGGTGAGAGCGACCCCAGGTGGAGTGGGAGGAGTCCGTTAGAGAGGAAACCGAAGGACAGGTGAGTCAGCAGAGGACACGGCTTCACCTCAGTGACGGACGAGTGGTCACCCTGACTCGTGGACACGGTGACGAGTCGAGCTGCAAACAACGTTTTCAGTCTCAGGTAATCATCCAGGACCACCTTCAGGAGAGAGCCCTGATTGGACGGCAGGAGTGTCAGACAGAGTCAGGACACGCACACACCAGAGACACAAACGCACACACATACAGTACATGTAGGGACGCACAAACACACACGTATACACTCGCACATACAAGCACAGTCTGTGATCCCACTCATATTTAACCTCCTTTGAAGTGTGTGTGTGTGACAGCCTGAGGTCATCATGTGTTCATCTCACTGTGACTCCACCAATCAGACGTCTGTATGCTAATGACATTTCATTTCATAAAAACATGTACTAAAAGTTAGCTCGCCATGTGTGCTGCTTTATTTCAGTTCATGTTTTGCTTTTATATCTGAGTGTGGATTTGAATAAGTGTAATGAGATGTGTGCGTGTTCGTGTATGTGTGCGTGTCTCACCTTGATCGGCCCCTCCCTCATGATCTGACCCAGTTTAGCGATGTTGTCGTACTCCTGGATGGCGGCTCTCAGATAGCGATCGTCTTCAGGCTTCGCTTGAGGCTCTCGACCAAACGTTCCCTGTGAGGAGGAGAGGTAGAGGAGGTCAGGAGGAGGTCAGATGAAGATGTGAGGAGGTCAGGAGGAGGTCAGGTGGAGATGTGAGGAGGTCAGATGGAGATGTGAGGAGGTCAGGTGGAGGTCAGGTGGAGGTGTGAGCAGGTCAGGTGGAGGTCAGTTGGAGGTGTGAGCAGGTCAGGTGGAGGTCAGGTGGAGATGTGAGGAGGTCAGGTGGAGGTCAGGAGGAGGTGTGAGGAGGTCAGGTGGAGATGTGAGGAGGTCAGGTGGAGGTCGGGTGGAGGTGTGAGGAGGTGAGGAGGAGGTGTGAGCACGTCAGGTGGAGGTCAGGAGGAGGTGTGAGGAGGTCAGTTGGAGATTTACATGTACATACGTGTGTGCGGGCGGGGCTGTTCCACAGGTCGGTGATCTCACTCAGGTTCTCGGGGAGGTCGTCCTCATGGTCAGCCTGCGTGGCGAGCTCCAGGTTACGACAGAACGGGTCCAACCAGACGGGGTTGGCCCTGCAGAGGCGAGAAGAGAAGAGAAACAAAAAAACCTTTGAATGAGTTTCTGTTGTTTCTTCGATCTGTGAATAAATCCTGCTGAATATTTTAAACCAACACAGTTTAGTTGAACCATCATGAGATACTTCCTCACCCCTCAAACGAGTACTTGTTGGTGTTGGGCATGTCCAGGATGTCCATCAGACCCTGGTTACCTGCAGGTTCCACACGAAACAGTCCATTAAGTTATTATTACACAGGGGAGGTGGAGATGCTGATCTGATATCCGCCCTGCTCTGATTCCATCTGAAGATAATTTCACATCAGTGTTGATATCCCGATCTCAACCTCGAGTGTGATGTGACTTTAATACAGTTAACAGTAACATAATAACAGTTATACGGTTATACATCAGGAAATGAACAACAAATATGTTTTTTAACTACTTCCACACAGCAGCTCCTCTGTCGGTGTCCATGGTTACCGCAGAGCAGCTCCTCTGTCGGTGTCCATGGTTACCGCAGAGCAGCCCCTCTGTCAGTATCCATGGTTACCACAGATCAGCCCCTCTGTATTATGAACCTTTACTTGTAGGTTTAAAGGAATGGTTGTGATCATGAATCCGGTGAAATTAGAGTCTGGTGTTTGATTCTGAGGTTTGAGATGAATAAAGAAACTGTGTCAGCTAACCCGAGCTATTGAACACTGAAACCACATCCTGCTTCTCACCTGTGGATCCAGCTACAATGGCTTTCAGCTTCCTCTGGTGTCTGCTCAAACAAAAGAACAGACAAGAAAACTTGTTGATGAGTCAGACTGTGGCATGAAAACTATGTCAGAGCTCTTGTTCAATAATCACTAAACTAAAGATGAGTCTTACACTCGGCGGTAATGCCAGTTCATGGTGACAAACAGGATTCCTGCTAAACACAGCAGCACAGCCAGGATGATGATGACGAGCTGAGAGGAAGAAAAAAAACAAGAATTTACAATACAAACATACGTGTGATTGTGTGTGTGTCCCTGTGTGTGTGTGATCTGAACACACCTGCAGCGTGGTGATGTCATCAGGAAGTGTGTCGCTGACTGCAGGCTGAACATCCACCACGTTAAACTTTCTGAACAGATTCCTGAGCTGCTCTTTGTTCTCATCGATCATCTGGATCACCCTGCACACACACACACACACACACACACACACACACACACACACACACACACACACACACACACACACACACACACACACACACACACACACACACACACACACACACACACACACACACACACACACACACACACACACACACACACACACACACACACACACACACACACACACATCTGAGTACATCTGATCCCATTTGATCAGTGTGAACACAAACGAACAAATGGGTACTGAGTCTGAGTCCGCTTGAAGACGTTGTCTCGGGCAGGTGATGAAGGTGTTTACCTGTCCACGTCCAGGATCGTGTTGGTCTGATTGTTGACCACGTGGATCAGCATGTCGGTCTGAGCGTAGCTCACTCTGCCCTTCTTGTCCACATGAAACTGAAAAGAACAGAGAGTGACAAACACGTCTCACACTGGGACAAAACAAAACAGGAAGAACTGTCTTCATCCTGGACTCGGACCTGTATGTCGTCTAAGTTGACGATGGCTCCCGTGATGTTGGACAACAGATTGATGAACTCTTCCTGGTTGTCTCGGACCAGGTCGGGGATCTCGTTGAAGACGATTTTGACCCTCTGGTCGTCTCGGAGGATGTAGATGTTGACGTTGGTGGTCGTGCAGTGTCCGGCGAAATCACAGGCCAGGATCTCGAGCTGAAAGAAGCCTGGATTGTAGGCGGTGAAGAGGTCGTATGTTCGGATGATTCCATCTGTCAATCCTGGAAAAACAGGGAGAAAGGAATCTGAGAAAATGTTTCATGTTTGATCGTCTTCAGTGTTCCCCTTTGTGTCCTCAGTTTAAGAGCTCGTGTTCAGAGGTTAAAACCTCTCCAACATTAACGAGTCGACGGCTGGTTATCATCAGCGTTAATCTTTAGACGCTGAAGCTCACCGATGATGAAGATGCTGCCCACGTCCTCGCTGCCGTTGCTCTGTGACTGGAAGTATCGGATCGTAACGATGTGATACTGAACCAAACTGTTGTTCCCGATGTCGTTATCAATGGCCACCACCCGGATCAGCTCTGAGCCCACTTTGGCGTTCGCGGCCACGCCTGAAAACAGGAAGAAATCCGAGAGGTTATGACTTAAAGGTAGACAACTATGCTGAACAACATATTCAGTTTCAGCTTTATTTCTCTTACAGATCACGTCTGCAGACTGGTTTCTTCTTCTTACTATGCTGTTTAACTTTTTATGGGTAAAAACGTGTTGCAGTAATTCCTGCTGCAGCCTGTAGGGGGCCCTGCTGAGTATGATGATAAACACACACCTGCAGATGTGCTTTAGGTAAGCAGAGTGTTTGATGTTATTTTAACCTGATGCATGGTGGTCCCCTGTTAGTGACTTTATATCAACAAGGACATCCACAGTTAGACAGGAAATACAAGTGCGCACACACACACACACGCACACACACACACACACACAGTGTTACCTGCAGTGTACTCAGCTTTAGTAAAGCGTGGTTTCTGGTCGTTGATGTCTTCCAGCTCGATGCGGACTTCCAGCAGCGAGGGGTCTCGGGCGGGGTCCAGGGCTCGTGGTCGTGATGCCCTCAGAGATCTTGGCGGTGTCCAGCTCCGGTTACTGGAGGCTTTGATGAAGATGGCGTAGACCGCGATCTCCTCTCGGTCAAGGTCTCTGTGTAGCTTGAGCTCTCCTTCCAGACTGAGGCCAAAACTTCCATCAGAGTTTCCTCCTGGGGGAAGAACATAAAATCAATTTTCTGATGAAATCTGTAGATTCTATTTTTATTTTGAAATCAATTAAACCTCATATTTGTGTAATCGAGACTTTGAATCACCTGCTATGAAGTAATAAACCACTGCGTTGGATCCTTCGTCTGCATCCACCGCTCTGGTCACGTTACCGATAACCGTACCTGCAGGCGAGTGCTCGGGTACGCTCAGCTTCTGGTATGGCAGGCTGCCACGCTGAGGAGCACACGCACACACACACACACACACACACACACACACAGCAAAAGAGAGGAAACATTAAAGATCCCTGACTTCAGCTCTCCTGTGATCCTGCGTCAGCTCATCAGAGTATCTTAATGCTCACAGGTGGTTTTAGGAAGACGGGTTCGTTGTCGTCAATGTCCAGCAGCGCCACCTGGAGTGGCTGAGTGGTCTCATACGGCACTGGCTGACCCAAATCCCGGGCCACGATAATGAGCTGAGAGACAGGCAGGTGTCAATACATCATCACAATCATCACAGACGCTACACGGCAAGAAAACAGTGACATCATCGTCATCCTGTGCTGCCTCAGGTGACTCACGCTGAGCAGCGCCTGCTTCTCTCGGTCCAGTTTGACGGTGGTCGCGATGACCCCGGACACAGCATCGATGTGGAAGTTCTCCCAGTCTCTGTTTCCCGCTCCGGTCTGCAGGAAAGCGTATCGTACCTCCCCGTTCACGCCCTCGTCAGAGTCTGTGGCGTGGACCTCGTACACAGGGAGGCCTGGTGGCTGCTCCTGCAGGGATAGAGGACTTTATTAGACCAAGGGTACTTTTAACCCTCTCTCCTTAAGCTCCTCCTACTTTTCCAAATATGGTCATTGTATTTTCTGCAGCGCTTTCTCTCTCTCTCTCTTGTTTAAAAATACCTTTCCTTTTTTTTATTCGATCAATAATTGAAATAGCAGAGATTGTATCATTTTGAAACACGTGGTTTAAAAAGAGTACGGATGCATTTTTTATTTGGACGACCTCTGTGTGGAAATCTGTGCGAAAATCAAGACACTGGCGTTCATGAACGTACCTCTGAGATGTGGATGATGGTCCCGTTGGCCGGTCTGACAAACACAGGTCTGTTGTCGTTGACGTCGATGACGCTGATGATGAGGTCAGACGTGCCCCACAAAGGAGGACGGCCCTGATCTGTCGCCACGACCGTCAGATTGAAACGCTCCGAGGACTGGAGCAGGCGGCGAGAGCGCACCAGCCCCGTGTTTGGATCCATGGAGAAGGCGTCTGAAGGACGTAAACATTGTGAGGACGGAAGAATTAACACGGCGGCGAACGCGTTATCATCATCCGAAGTTGTTTCATGAATAAAATAAAAACAACGTTCCCACCTGAGTGAGGTCCCAGCATGCTGTAGAGCACGGCTCCGTTCTCTCCTTCGTCCAGGTCGATCGCTCGCACCGTGATCACAGACGTCCCGCTCGGCTCGTTCTCAAACACGCTCGTGTTGAACACTCGCTCGGTGAATCGAGGCCGATAGTCGTTTATATCGAGGACCGTCACCAGGACCTGAAGAGCAGCGAGCGAGAGGCACGGGGGCGCTTTCAAACAAACCGTAAAACACACACCTTAAACTGAAGGTTGACGCTTTGTCTACCTGCACAGAGTTCTCCCGTCTGTTGTTGGAGCTTCCTCCGGGGTTGTCTCTGGCGACGGCGGTCAGCGTGTAGTGATCCTTGGTCTCTCTGTCCAGAGGAGACAGGATGTAGATCTCTCCCTGATGAGGAGGACGAGGAGGAAGGAAGGGGAATGGAGCTCAGACATCTTTGATTCACTGAAATATTTTGCTCCAAACATGCAGACATTCTTCAATTTGTTGACTCCCTTCTCTCCTGACAGCAGAATAACATTTTGACGCGATTGTCGTAAAATCAACATCGACATCGAGACCTTGATACCACAGAAACGAAAACTGAAGCTTGTCACCCAATGTTTGGTTTTCTCTTGTTTTTGATTCACACAATCTCCTGCACACTGCACATTGTAAACATTACGATATATATGAAGGACGTTGGCACACATCCTAACATTACTAATGTTTCTGTTTAACTTACACACCTGTCTTATCAAACAGACGTGGTGTCTTTTAAAGCTTCTGGTTGCCATCGATCATGAAAACAAAAACATGATCATGGATGTATTGCACGTTTCGATGACCTTACAGATGTGTAGATTTGGGTTTAACTCACTGTCGTCGGTCTGATGCCAAACTTTCCCTCGCCGTCCACCAAACTGTACTCGACCACAGCAAACAGGCCCGAGTCCGCGTCTGTGGCACTGACTCGGACTATGACGGTACCCAGGTCCACGTTCTCAAACACGGGCTCCTTCAAACACACAAACACACAGTTTGCATCAGGATATCTGACCCTGTTAAACACAGCTGTCGAGTCAACATGTCTCCTCTTTTTGTAAAGAGTTACCTGATAGGACGGCTGCAGGAAGAAAGGGTTGTTGTCGTTCACGTCGACGATTCTCAGGTAAACGGGCAGCTCAGCGATCCTCGGTGGAGAGCCGTGATCCTGAGCTCGAATCGTGAAATTAAGCCACTGAACCTGCTCAAAGTCCACCGTCTGATTGGCTACGATTTTACCTGAAGAGGTGAAACCACAGCGAGAGTGATTCATTAAACAAGTCAAACATTCCTGTTAAACCCATTTGTGCTGTGTGTGTGTGTGTAGAGAGGAGGGGGGGCGGGGTCGTACCTGTGGAAGGGTCCTCCAGCCTGACGTAACCCCCGCGAGGCAGGTGCAGCAGCTGGTAGATGACCTGCCCGTTGGGACCTTTATCGGGGTCGACGGCTGACACCGACAGCAGCGTGGTGCCCGGCTGAGCTCCTTCTAGAATCTGCTCCGTGAAGTTTGAGACTCCGAACGGTCGAAAGCGAGGAGCGTTATCGTTCACGTCCAACACGTTGATGGTCAGTCTCGCTGCAGGCGACGGAGGAATGACCACGACGATGAGAGAATTTCATCTCAAGAAGCTGAGGATGAGTTTAAGGGTAAAAACATGAACTCACCGTTTGGAACGCTGCCCGATTTATCGATGACCTCACTTGCGTTGTCGTGGACGGACACGATGATCTCAAACGTGGCGACCTGCTCTCTGTTGAGTGGGTTTCGTACGAAAACGGCGCCTGGAAACATTTACACTGATATAAATTATCTCTGTTTTTATGAAACATCTTCAGGTTCTGGATTCAGTCTCACCTGTGTGCAGATCGATGCCAAACGACTCCTGCAGGCCGTCCACCGGGTTGTTCCCATCATCCTTTGCTTCCACTGAGATGATGTAGTACTCGAGGCGGGGGTGCAGGTCTGGGTCCTCAGCGGCCAGCGTGGTGACAACCACCCCAGGCGGCGTGGACTCGTTCACATTGATCATGGTCACGGGATCGATGAAACGAGGCCTTGAGTCATTCACGTCGTCCAAGATGACCGTTAGAGTGGCCGTGCCCGACATGGGGGGCGTGCCTCGATCTGTCGCCATGACTACCAGCCGGTAGGATCCTCGCTCCTCTCTGTCAAGGGTGGTGTTTCCCACTAGGACGGCGCCGGAGAGCGCATCAACCACAAAACGGTCTTGAGCGCCACTCTCCAACCGATACATGAGCCAACCGTTGGAACCCGAGTCAGCGTCTGTGGCCGAAAGCTGAGTCACCACCACACCTGAGGAAGGAGAGAGCGGAGGAAGAGGAGGAGGATACAGCTTTACTCTTCATCAGCCAACACAGAGAAGATCTGCGTTAAAGCTTTAAATCTAACCAACAGAAACCTGCAGGAACAATAAAGCACCAAAAACTGCAGTTCCTCCAGTGTCCACTAGAGTCCGTCTCCTGCAGTGAGTCAGTCTCCATAGAGCTCTATGTTAAAATGTCCAACTTTACAGCTGCAGTTCCTCCAGTGTCCACTAGAGTCCGTCTCCTGCAGTGAGTCAGTCTCCATAGAGCTCTATGTTAAAATGTCCAACTTTACAGCTGCAGTTCCTCCAGTGTCCACTAGAGTCCGTCTCCTGCAGTGAGTCAGTCTCCATAGAGCTCTATGTTAAAATAAACCTCCAGAGCTCGTTTCTCTCTTCAACCGAATGTTTCTACAACTCACCTGTTTTTATTATATTAAGACTTAGAGGGATGTCTCACCGGTGGGGCTGTTCTCAGGTAGTCGTACACTGAAACTGGGCGGGTTGAACACAGGTGGGTTGTCGTTCTGGTCCAGTATGGTGACTGTGAGCGGAACACTGCTGTTCAAACCCCCAACGTCCTCCCCGACCACGAACAGCTCCACCCGAGGCTCCTGAAAGGATTCTCGGTCTAACCTGGCTCCCTGACGAACCCGGATCACACCTGGTGGACAGACACAGGTGTTGTAATGAGAGCTGCAGGTTAAGACGTCGATGTGCAACGTCTCGAGGTGTGAGGTCACCTGTGTCCGTGTCCACAGTGAACAGGTCCACTCTGGATCCCAGCAGGCTATACCGCACCTCCGCGTTCGCGCCGATGTCTCTGTCCTCAGCCAGAACAGGACCGTTTAACACCGACACCGTGCTGCCTGAAGGAGACAAGGGAGCAAGGACACTAGGAATTTAATTTATAGGTAGACAATTTATTCATTCTCTGAAAATTCCAGAGAGATTTTAGTTGCGATGTTCTGTGAATTAAGAACCGACCAAAGACACTAAAGTTTTGTTCTCCAGACTTTGACTGAACCTGCGTCAGACGAGTTCTGAGACATTTGGATTATGTCTAAAAACCTCAGATGTGTTTCCTCCAGGTAATATCATGCAGACACCATAAATGTTCATCGCTACGCAGATGATACTCAGCTTTACGTCTCAATGAGGCAGGATGAAGAAACATGTTAGTTATGTAAACAGGCAGACAGACAGGAGGACGGACAGAGAGAAAGACAGATGGACAGACAGACACAGATGGGTGGGCGGACGGACGGACAGACGGACGTGTGTGTTTGTACCTGCAGCAGAGTTCTCAGTGATCTCAGCTCTGTAGCTGCTCCTGGAGAACACAGGACGATTATCATTCTCATCCAGAACAGAGATCAACAACAGGTCTGAATCCTGAGGACAGAGAGAGAGAGAGAGAGGGAGAGAGAGAGAGACGGGCAACAGTGAGACAGATACATGAGCTGAGGACAGACACAGAGACAGTGAGACAGGTATATGAGCTGAGGACAAACAGAGAGGCAGAGGGGGGGGGGGGGGGGGGGGGGGGGGGGGGTGTGGCGTTACCCTGCGGGCGGTGCGGGGGTTCTCGGGGTTGTCTTTGACGGTGATGGTCAGTCTGTACTCGGACACTCGCTCTCTGTCCAGAGGTCTGTTCACCTGCACCACACCTGTCTGACGGGACAGAGAGAGAGAGAGACAGTTAACGCACAGGTGAGTCTTTATCTGTTCAGTCTCCGTGGTCAGGCCACACCCTCCTGTGATGTCACCAGGTACGCCTGTACCTCCCTGTACAAAGTGTTGATCGCTCACGTGTTTTTATTGAGCAGGTAAAGAAACCCGTCTCACCGTGTCGTTGACGTAGAACGCCCCGTCCTGGTTTCCAGCTGTGATGTTGTACGTGAGCAGAGCGTTTCGCCCGCTGTCGGCGTCTCGTGCTCGGACTCGAGCCACAGACGTGTGTATGGATGCACCCTCACTCACGCTGGTGTTGTGAGGGAGGTTCAGGAGGACCGGGTCGTTGTCATTGATGTCTCTGACACGGACGCCGACCACCACCTGGAGGAGACGTTTATGAGAGAACACCACTTTAATGTCACAAAGATGGCCGCTCATAGACGCATCAGAACATCATTTTAAAAAGCTGGCTCGCAGTACTTCTGGAACATAGTTTGTCAGCAGAAGATGAGTTGTCTCACAGTGAAGAAGCTAAGGTGTCCTGAAGAGGGTGTGTGTGTGTAAGTGTGTGTGTGTCTCACAGAGCTGTTGCGGGACGGCGTCCCCAGGTCTCTGGCGGTCACGGTAATGTTGTAAAAAGCTGTCGTCTCTCGGTCGAGCTCCACGTCCTTCCTGACCCGCAGCTCGCCCTCCACTGGAGAAACCATGAACTCATCTATCGGTGACAGAGGGGGGGGGGGGGGGGGACAGAGGGGGGGGGTTATCAGCTTGTGTTTGTCCTCACACACACACAGGCAGGTATTGATAACATCCGGTCACACTGACTCTGGTGGTCTCCTGCTGTGATGCTGTATTCCACTTTCCCGTTCAGTTCAGAGTCTTCATCACTGGCTCTCAGGGTCCACACCCGGGGTCCCGGCTGACCCTCCGTCACCTCGAAGGGCCCCTCGTAGGCTCGAGGGAAGGTCGGGGTCACATCGTTTACGTCCAGCACGTTGACCAACACCTGAGGAGGGCAGAGCAACGCAGCACTCAAAGAGAGGAGACGGAAGAAAGTCTCAAAGGAGAGATGTGATATTTGAAACGCTCTCTGCTGTAACATTTTTACAATCACAATTAAAGACGTTCGATATAATATAAAAAATATCATGACCAACTGTTGCTTATTAAATTCAGTTAAAATATTAAAACATGATGTCAGTGCTCACTGTGGTGCTGGACGTCAGACGTAGAGCTACATCTGGACACTGATCTGTTGCCGTGACGACCAGAGAGTAATGACCCCCACTGACCTCAAAGTCCAGATCCTTCACAGCCGTGATCCTCCCCTACACACACACACACACACACACACACACACACACACACACACACACACACACACACACACACACACACACACACACACACACACACACACACACACACACACACACACACACACACACACACACACACACACACACACACACACACACAGGTTTAGAGTGCCATACATACAATAACAGTGTGTGTGTGAGAGCCTAAGTGCGCGTGCGCTTGTACCGTTATGCTGTTTATGTGAAACGTCTGGATCAGGTTGCCGTGGGCGATGGCGTATCTCAGCGTTCCGTTGGGCCCCTCGTCCGGGTCGATTGCCGTGACTGTGGCGATGGTGGCCCCCACGGTGTCTGGGCCCTCGCTCAGCACGGTCACGTACTCCTCCTCCGGGAACTCGGGGGCGTTATCGTTCTCATCCACGATGAGCACGTGAACGCTGGTCGAGGTCTGAGACACGAGACAGAAAACGTTCATTATATATTCTTCTCATTACTTATATAACACAAACACGCGCACACGGTTCAGTGAGCCTCCTGATGTCAGTTATCTGCAGGGATCAGACCGCAGCTCACTACTCTCTAGCTCCACCTAGAGTTCAAGAGAGTGCGGTGCTAATGTAGTGTTTGTGTGGTTGCAAAGTGTGTGTGAGGGGAGACCAGTTTGTTATTGAAGATGTCATTTATTACTAACAGCATGAAAAAGTGCATGTTGTTGAAAGATCCCAGATGATTCACCTCACCGGTCTGAAGCAAGGGAGCATGCTCATCGTCAACAGCTGAAAGCTCGGCTGACACTTTGACTCCCTCACAGGAGAATTTCCACTCAAGCTGAGTTCAGGCTGAATTTAGCGAATCACAATAGTCATATTTTAACTTTTATAAACCTTATCATAAAAAGTTGACATGTATTACATGCATAATGTGTACTTATAACATTGTAAGGAGTGTCATATTATTATGTGTTAGAATAGTTGGCGGTCATAAAACCGCTTGTGGAAGTGCAGGCTGTAAATCTTATTAGGGGGTAATGGACTGCTCACATAGTGGGGTGCGTAGAAGTGCCCTGTTAGAGATAAGGGAGTGTCCTGCAGCTGCATGAGAAACACACATATAACCATGTATGTCTTGTTTTTGCTACATTCTTTTTGACGTAACCCAAAATGTATACTGAAATTTTCATGACGTAAATGTTGAGAGTCAACCATAGTATATAGGAGGGAAGCACAAGCTTCTCTCTGGTTCGGTCTTCCTTTTTGGGACTTGACTTTTGCTCTACACTTGTTCTGCACCTGTAATCAGCTGATTTATATTCTCTTTTATTTAGCTCTAGTCACTCACTGGGAGAATAGCACTCTTTTGTAGGATTTGTATTATTTTGTAATCTCTGTGTTTAATCAATTGTGTTATTATAAAATAAAAGGAAACCTTCCATTGTAAGGACTTTCCAACAAAAACCCATTTCCTTTTAGATCTTATATTTTTTCTCTTGGTGGACCACGACGGACCAAAGGGATAGAAGACTACAGTAAGAAGCTTTTTGTCCCCATTGTTCCAAAACCAGAGAGGAAAACATAGACTGGGGAGGGACACTCCGCTTTAAAGTGGTTAGGACCCACTAAGGTGTGAGAGACCCAAGGAGAGTCCCCTCCAGGTAACGGCTGCGAAGGAGGCCTTTCCAGTATTAACAGCCTATGATCTGACCATAGAGGGGAATGACTTCAAAACTGTAATAACTCAATAACTTTAAAGGTATAAAAGCTGAATAAACTGTGTATTTCTTTAATCGCTCCTAATAACCAATAGTGATGTTCTAGTTCAAGGCAGCAGCGATATCTTTATGAAAGGCAGTTATTGGTCCTCCTGACGAGATTCACACTCGGCCCAGACCAAGCAATCAAAGTGAGGCAGGGTCGAGGTTTCAAGGTCAAGTAGTACATAAGAGCAACAAACTAGGATATTAAAATAATTCCCAAAATGCCAACTGCTTAGCCGAGATCCCCGCGCTCTCGCAACAATGTGTGTGAGAAGCACGTCTCAATGTAAACTAGACTGGTTCATAAAGTCGGTCACACTACAAAATGTAAAAAAATAAATACATAGGCAACTTAATAGCATACTTTCAAAGTGAAATGTTAGTGTTTATACTTTATAAAACTTTATAAAAATGTTTATACTTTATAAAACTTTATTCCTTCCCAGCTGTCACTTTGATGTCATCTGTTTTTCCCTTTTAAAAAACAAAACAAAACGTTGTTTTGCTTAATTTACAATTTCAATACCATATGTTTACATGACGAGAGAGAGAGAGAGAGAGAGAGAGAGAGAGAGAGAGAGAGAGAGAGAGAGAGAGAGAGAGAGAGGAGGGCGGGGCTTCGTCTGTCGGGGATTTGGCGCTTTAAGCTGAAGTTTCTGGTCGGACTCTCAGACGGCGAAACTTCTCTTAGTGTGTGTTAGTGTGAGTTTCAGTTTGTGAGCGCGCGCGCATGTGTGTGTGTAAGTGTGTGTTTGTGTATTGCGTTCAAAAGGAGGAACTTTAACTTTATCTGTCCGCCGCGATGGAGAGACGACCGGCCTGTCAGACACACCGGGCGAACAGAACAGTTCTGTGGTTCTGTTTGGTTCTGTTGTTCCCAGCTGGAGGTACGTCACAGCCACACACACACACACACACACACACACACGCACACGCACGCGCGCCGGTTTCATGCTTTAAGGATACAAAGTTCTCGCAGACTCATCGCGTTGTAACCTTTTGATCAGATTGTTGAACGTGATTTATGGAGGAGCTGACACATGCGCACTGCTGCTCTCTGAAACGTCAACTTTATAAACTGAGGAGGGCAGAGGAATCTGTCATCCTCCTTTAGGTATCATCTCTCTTTTTGTCCAGGTAGACCAGTGACGCTTCTGACGTCACTCACCTGTGAGTCTCCTCTGTGGACCTGCAGGTTGCTCTGTCCGATATTTGAATCAGTGCTGTGTTCAACACTTCAGACTGTCTCAGTGAGGCTGCAGACTCTTAGTGTTGTTTTTGTTGTTGCCGTTTTTCTGTTTCCGTTGTTTTTTGTTTTCTTTTATTGTTGTCTAAAGACCCCCGCCCCTAGTTACACATTGGAACAGGAAGTGGACGCACATTTATAATTGTAAACGAAAACTTCAAAATATTTTTTGTTAACAGAAACAAAAATAAAAACGGAGGAAATGACGGGGTTTGGGATTACTTTAAATATGACCACATATTACATAACAACCTTCATCTGTGGAGAGTATCTCAAGGGGAAAACCCACTAATTTTAAAATTCTTGAAGTTCCTGAATAAAATGGTGAATCTAGTTTACCTATACAAGGTAAAGATGGAACAGCCCCCCCCCTCCCCTGAGACACGAGGAGCCAATCCCAGGCCACGCAGCATGATACGACATGTCGGGATATCTGCAGCATCGCAAAACACACTGAAGTAATTACAGTGATGCTTTCAGTGTAGACTTACAGTTTCTGGTAGATAAACTCACAGGAACACAACAAGCGAGAGGAAGTGTCTGTAAATATTTTTTTTATGGAGACAGGGATGTCATTTGAATATATTTTTAAAATGATGTACTGTTTGGAGTTGTTTATTACACAATACTCTTTCTGCTTCTTATGGGTCTAAATCTAAAGTAAAGTCCCAAAAAGTCAAAACGAAATAAAAATAAACTCAGGTGAGTCTCTTTTGAGAGTGTGGGTTCTGTCAGTGATCCATTATTATAATAAACTACAAGCAGAAATGTGTGTAATTTAGACAGTTTGAGTTCAACTTCAGGTCATTACGAACAATTCGTTATCTGATCGGGCCTTCGACTTTTATCTTCGGTGTTTTTGTTAATCATGATTACGGTTTTCACAGTTGTCTTGGTGGTTGTCGTGGTTATGGTGTTGATTGTGCTGTGAGAGTTTAAACAGTGAGGGGACACTGTTCCTGCAGTTCAGACAGACTCCAATAAAACTCCCACAATGCATCACTCTGAATCCAGGACCCACTCCCCTCCCCATCTTTTGTTTGTGAGTTTCCTTCCTGTCACAGAAACAGCTGTTTGAGCTGATGATAATCAGGGGGGTACACACCCACCCCTCCCCTTCACCCCTCCTCACTCATCCTCTTCCTCACCCTCTATAACCCTCCTTCCTTGGGATTGTGCGTGCATGAGAACGCTAACTCCAGGTTTGCGTGGCTGTGGCTCAGTTGGTGGAGTTGTCGACTCTCAACAGGAAGGCCGAGGGTTCGATCCCCAGCCCCTGCAGCAACATGTGTCCGATGTGTCCTTAGGCAAGTCACTTAACCCCGCTGCTTTGTCGGCGGCGTATGAACAGGATTAGTTACTCCTGATGGCGTCCCTGCACAGCAGCCTCTACCATCAGCATGCGACCTTGCATTTACCTCTTCACCAGAGAAGCGAGTGGGGAAACATTTTGTGCAACTTTGTGTGCAGGAATTTATCCGAAAACGAGAAATGAGCCAATATTGGGTGTCTCACACTTCTCTGTGGTGTTGCCATGGTGATTGCTGTTAACGCTGTTCTTTAAACTGAGATATTTAACGGGACAAATCGACTGAACAGGAAGTGAGTGTTGACTAGAGGAGGAGCTTTAAAGATGGAGGACGTGAACTGCAGTTTTTTAATGATTCATGTTTCTGTTTGATCTAAATCATGATCGTTGGGTTCGTTACGACACCACAAAGGGTTTTTTTAACTTTCAAAATAAAGGCGCAGGAAAATGAAGAAACTGTGTGGAAACACTGTGACACAAAAATCTTTGTTACATAACAAGAGGAAGAGGATGAAGAGGAACACACACGTACAGTTAGTTAATAAGTTTAAGTAACACGGTGCAATGCAGCAATGACCCACAAACACTTCCTGTTTTGTCTTTTGTACCTCTTCCTGTGTGTGTGTGTGTGTGTGTGTTTGTGTGTTTAAGGCTTTAACTGAAACTGAAGGGGGGATGTGGATTCTCCTGCTGGTTTCACGCCTCCTGTAATAAGTCTGATGCCATCAACACTATGAGCGTGTGTGTGTGTGTGTGTGTGTGTGTGTGTGTGTGTGTACTTGTGTGTCTGTCAGAGTGTGACAGGTGGCACCAGGTTTAAACAAAGCAGACCTGACTGGCCCTCAGGGGCCTTAAGGGCCGACAGATCAGAGACCAGGGAGGAAACTTAAACCCAAATGGTGTGTGTGTGTGTGTGTGTGTGTAGTTATTTGTGTCTGGTTATGAGGTTTGAGTGAGACAGCTGGGCTTCATGTGAACATAACACACTCTTTCTCTGTCTTTCAACCACACACACACACACACACACACACACACACACACACACACACACACACACACACACACACACACACACACACACACACACACACACACACACACACACACACACACACACACACACACACACACACACACACACACACACACACACACACACACACACACACACAGGAACAACCGGTGGGAGTTTCATTATAATCAGCCCCACCCATCTCATTGCTTCTTTACGAACAATGAGTTCAACACACACACACACACACACACACACACACACACACACACACACACACACACACACACACACACACACACACACACACACACACACACACACACACACACACACACACACACACACACACACACACACACACATCCTGTCTCTGTGCAGTCAGAGATCACATAGGAAACCAATCAGAATGATTTATTTTCAGTAATTCAGTAAAACATTTCTTTGAAGCTTCTCAATAAACTCTTTGTCTGGTTTTTAATTTGAGCTGAGAGACATTTTTAGTCACGCTCTTGTTTATTGTTTTTTAAATGTTTTTCACTTTTATTGTGCGTTTCTTTGCTTGTACAGCACTTTGATCAACCGAGGTTGTTTTAAATGTGCTACAGAAATGGAAAGAGGTTCAGTGGAACACACTGAAGGATTGAGCAGCTAACCGTTTGAAATGATCCAGTATTAAATCGATAGTTGTTGTAGCTCTGCAGCTCATCGAACAGCCTAAACTTTCCCACATTCTGTCGTCCCCTGAGGATTTCAAGAACACACTCCCCTCTTCCCTCTGTGCCGCTCGTCTCCTCCTCAGTCGTAGAAAGACTTACGAGTGGTAACAAACAAACTGTGCGTCTGAAAAGTTTTATTTCAGTCACTTAGCCTTCTGCCCTGATCTCTGCTCCGCGGCGAGCGCAGCGCCCACCACATCCTATCTGAAAGGCCCTTAACTCACAGACAGGGGGCGCTAACATAACAGCTCTGTAGAGGAAAGCTGCAGATAGCTTCTCTTCACGTTCAAAGACTAAAGCAGAGCTAACGTTGTGTCTGAATATCATCCCAGCCTCAGTGTTCAGATTTCACGCTCGCTGCTTCTTGCTGTGAACGCAGACAGAAAAAGGAGGAAGTGTTCTGAGAAGAGATAAAAATAAAGAGTCAGCTGAGGCTCGAGTCTGAAGAGACGTAAACACTGAGAGAACAGCGATGAACGTCAAACTGAGAAGATGTGAAGCTTGTTAAACAGGTAAAAACGTGTTAAAGCTGCATCAGTAACAGAACATCACTATGGTTCAGTTAAAGACATTACAGGAGCAGCCGGCTGGATTTAAACCTCCGACAGCTGAGAGGAGACGCGTGTGTGTGTGTGTGTGTGAGAGTGTGTGGAGCACTGGTGTTTTGTTGTATTTGTGTGTTCTCTGCAGCTCTGCAGAAGTCAGAGCAGGAAGTGGTTCGAGTCTGAATGTGAGAGAGGGGAAAAAAACCCAAAAAACATTTCATGTAACCAGAGAGAGAGAGGACTCGACTGTCTGTTCGGTTTCCTGACGGAGCCTTAAAGACGAGGGTGTGTGTGTGTGTGTGTGTGTGAGTGTGTTTCCAAGAACAATCTTCTGATATACTGTAGATGTCTGTTTGAAACCATGGCAACGAAGACAGATGTCAAAGACGTCGATAATCAGTAATCTGTTTTTAATCAACAGAAATCGTGGACTCCTAACGCGACACGTTTATGCGAAGAGTTTGCACAAAAACTGAGCTCAAATTCAGAATCTGCAGTTTTTTTAATTGTCTTGTTCATTTAAATAAAAGATTTAAACGCGATAAAACGCTGTCCCTCTCTTTCTCACACACACACACACACACACACACACACACACACACGAGCTCGAGCTCTTTAAAGGTTGGATCCTGGTTGGTGGATCGTTTCTCAGCTCTGACTCACGATGATAAAAAAAATATTTCATATGTGTGACCTTTGTTCTTCTTCTATCGTTTCCAGCTGGAGGCGTGACATCCCACCCCGCCACGCTCAGTGTCTCCGCCCCCCACCTGTACTACAGCTGTCCTGAAGGTGCAACAGCCAAGCTGGTGTGTGGTCAGAGGGGGGCGGCGTTACACCCCACAGACGTCCTGAAACGCAGCTGGCTCTTTACACCGCACGCCGACCAGTCCTGCTCGGGGAAGGAGGGGCCACGCCACACTGTCCTAGGCAGCCATTCCCACGGTAACCACACCCCGCCGCCAGGGCTGAACTTTGGGTCGTCGTCGCAGAACTTCTGGATGGTTCTGAAGAATGTGACGCGGGCCGATCAGGGCAGATACTGCTGTCTGCTGCTGGATGTCAAGGTGGAGCACAAACACGGAACCATCATCCAGAAACCTCACAGCCACGTGATCCTGCAGGTTTCCCCGCGTAAGTTCTCAGGTGTCCTCATGTCCAGGTTTTCTAATATGGTCCTGACTCACAACAGGAACTTTATGTTACCATGGTAACCTTCATCTCCCCTCTGTTGTTTCTGTGACTCTGATCAGGGATATGATCTGTTCTGTCTTTAGGGAGGAACGGGTCTCAGGAGTGCACCGTGTGGGACCCCACTCCAGCCGGAGGTGAGTCACATGACACAGCATCTTGGCCAGTTACAGGGCAGACTGTCTGCCAGGGCGGTTTCACAGCAGAGACCTGGGTCTGGACCTGAGTTCACTTGACCTCAAAGTCTGGTTTGTTAGATCAGTGTGAACTTAAATGTCAGCTTGGGGAGGTGAAAAACGTCCACAGTAAGCAGGATGGATTTAGATCGTGAGTGGTTGCCACGGTTACTACTTCTTCTTTCTGCTTCTTGGCGGATTTGCAAACGCGTATACTGCCACCTGCTGTATATCGGACTGTGTACTTACGCGAGTGTACTACTCAGACCAGGATGGCAGGGGGTAGTAATCATGTCTAACATGAAAACACACTAACTCTCTCGCTATCTCGCTCTCTCAGGTTTGGCGCCCGTAGTTGTGGCGACGTCCGCGTGCATCATCGCTCTGCTCGCCCTGCCTCTGATCCTGGTGCTGGTTTACAAACAGAGACACACACACAGATCAAGACGTATGTGTGACACACACACACACACATGCACAAACACACACACGCACAGTGTTTCCTTATGGCTCATGTCCTGTTTCCTGTTTCCTGTCAGGTGCTCAAGAGCTGGTGAGGATGGACAGGTGAGTTTCCCACGCTCAGTCACACACACACACACACACACACACACAGTGAACAGATTCTAATAAACTAGAGCCATAGAGTTCTCACAGACGTCCTGAGACATAGATCCATAGAGGTCTCAGAGTTCCTCTTCAGAAAGTCCCAGAACAATTTGGTCTGAACACTCCGACTGAGTCACAGCAGCTGTGCTCACACTGCCTCTCTTTTTTTATCCGTGTGTGTGTCCAGTGAGGCTCAGGGTCACGAGAACCCGGTGTTTTTCGGAGAGTCCCCTCAGGTGAAGACTCGCACCGTGTCTCAGATCATGACCAGACAGTCCTCAGAGACGGGGCGCCACCTGCTGTCTGAACCTGGAACACCTCTCTCTCCTCCTGCACATGGGGACGTGTTCTTCCCCACAGAAGGTGACACACACACACACACACGAATGCAAACGTTGACTTTTTGTGCACACCACACTGCTATTTGGCCTTACATTGTTGTGTTAGCATGCTAACGTTGGCGCTCTTTAGTTAGCTCGTAGCTTCACGTAAACTGACACAGACTGAGCGTGATCTAAAAACACGGATATCCAAATAATCAGTGAGTATGTTCTTCTTCTTGAGGGAGGAGCCCATTTATGTAAACACAGCTCTAACAACAACACAGCCAGCGGGACTCCAGCTTCTCCCTCACTGGAGACAGTCAGGACTCAAACACATTCACACAGGAGAGACTGGAGTTAGGATTTACTGACATTTACACATTGTAACAGTTTAACATTGTGTTGTCATGGCGACCTGACTGAATGGAATCACCTGAGACACAGATGAAGACATGTGCTGAGCGTGTTTAAGACGGTGACGCAAACAGAGACGAGCTGAAACTTCCTGAGAGACACTTCGAGACAGAGAGCAGTCTTCAAACCCTCTGGGACATGTCGGCTCACACGCAAATCGGTGTTACCGTGGAAACAACTGCGAAACATGACGTTCCTCTGTCGATAAGAAGTGTTCATGTGGGAGGGGAGGAACGTGCGGGTCCTCCCCCGCAGAATGTTCTGCTGACTATCAACCTCATTGATGATTAAAAAGTCCTGAAGCAGAAAGTGTTGATGGAAACAGTCGCTCTGTCTGCACGCACACATCCACTCTCCATGCATGTACGTGTGTGTGTGTGTGTGTGTGTGTGTGTGTGTGTGTGTGTGTGTGTGTGTGTGTGTGTGTGTGCAGAACTTTCCTCCGAGCTCAACACTGGTACTGCTTTAAACGATCGTCGTGTGTAACGCTTCCCTTCAGCTTCTCTGTTTGTCTTCCTTCTCATCTCTGACGACGACCTGCTCGTTGTTCCTCTTTATGTCCATCGTGTCGTAACTCTGACCTCAGCTCTCTTGGTTCCCGTTTTTAAACGAGTTTCCAGTGAAACGCGTCAAGTTAAGAGAAGTTTGTGTGGGCAGCTCTGCTGCGAAGTGACTGTGTGTGTGTGTGTGTGTGTGTGTGTGTGTGTGTGTGTGTGTGTGTGTAAAGGGATACTTCACCCATTTACACAAAGCTGTGTATCATTAGAAACATGGTAGTAGTGTTGAATGGTCGTGAATCCAACCCTCATTTTGCCCTGAGATGAGAAAGATGTGTTTTTCTTTGCTTGAAAGTTTTCTTCATGTGATGCAAAAAGCGTCATATTGCATCACATGAAGAAAACTTCCAGGCAAAGAAAAACATATTTTTAAAAATGTTAAAAATGATTTTCTCACTAACGGACGTGTTTCCTCTCCTCAGACACCATCCCTGAGTCACCTGACCTCCTGCAGGTGTGAGCAGGGGGAACACCAGCTGACCCTGAATCAGCTCTTAGTCTCCACCTGCTGGACTCTTTCTGCTGGTTTCCTGCAGCTTTACGCCTAACCCTGAACCACAGACGACATGGACGCCTTTGTATCTACAAACAGTTTCACGTGCAGCAAAGAGCAGAGCAGCTCCTGCAGAGGGTCTTTCTTTCACACATGTCTGACTGTGTCTCTATATGAACATATAGAACTGGACGTATTCACAACATTTAAAGGACAGAGTGATAGAATATATCATGAAGAGTGAGGTCTTCAATGTTTATACTAAATGATCAAATGTGTCTTGGACTGCTTCATCTCCTCACCTGTTAAATCTCACTCACCCAGAGCTTTGGGGGGGGGGGGGGGGGGGGGGGGGGCGGGAGCGGGAGGGACATGTCAATCAAAAACTCGTCTTTGTTAAACATTACCTAAACCTTCCTGCATGAGACTCACAGACGACATCATCTCGTTCCTACCTGAACAGGCGAGATCACACCTGCACCCGTCTCTTTAAGGGCCCTGACACACCAAGCAGACGGCGAAGAAGTAGTGGCGACGACCGCTGCCTCACGTCACCTTTTGTCGTGGCCATAAAGTTGCACGAGAACACACCGCAGAGACCACAGCCGACGGCCAAACACCTCGGCGTTCTGCGCCTGCGTGAGAGGAAACGACTCTCCACGCCAGCAGGCGGCGCTAGTTCGTAGTTATGATACGACAAGACTATTTTTACACCGCTGTCGCGCACCGCTCGTATTAAAGGTAGCCTACTAATCAAGAGTAATGTCTGATTAAAAAGTTTAAAATGGCGCTGGAGTCGTCAGTTCTGGGTCTTTTAGCGGAGAAAGGAAAGAAGAGGCGACAAATAAGGAGAGACTGCAGTGATGGGTGAACGCACAGAGACAGGCTCAAAGGGGCTTTCCCGAACCTGTGAGAGCTGGAGATTAAGGAAACCTACGAACAGCCAATCAGAGAGATTCATGTCGAATCTGCCCAAAAAAAAAAGAAAAAAAAAAAAGGCAGATGGGGGCTGATGGAGCCCGACATGACGCAAAAACTAGGGCGACGACCGCTCAGCGACGGTCCAACTGGGACCGACGGCCGACGACCTCCACGGTGTGTCAGGGCCTTTAGAAAGATTCAGTCAGCCAAACCTCTGCACCTTCTGGAGGAACTTCTTTATGGCTTTCCTCCTCCACCCCTCCCCCCCCCCCCCCTCCATGTTTTTTATCTATGTTTAATGTACAACGTGATGATAATGAACACATTTTGTTATTTGAGATGAAAACAAACCAAAGAGATCGAGAGGAGTCGGACTGAAATATTTTTTTCTTCTGTGTTTTTATATTTTTTAATTCTGATGTCAAAATGTATAAAATTTTAAAACGCCAGCTTAATGTAGCCGAGACTGAACGACGGTTTCTCTGTTTGTGATTTTGATTCAGATGTGTGTGTGTGTGTTTTACTGTGAATGAGTGTGTTGACTCTGTATAAAGCCTTTTCATGGTTCTCTCTTTTTCAATAAAGTGGAGCTCGTACTTCTGCAGACTTCTGCTCACACTCACACCGACGCACTCAGCACAAAGATGGAGGTCGCAGCAGAACAAGAAGCTCTGAAATAAAAACTTTTATCCTGCAACGTCTGATGTTTCTTACCGACAGAGGCGGCGTGCCGTCGTCCTCCACAGTGATGATGAGGCGGTACTCCTGCTGCCTCTCTCTGTCGGGAGGAGCAGGTCGGGTCACCATCTCGCCGGTCACACGGTCCATCCTGAAGGTCAGGTCCTGGTTCCCCGCCGTGATGTAATAAAACAGCATGGCGTTGGGCCCGATGTCTCGGTCTGTAGCTGTCACTCTCAGGACGGATGTCCCCCCGCCCACATTCTGCAGGTTGATGATGTAAATCAGTTTTTACTGAACAATACACGCTGTCATACGTTATAGATATTAGAGAATCGACTCTTCATCAGTCAAACTGTAAAGGTGAAGATTCGGCGTGTTTCAAAGTCGTGATGTCCCTGCGATACTCGCCTCGCTGATGCTGACGTTGTATCCTCTCTGGCTCTCGATCACAGGAGCGTTGTCGTTGATGTCCAGGATGTTGATGGTGAGGTCGTGGTCTGTGTGTCGGGGAGGGGAGCCGTTGTCGATGGCGCGCACCTGTAAACGCACATAGCCATATATATAGGTGTGTTTTATGTAATGAGGATGTGTGTGTGTGTGTGTGTGTTTAAATAAATCCTCCTTCTTTAACGTGTTGTTAGAGGGCGGCATGTGTTCCTTCTCTATGACACACGGACAGTGAGAAACTGTCACATGATGAACCTGATGTGACTGTGGAATCATTCTGTCAGATAGGACAGGCGAGACTGGCGCCAGACGTTTACTCACAAAACCTGTGTAACTAAGCTCAGCCGTCTTTGTATGTTAATATTGATTCTGCCTCCGCAACAATCACACTGAAGAAGAAACGTAAATATCACGACTGAATAAGACTACAGATGTGGAAACACCCCCACAGTGCTTTGTACTGCATGCTACGCACAAGTAAGTGTGTGTGTGTGTGTGTGTGTGTGTGTGTGTGTGTGTGTGTGTGCGTGTGTGTGTGTCTGACCCTCAGCAGGTATCGGTCCACTGATTCTCTGTCCAGAGCAGCGTTCACATAAACTTCGCCGTACGTGTGATTCACTGTTTTGATCATGAACACGTCCTCCATGTTTCCTGCAACAAGGGTGAAGTTCACCTGAGAGAGAGTGAGAGAGAGAGAGAGAGAGAGAGAGAGAGAGAGAGAGAGAGAGTAATGGCACAAAGAATAAATATTAAAAAGTAATATTGTTTCAAAGAAAGCTTAATAGATGATTGTAAATTAAGTCCCGCCTCTGATGAAGCAAACAGCCAATCATGGCTTGGGATTCAATTTCCTCTGGACACGCCCCTGATGAGAATAACAATAATGATGATTTATTCTGTACAGCTGTTCATGATTGACCATCTTTATTTATTCTCACCAGTCCGTTTAAGCCGGCGTCTCTGTCCCTCCCCAGGACCACGGCCACCTTTTTCCCCATCTGCGTGTTCTCGGAGATGTCCACCGACGTGTCAGACGTGATGTCAAACTCGGGACTGTTGTCGTTCTCGTCCAGGATGCTGATGGATACCTGTCCACAGGTGAGAGCACAGGTGTGACCCCTGACATCGTCACACAGTGGACAGAAACTCAACTGGATTTATTAATTATTCAAATTAAAACTTCACAGAGAGAGAGAGAGAGAGAGAGAGCGAGAGAGAGAGAGAGAGAAGAGCTGCAGATCAAAGGATGAAACACGGAATGTTTACCTTCTGCTCGTCCAATCAGAGAAGCGTTAAATGAAAGAGGAACGCTGTTAGAACACAGAGTTATGCATGAATACGTTTATTATATACATTAATATATAACATTATAAACATTACAACCTGCAACAGTAATCCCTGAAAACCCACCTCTTCAATACTGCCTACAACTACTGACTCCCATCCTCCCCCCTCACACGGCTCTTTCGTTTTGTTTGTTTTTGTTTGTTTCTCCTTGTCAAAGCGTCTTTGAGTTTCCTGTATAAGTCCAATATATCATTATAATAAAGATATCATGGAGATATAATAACTACAGCTGTCTGCATTAATGCTTTAGTCATGATTAATTTCACGCTATTTTGTCCCTTCAGGCTCACCGTAGAGAGTCATCCTCAGTGTCTCCCTGTAGTCGCAGTGATGCTGAAGAAGGACACTGCTGCATCTTTAAATGTCTCAATTCACTTTAACAAACTCTCAGACTGCTCCCCTAATCACTTCCTGTTTCTGTGCTTAACTTCCTGTCCTAACCTTCCATCTACAAGAAGAGACTTTATTTCAAAATAAAAGCATGCAGCAAGCGAAGTACTCTCGACTTAAGACAGGACAAACACTCAAAATAAAAACCAAACAAGTTTAATTTTTAACAGAGAAATAATGGAATTTAAAACATGTGCCTAAAATGTTATAATAAATATTATATATAACAGTGTAATGATAGTTGAGGTTGTGTCATACCACGGTGGAATCTTTCTTTGGTCCTCCATCATCAGCGACCACAGTCAGAGTGTACATGTCTCCTCGCTCTCTGTCCAGCTGACCGGTCACCGTGATACGACCCTGAAAACAACCACAGATCACTGTGTCTCTGTCTCACTGTTTAACTCATTCATAAAAACAGAGCTGAAGTTCATCGGTCAGACTCACCGTGACACTGTCGATCTTGAACAGGGCCAGAGCAGCGGGTGATGTGTCGGGGTCGAAGCGATACGTCAGCTGGTTCAGGTTGTCTGCGGACTGGGCCTGGACCTGGACCACCTCGGTTCCCGTGGCGATGTTCTCCCTCAGAGACGCCTCGTACCCGGCCGAGAAGAACGCCACGGCCTCGTCCAGCTCGTTCAGCAGAGTCACATACACCGTGCAGAACCCCTTGTGGAAGGGTGGGGCCTGATCCGTGGCCGACACGTTCATCAGGTACGACGTCTTGGTCTCGTAGTCCAGGTAATCCACTGTGGTCACCAGACCCGTGCTCACGTCCACCTCGAACTTCCTGTCCGAACCTGAAACCAGGGCGTATGCCACGGCGCCTCCATCACCTGAGAGAGAAACGAGGCAGATGATTTAAAAAATACAAACAAAGAATCCGTTCTGTGTTCATCCTCTTAGGAGACGAATCAGAGAGCAGAGAGAGTCTGATGTTTTTAATTTGGACTGCAGTACCCGTTTTAAACACTAGGTGTCAGAGTTACAAACTGCTCCTTTAAAGTCTACTTCAGTGTCTGCAGGACTCACAGGTCAACAAACATGGTGTGAGCTATATTAGTGGATATTTGCATTGACTGAGCGCCACAACAATCAGACGTTTCACATGATTAGATGTCAAGGTCATAATCTGCACCGCGTGTTGGGTCCTGAAGATGGAAACAAAACAAGGTCCTCAAGACAACAACAGCCTGATCACGTTGTCACATTTTAAAAGGAACATGTTTGAACTCCTGCATGGGAGACATTTTCCACTGAGGCTTGAGTGACACACAGCTCACTTCACGCAGTGTTTAATAGTTTCTGTGTTTGTTTTGTCTGATGTTGACTAAAAAAGTGGGTCACAGCTTGATGAGTCACCGTGGAAACTCTTAAAACAGGAAGTGAAGAGAGGAAGAGAGAGCTGAGGAGCAGAACAAGACACCGTGTTTTACACTCAGCTGTTTTAGGTGCACCCTCAATGTTTTGGGCTGAAGCTCATTGATCTCAAAAAGGTGAGTTGAAGCACGGGACTGAAGGTAGCGATAATGGTTCCACTTTAGGATTTTTACTGTAACAAGTTAATCCTTAATTTGTCAAGTTTTTCCTTTAAATTCTCTTTTCGGAGACAAAGTACGACAATTATTAACAAATATAAATAAATCATGTTCAATAATTCAGAACAGCCACATGTGTGTTTTTAAACAGAGGATGGCTCAATTTAACATCAAGTCAGCATGATGCTTAACAAAAAAACATAATAACTGAGCTCATTAACTGACACAAAACAATCACTTGTGCAGAACAACCTCGGCTCCTCTCTATGTGAGACCTGATTGGTGCGAGTTCTGCAGCCAGCACGTGTTTCTTGTTGCTCCTCGGTGATTAAAGGCAGACATGAAGAATCTCAAAACCCTGTAAATAAAGTTCACCCCTGTAAATAGAGCCTGGAGTAAATAACTCCAGGCTCTGATTAAAGGTTCAACACTCTCCTTCAGCTTTGGCTCCCCCTGGTGGAAGGACCAGCAAACTGCAGCCGCACGAGAGCCTCAGTTAAATAAATATCCTGCTGTGTTTCATTTCCAGAGTATAAGACCTACCAAAAAGACCTGACACGAAGCTCCGCCTCCTTGTCTCATGATGTCACACTCACCGCTGTCCGGGTCGGTGGCTCGTACGACGATCACCGACGTGCCGATGCCGGCAGTCTCTCTGAGGCCCAGACGGTTGTACTGCTGCTGGGTGAAGACGGGCACCTCATCGTTAGCGTCGTCCACGTAGATGATCACCTGCAGGGGGCGACATCACCACCTTACATATACAGGTGAATACAGGTGTACTGCCTCTTCTCCCTCACATAGTCCAATCCTCTTCTTATGGAGAGCTCCTCCCCCTTCCTCACCCTGACGGAGCTCCTCATGCTGCCTTCATCACTGTTGAACGCCTCAACCTCCAACACGTGTGAGCTGCTCGTCTCCCTGTCCAGAGACCGGACACCCCGAGTCAGCAGACCGGACTGACGGTCGACGCTGAACAGACTGTTACTGTTACCTGCACGCACACACACAAACACACAGAATTATTTTAGTGCAGGAATCGTCCAATCAGACGAGAGGATTTTAGTTGTTCTTATTTGAAAAATAACCCTGATGAGGTTCAGACTCACCGCTCAGGATCCTGTACAGGACTCTGCCGTTCTCTCCCTGATCTGCATCTGTAGCCTGAACCTGCAGAAACAAAGAGCAACAAAGTCTGTCAACATCTTTAAACAATGCAACCTACACATCGGTTTCATAGTCCACAGTGTCAACGGGAACTTTATACAAAAGCAAAGAAAGTAATGTCTAAACCTCCCCACGCTCCTCTCCAGCTTCACCAACATTGCCAACTTATTTGTGCAATTTAAAAATGTGCAGAAGTTCGCCTGCAATCTCTGATCATTAAAAACACAATGAATTATCCGATATGAAGTGTCTTAGAGCAGTCAGCATCTGTGTGTTGTTTATTTTACACATCATTATTATTGTTTACATTTCCACAAACAGACCAATCAAACATCTGCATTCTCTTCACGTCCACAGCAGCCTGCTGTCCTGTTACCAACAACAACAACCCCCCCCCCCCCCCCTCTCGTCTGTGTCTCAGAAATAGTGGAGCTTTCTGAATAAAAATGACTCCAGAGAGAAACAGAGAAACTCTACGGGACCTGCAGACAAACACAAGTCATATAAAACTGCAGTTCCTCCAGTGTCCACTAGAGTCTGTCTCCTGCAGTGAATCGGTCTCCATGGAGCTCTATGTTAAAATGAACGTGTTTACAGCCTGGTACAAAAATAGTTTGGGTCTCTAAACCTTGTTTCTCTCTTTTCAAGAACTGCCGGCTGAATGTTTATACAACTCACCTGTTTACATGATATTAACATTTAAAGTGATGAAGAATTAGGGGGCGTGGCCTCTTTGAGTGACAGGTGGGAGACGCTAGTTGTCTGCTAGGTGTCTTCTCAGCTGATTCAGTCACTGACCTTTGACCCCTGGGCCATGTTTGTGCTGTTGGAGCCTTTTGGAAATGTTTTCAGCTGTTGAACTCCGCCCACTTTACCATATATGGTCATGTGTTGGTTTAAGAAAAATATGATGGAGCTAAAAGCTTTAAGAGGCAACTGACGAGCTGATGGGGACGTCACAGAGCAGAGATTCACGTCTTACACACACACACACACTTTTTCTCTCTCTCTCTCTCACCCTCGCTCGCCCCAGTAAAGAGGGGCCCAGCCTCATTAGCTTCATAAAGGGATGAGGAGAGAAGAGGAGGAGGAGGAGGAGAAGCAGGAGGAGGAGGAGAAGAAAAGAGGCTGGGGGGTCTGTTTGGTGATGAATGGTCTCACACAGCGGACTGAACCATTACACTCTAAAAAGGGGGTGGGGGGGGGGGAGTTTAAGGTGTGACAGCAGGTCACAGAGTGAGACGTTTGCAGAGTCATGTGACAGATTAACTCTGAGTTTGAAACTCTTCATCGTCTCCAACTCTCTGACACTCAAACTGCTCTGTGACTCTTCACTCTGATGAGATCTATAAAATGTACCCCCCTCACCCCCAAATTCCCCTCCCCCTCGTTTCACCCTCTCTCTCTCTCTCCCTGTGTGTGTGAGTGTGTGTGTGTGTGTGTGTGGGAAAGAAAGTAGCGGTTTAAGGAGGAAAACAAGTGTGCAGCCACAAACAGCTCTGAACTCTCTGACTGGGACTAAACGCGTCGTTAAACTGTGAGTATGACCTGATCCCAGTTTTCATGTCGAGCTTCTTGACGTTCATAGTGAAGAGGAAGTCTTGTAACTTTGCATTTTAAAGTTCCTACCAGTCAGAGTGGCGTGTGTACACGTGTTGCACGGGCTCTTATTTGAAGACGTTTCGTCACGTCTGCAGACAACATGGACGCTGTTTCAAAAACCTGAACCGTTTTGCAGGTGTCGGGTTTTCACAGTACAAACATGTTGCACCTTCAAAATCGGATGTTTGTTCAAGTTAAACCATACCCATATATTTTGTTACCACGGCAACACAATTAGAAAAGGTCCTACAGGCACAGTATTTGGTGACAAACATTTCAGACACACTCCTGCCAACGGTGAGAGTTGGATAAAAAAAGTTGTCAACATTTGGAGAAGAGTCTGAAGCTGGAGGATAGCGAGTGTGTCACTCTCCTGCTGGCTGAGTGTTTGTCACACACACACACACACACACACACACACACACACACACACACAACCGGTGACCCTCTGACCTAGTTCCTTCAGACTGAGCTGCAGCCGCCCTCAGTCGTACGGTGCATCACTTTAATCCTTTTTCTCCTGATGGAAAGAAAGTGAGGCAGGAAGAGAGCGCGTCTGTTTCTGTGTGTGTGTTTAAGTGTGTGTGCGTTGAGTGCGAGTGCTGACTAATGAAGGCTCTCTGTAACGAGCCGTCCCGCTCCGTTGGCCTTTTCACAGCTTTTCTGGCATTTTGTCTTAAAAATAATTTCACGTCCCGATGTGTTTCCTCTCAGCGATAAGCTCGGCTTTGTCTGCGCTGAATTAGGGACCATGACATTTACAAATGTTACCACCATGCTTGGGTGGGGGTGGTAGGGTACAGTGAAGGGGGGGGGGGGGGAGATAATTGGACACCAGGGCGAGAGAGGTGGCTGCTTTCATTTTACGTCCACACAGGCCGTTTTAATAAACCCAATTTGTTTTACAGTGAAGAAAGCCTGTCAGCAGCCTCTGTTTATAGACGCTGATTTAATGGCTGCATAATCGCTGCAAATGCCAAACACTGTGTGCATGCAGCCGTTACACTGCGCGCATGCGTGTGTGTGTGTGTGTGTTATCAACACTCGAGTGTGTGATCCAAGAAAAGTGCAACTAAAGCGACTCAGCTCAGAGAAGCTGGTTAGTGAGGCAGAGTGACTTCAGATCATTTAACACACACACACACACACACACACACACGATAACATGGCAGACAAGCTCCGTTGGCGGAAAAAAAAAAAAAAAAAGCAATTTAAATAGTGTGCAGGATTGTTTTTTTTGTTTTAAAGCAGTGGAGCAGTGCCGGGCGGTCATATAGCGAGGGAGGTCTGATGTTGTTGCCGTGGTAACAAACAGGTATGGGTTTGATTTGTCATCGCGGGGAGCGTAAACCTCTGGCCTCCTGAAAGCCTTTAGTCGATGTGTCACGCAGCAGGTGATCGTCTGGACCGTGCGGGGCGGGGCGATGATGTCGTTCAGTGGGCGGAGTTTCTCTGCTGTACGTCTCAGGCGATTGAAACGTGTCTCGTCGACTTCCTGTACACCTGACCTCTGACATCATCGTAGCAAACAGGATGATGGCTCCTCCACACGCAAATCTACCAAATACAGTTTGAATAAAACAAATCTCTCATCCTCTTCCATCAGCAGCTTGTTCTTCCTGACACATTTCTGTGCTCTGACCTTTGACCCCTGTGAAGGTGATCTGACCTCCTCTTTCTCCGTGCAGGGCGGAGACATCATGAACGTAACGGCGCCGCTCTCTGACTCTACCTGGAGCTCAGGTAACGTCTCTCTGTCCATCCTGACCAACAGCACCTTCTCCTCGTCCTCCTCTCCCGTCTCCCATCCTGAGGTCACCATCATGGTGGTGCTGGGTCTGTCTCTGCTTCTGGCGGGGTTGGCAGCCTTCCTGGCGGCGTGCAGACCGTCGGAGCAGGATGGGGACTCGGAGGCGGGCTGCGCTCGAGGAGACGCTCTGCTCCGAGGAAGAGGAGGTTCCACGGAGCCGCAGCTGAAGGTGTGGAAGAGGCTGGGCTCCTACAGGAGGTCATACAACCTGTCCTTCAGACGACCCCCGCCGCGCCGGACTCAAGAGAGAGAGGGCCCCGCTCGCTCTCTAGAACCACAGACGCCACAGACGGACGCCGCTGTGGAGCCAAACGTCAGCACGCCGTGTCTGTTTGACTATGTGACTGAAATCTGAGACGAGGACACGGAGCGATCCAGAGCTGCAGACGTCATGAAGTTACGTCTCTGTAGGTTTCATGTGAAGTCCAGGAGGACGACGTTTCAAAAAAACACGCCATCAGAGACACCGAATAATCAAGAGGCTCTCAGAGGAGCACACGTGCTCTTTAGTCTTTAGTCAAAGTGTCGATCAGTGTCGTCTCTGAGATGTGCTCTCCGTCTCTGATGGACCGTTCTATCAGCTGTTTGTGTGCTAAGCTAACTGAGCTAACTAACTTTTTGCTCCAGCACAAAACCTGATGTCACAACAAAGAACGAGAGCCAGAAGAGAAAGTGATGCTGAAGATGTGTTCTCTGATTGAAATAAAAGGATGCACAAACAAGACTGCTTAGACCGTTACTGGATGGATGGTGTGTGTGTGTGTGTGTGTGTGTGTGCGTGTGTGTGTGTGTGTGTGTGTGCACCTGGAGGATGCTGGTCCCTCGGGGGACACTCTCCAGCACGCTGGTCTCGTAACTGTTCTGGAGAAAGATGGGTCTGTTGTCATTCACATCCTGAACCTCCACAGAGACTGTAGCTGTTCCTGTTCTCCTGCTGCCTGCAGGACCATTATCTACACACACACACACACATACACACACACACACACACACACACACACACACACACACAGATAGTTACAGGCTGTAGAAAATATTAACGTAAATAAATTCAGTCCTCTGTTAATGTCCAAACACCGCTCTTTTAGCTTCAGTCATCTGTGGTTGTCGTGGTAACAACATAATTTGTGAGTCCATCAGACACACACACACACAGATACACACTCACCTATAGCCTCCACTACCAGCGTGTACGCCGCCTGCGTCTCTCTGTCCAAACCGACCACCGTCCGAACCACCCCGTCTCTGAAGCCCACGCTGAATTTACCGTCCTGATTCCCCCCTGAAACACACGCACACGCACACACGCGCATGCACGCACACACACACACGCACACACGCGCACACACACACACACACACACACACACACACAGGTGTTAATCGACTCACAGTGTGTTTTTAAGACCTGATATTTCACACACGCACGCTGCACCGTCTGACCTGTGATGAAGTAGCTGAGCTCGGCGTTGAGGCCGGCGTCATCGTCTGAGCAGCTGAGGCGAGCGACCACGTGATCTCTGGGGACGCTCTCCTTCAGAGACACGTTGTAGACGGAGGGGCTGAAGGTGGGCGTCTCATCGTTTACATCCAGCACTGACACACACACACACACACACACACACACACACACACACACACACACACACACACACACACACACACACACACACACACACACACACACACACACACACACACACACACACACACACACACACACACACACACACACACACACACACACAGAGATAGATGGTGAAGAGGATATTAAAGCCAATAAAGACGTTCAGTGAAATATTTTCTAAAACTTCAGAAAAAAAACAGAAAACATTTTTTTAAATTATACATCTTAACAGTCAGAGACATCATTTTAAATCTCACCAGCAGGGGGCAGCATCGTCCTGAGCACCGACTGTCTCTTTATGATTCTTCCACGTTAACTTTATTGTTTGAATGTTTTTTTTTTTTTTTTTTAGTCTGGGTCATAATTTAAAGTTTATCTTGGCACATTAATTATATTTAATCTTTTTATTTAAACTACTGTCAGAGGTTTGTTTAGCACTTTTTTATTTTGTGATAAAGTTATAAACGGGTGTAGTTAGAGGTCAGAGGTCACTGTTCTCCCTCCTCCTCCTCTCACCTGTGACAGTGAGGGTGGAGGTGGAGGTGCGGGGGAACTTCCCGGCGTCGAACGCGATGATTCTCAGGTGATATTGTCCGATCTGCTCGCGGTCGAGCACAGCCGTGGACGTCAGGACTCCTGTGGACGTGTTCAGGTAGAAGTCGAGACGAGGCATCCCCACCTGCAACGCCAAGGTGATCTGACCGTTCTTGTCCTGGTCAGGGTCCTCCACCTGGACCTGAGGGGGGTGAGGAGGAGGAGGAGAGACAAAATGATAAATCCAGACTTTCTATCCTTTCTTTTAAAAACTTCCTGATTCCTGTTTGATTCAGTTTAATCTTAACGTCATGTATGAAATATTTCACCTTGAACACGGACGATCCGAGGGGAAGACCCTCTGGGACCTCGGCCACAGACGGCAGGTTGATGAAGGTCGGGTCGTTATCGTTCAGGTCCAGAAGATTCACAAACACTGTGGTGCTCGCTGTCGCATGCAGGGGAGGGTTTCCACCTGCAGGGGGCGCCAGAGGGACACAAAGACAAACACCATCAACACCATTTATCAGCCAGTAAAAAGTTTTACAATCAACATCAATCTTCAGAGTTTAAGACAGATATTTGAGTCAACAGGTGAGAACACAAATCAAACATTTTTTAAACATGATGAATATTACTTGTCCAGCTTTATTTTATTAACATGATACTGAAAGTATATCAAAGACGCGATGTGAGTACTGACGGTCCATGGCTGAGATCACAATGGTCCTCATCAAGGCCGCGTTCTGGGGGTTGGAGCTCTCCCGGTCCAGGGTGACCCCGCTGGTCAGGATCTTTCCGCTGCTGCTGTTGATGGTGTAGAACGGGTTCTCGGGACTGATGCTGTACACCACGGTTCCATTCAGTCCGTTATCAGGGTCCACAGCCAAAACCTGCACAGGTGAGACACACACAGAGCAAAGAGTCCACACAAACCCTGAGTGAAAAACACCACACACACACACACACACAATCCCCCCCAGCCCCTCTGACACACACACACGCACACACAGGTGATGAATGGATGGGGGCGGAGTTAAACTCTGACTGGTTTTTAAAGAGCTCATCAATAATTCAGAGATCAGAACAAAAGTGAAAAAAAAACATGAATTGGTCATTAAAGGTTTGAAGTTCAATTATTCAGCAGACGTCTCACTCGGTTATTGATCATCAGCTCAGACAGGAGGAGGAGGAGGGGGAGGAGGGGGAGGGGGAGGGGAAGAAGCACGAGGAGCAGGAGGAGGATGTGGATGATGAGAAGGAGATGATCTGCAGGGGAGTCTCTCCACCAGGCAAGTGATCAGTTCACGTTATGACTGCAATTTGCAAAAACGGAAATCTTACAAGTCACCTGAGGAGTCGTCATGGCAACAAAGACGTATTTGAGTCACACGAAGCGGCAGTAGCTGGTAGCATTAGCACCGAGTCAAAGGTGAGGGCATTAACGACGACTCGACAGGCGTTTGAAAACTGCAGAAAGTTTAAAGAGACAGTCCAACAACTAAAGCAACGACTGGACACAAATAATAATCAAATCATCTCGAGCTGTAAACAGCGACTCACCGTCCCGTTCTTCCCTGAAACGGACGTAAAGTAAAAAAGACGTAAACATAGACGCCACGCATCGAAACGGCTTATAAAGACAATGCTGACGACATGCCCACACATGTGCATAAACTTCAAACTATGACACTCACATACCCACACACTGTACAGACAAGAGGCCTCCGGTCACCATGGAAACACAGGCCGGGCTATGGGGCCAATCACAGGACAGTATGGCCAAAAGAATTTTCTGTTAAGTCTCTCTCTCTCATCCCCCCCATCTCTCTCTCTCTCATCCCCCCATCTCTCTCTCTCTCTCATGCTCCCGTCTCTCTCTCTCTCATCCCCCCGTCTCTCTCTCTCTCATCCCCCCAACTCTCTCTCTCTCATCCCCCCCGTCTCTCTCTCTCTCTCTCATCCTCCCGTCTCTCTCTCATGCTCCCGTCTCTCTCTCATCCCCCCGTCTCTCTCTCATGCTCCCGTCTCTCTCTCTCTCTCTCTCTCATCCCCCATCTCTCTCTCTCTCATCCCCCCGTCTCTCTCTCTCTCATCCTCCCGTCTCTCTCTCTCTCTCATCCCCCCGTCTCTCTCTCTCTCTCTCATCCTCCCGTCTCTCTCTCTCTCTCATCCCCCCGTCTCTCTCTCTCTCTCATCCCCCCGTCTCTCTCTCTCTCTCATCCCCCCGTCTCTCTCTAGTCCTCCCGTCTCTCTCTCTGTCTCTCTGTGTCTCCTCCTCTCTCTCTGCCATCAGCTGAATAATTTTCTGTGAATGACTGCAGGCTACATTTTAATTAGCAGTCGGACTCCTTTAATTACACTCGGTGACGCCTCTTTAATTAATGGACGAGCGGAGCTTAATGAACAACGGCACCGAGTCTGCAACACAGAGACGATTCAGGTTTTTATCATCGTGGTTACAGTTAACTTTGGGATGAAGTTTTTACAGGCTGCAGGATGATCACTTAAGATGCACATGTACCATCCCTCCAGTGATCTCTGGGTCTCCCCCAAGATCTCCTTTCCAGTCAGGCATCCCCGGGACACCTCCAAAGAGAGTCATGCCGGAGGATCCAAATCAGAAGCCTGATGTGAAGCAGCTCTACTCTGAGCCCGGACACCCTCCGGAGGGAACTCTTGGAAGACCGTTTTAAAGCGACCCAAAGCTCCTGAGCACAGGTGAGGGTTAGAAAGAAGCTCGAGCGTGCCAAGAACTTTGTCTTCTTTAAAACAACAGTTTGGTAAAACGCCCCTACTGCTGTTGATGCTGAGTCAATCAGCCCGTCAATCTCAGGGTCCAAAGTTACCCTCATTTGGAACAAGACCTGAAGTACTTAAACTCCTTTACCTGGGTTTAAAGACCGACTCCTGACTGAGGGAGAGTCAGGACTCATACAGGAGAAACAACGAGAGGACGGGAACGAGAGAAATCAACTCGTTTCAAGGGGAGAGAAAGGCAACGTTCAGGCAGCTAAAGCTATTCTTTAACTGATATAATTCACAGCCTTCAGCTTCCTCTCCCACCTCAAACAACACAGCGGGAACTCCCCGTCCTTCACACCTCGCAGCTTTGTATTCTGGGAGAGGATGTGAGGATGTGGAGGAGTACAAATACCTGGGCGTCAGCACTGGGGACGTGTACGAGAAGGATGACGAGCAGACTCTACTTCCTGAGGAAGCCGAGACCCTTTTAGTTTTACAAAGAAGGCCCGGTTTAGTTCAGCACTCACAGAGATGACGTTTGTGTTGATGGGACTCATCTCCACCACGTTGGTGTGGTACGGCTCGTCTCTCCACACGGGGGCGTTATCGTTGATGTCCAGGAGGGTGATGTTCACCTGAGAGAGGAAGAAAGAGGGCAAAGTAAAGAAACTGGATTTTTTAAAATGAACATAAAGAAAATGAAGCAGTTAGAATAAAATAAGTTTGCTTGTTTGTTTCAGGAGACGGCTGTTCAACGTGAGTCGGGTTCTGCCTCAGGTTTCTGAGTTTGTCATAAAAAAATGGGAGGAGCTTGTCCCCGAGCTGTATGACAGGTGATGGCTGGTTACCGTGGCGATGCCAGTCTTCTGCTGAGGCCCCACCCCTCCGTCCACAGCTCGGACGATCAGGATGAACTCAGACTTCACCTCGCGGTCCAACAGTGCCGTGGTCGTGATCTCTCCTGAAACACGCATGGAAAAAAAACTACAGTGATGGACGTCAAGAAACTGTTTAAAGATTATATACACTAATCATATTCACTCACTCACTCACTCACTCACTCTCTCTCACACACACACACACACACACACACACACACACCTGAGCGTGAGTTGAGTCTGAACTGAGACGAGCCCTCCAGCGAGTAGATGAGGGAGGCCTGACCGAACTCTCGAGAGGCGTCCAAATCAGAAGCATTCACTAACAACACTGTCGCTCCTGAGGAGGAAGAGGAGGAGGAAGAGGAGGAGCAGGAGGAGGAGGAGGAGGACGAAGAGGAGGAGGAGGGGGAGGAGGAGGAGGAGGAGCAGGAATAGGAGGAGGAGCAGGAAGAGGAGGGGGAGGAGGAGGGGGAGGAAGTCAGAGTGGGCTAGTTTTGTCTCTGCCTCGTCTCACCTGTGTGACCGTGCGTCCTGACTCACCTGCGATGATGTTCTCTGGGATCTTGACAATGTAGGACGGCTGGCTGAACTCAGGCGGGTTATCGTTTTCGTCCTGACGGGCAGAAACATCGAGAGGAGGTAAAGGTGAGTAAAGAGAGACACAGACTGTGAGCTCAGGTAACGTCTGACAGGAACACACCTGAGAATAAGGATTCTATTTTTTATGCTTTGAGAAAAGTTTTCGCATGCCATAAAACTTTTAATTTCATGAAATGAGGTTAAAAGATGAATTTGTGTTAAAATGTGAAGGAATTTGATTTTTTTTTTTCATTTTGTTTATTTTTACCGCATTTTATTTGTAGTTAATGTTTTGTGTGTGCACCCTCTACAGGTAGAAGACAGGTAACTTTTCTTGCTCTTATATAGTTTTTGTTTTACCCTGATTTGCAATAAAACTTCCAGGAACTTTAAAACGTAAACTCTCACTGGACTTATTTTGGATCTGGAAGTCTGCGCGGTTGATGAATTGGTTCTTAGAGAGTTTTTTGAGTTTTTGTCACTTTATTTTTATAGAAGTTACGTGCTAATTTTCTCCCAATAGTCATGAAATTCTGGGGGTAATTTTAAAGAAATAATTAAAAAAAAAAAAAAAAAGTTTGTCTAATTATCATCTAATTAGGATGAAATTCGCAGAGCTGTAAAGTAAAGCATAAATGATTCTTCTTCCTCAGCAGTAAAGATGATTAAATAACTGTAAGAGCTGCAGAAGTGATAGAAAAAAGTTAACCAGAAGAAGAAGAAGAATCACAGATATTAAAAATAAAACACATTTATAACGATTGGGGGAAAAATTAACATCAAAACACGACTTTAATTATATAATGTGAGGGAGTAATCTGACAGTGAATGACACACACACACAGACACACACAGATATGTGTGTATGTGTTTGTGTTAGTGTGTGTGTGTTGCTGCCAGCTCCTGATAAACGTCTGCTGTGAGTCTGAGGAGAGACGGAGTAGAATCATCGGTCTTCTCCTCGTGTTCTCCTTTCATGTCGTCAGCGTGTGAAACCTTCAGAGCAGATTTTCATGATCTCATTTTTCTGACACTAAAAAAAGAAAACCCCTCCTCATTTCAGCTCCTGTCCCTTTAAGGACCCCTTCCAAACATGCCCACTTTCTTCTGATTGACCAAATCTCTGGAAGGGAGGCAGAACGCTGCGGGGCTGCCAGGGGAGGGCTGCGAGAAGAGCGTCTGTGTAAGAGGGGTTCAGCGGCTCACGTAGAGGCTTGAAGCCGTCAGGTGAAATTCTTGGTTTCATATCGGGGAACTATGGCGAGATTTACACAACAAGTCTCTCAGCGCCCTCTGCAGACTCATCCTGGCATTACTCCCATTTACGCTTATCCCATGATCTGAAACCACGTTTAATTGGACATCCAGCCTCTTAACACTATATGAGAGATCATGAGGAGAAGGTCCTAAAATACGGCTGTACGCAGACTCTTAGCCATTTAAACTCCAGCCTTTAATCCCTATCTTGCTCTCTAACCTGGCTGACGGTCAGGACAAAGTGTGTGACGAGATGAGAAAGATTCTCATGCACTGACACTGCGGACAATTTTGCCTTTAAAGGAAACAGAAGAGATCAGTGCAGCTTTTTAAAAATCTCCATTAAATATCTTTGAAGAATAAGACGGATGCTCTTTTGGTCAGTTTGCACATTTTAAAGAGACGGCTGTTTGGATATCAAATTGTGTATCAGGAAACATCGGGGTTGGGGTTCTCATACTTACAATCACCTCCACAGTGACAGCCACGGTGCTGTTGAGGGCAGGGTTCCCTCCGTCTCTCGCCATCACTGTCAGGTGGATCATCCCGTTGGGAACCTGCTCGTAGTCCAGAGGCTGCGTAACACTGATCACTGAGGAAGGGGGAGGGGGGGCAGACAGGGAGGAAAATCAAACTATGTCTGTTTGAAAACACCCTGATACTGGGTCATTTTCTCTGACTCGCACAAATACATAAGCTCCGCCCTCTTTTCCTATCATGCTTTCTTTGTTTCTTCAGCAGTTGCTTTTGGTTAAAAAAAAAAAAGACAGTCCATCATTTAAACACGCGGTACAGTAAAGAGTCAAACGATCAAACAGTTGGTCATGTCTGCTGTAAAAACAGGCATTTTTAATGGGTGTGTATGTGACTTCCTGTGTTTTTGCAGCCAGCCTCTAGTGGACACTCAAGGAACTGCAGGATTTTACGCTTCACTTCATTTTACAAGATCAGAGTTTGCAACTCTAGAAACTCAAACTAAAATGAGTTTTGTGCCAGTCGTCCTCACGTCGCTGTGAGCCCACATGCTGAGCTCACGAGAAACATCCTGCAGGTGTGTGTGTGTGTGTGTGTGTATGATGCTCCTGAAGGTGAGCGTACCTGCGTATCCCTCCACCATGACGATGCTGAAGAAGTGTGGGAAGGCGGAGGCTGAAATGATGGAGTACGTCAGGAAGTTATTGGGAGGAGAATCATCGTCTGTGGCCTGTGGATGGAGAAGGAGGAAACTTTAACAGAGACAGAAAGTCCACAGAGACCAGTGAGACAGAGGACAGATGTTTCATTTGTTTGCACAGCAGGATGTGTGTGTGTGTGTGTGTGTGTGTGGCATGTTGTTGTAGATTACTGATGTTTCTGGTTGTTTGAAGGAGCAGACATGAAGAACACCAGCTGAGTCGAGGACAGAGACTCTAAATCCGCGACAACCCTCATCATTAACAAACACATGCCCATTTACACACACACACACACACACACACACACACACACACACACACACACACGCTCACTTTGACGCCGTATTGATGAGTCGGTAAAACCTTTCTTCTCCTAAAACGCCGCTGACAGACCGTCACAAAGTTTAAGTTTGAACACTTTAATGTGAGATTATTTATTTCACAGGAGAACGAGGCCTTCAAACAATCAGCTGCACACGCTCCGAATTGCACAAAAAAATTGGCAACGTTGGGATTTATGTGTCGGTGCGCTCGTTCAGTCAAACACTTAAATCCCAACGTTGCCAATATCGAATGTATTATTGTTACAACGAGCAGGTTGCCAAAGTCTAACATAAATCCAAATGTTGCCACGCTGTCCAGACGCTGTCCGTCTTTGTAGGATTCAGACGATGTGCAGGAGTCTGTCTGCTGTATTTAAAGGATTCCTCTTCTTCACACCTGTCTTATTGACGAGGTGTACTTTTCTAAAGTTTCTTTTTTTTCCTATCGATCATTAAAAAAGCCGGCTGTATCGTTTTAAATCACGCGGTTCAGTGCTAAACGTTCTGACTGAACTGTTCTCACCCTGATCCGAGCCACCGGCTGCACGGCCTGCTCGTTCTCCATCAGAGAGCCCACGTACGCCTCCTTCTGGAAGAGTGGCGCGTTATCGTTCACGTCCAAAACGTTCACACGTATCCTTCCTGTCGTCTCCTCGCCGCCGCCGTCCCTCGCCAGCACAGTCAGCGTGAACCGTCTCATCA